>NW_017728913.1:2259645-2294666 GCF_001723895.1 Crocodylus porosus
GCAACTGCAGTAAACATCTGGTGTAGACGAGCCCAGTGTTTCCCTTCTATTACGTACAAAAATTAAGAAAGACCCATAGATGCAAGCATTTACTTTGGTGTTACTATGGCGTGGAGGCTGCCTTTGCTGTAGCAGAGAAGCAAACAGTGACAAATGTTATGGGTAAGAAGGTAAACATCTACTGCTGTTTGACGAGGGATTTGGCTTATACTGATTGTTTTCTCAGACCACTGCCTGCATTACCAGTGAAGAAGGCTCATCCTATCCTGTCTTTTGCTAAAAAGTCCTTCAAAGTTCTAATTTTACATTAGTATCTTATCTTAGCCACACTTTCATTCTCTCTTTTGCAGTTTCCTGTTGGACTGGTCAGATGAGGTCAGATCTAAAAGGATCAAGTTTTTCTGTAGGGACCCAGTCAAACTAAGTACCCTAATAACACTTCCACTGCACCCACAGAACTGTGTTGATCACTGCTATAATATGGCCCTCTACTTCAACTCTGATGCATCTCATTCTTAGCTGATTTAAACTTGAGTAACTAACTTCAATTTGCATTGCCTCAGTAAAGACCTTTTATCTTTCTGCTGCTCCATTTAACATAGGGCTCTTGCTTGGTTCATCTGCATAATAATGAAGTCTGCAAGGTGGTATTTACAAGAGCCAAGTGTTCTTGTAGGTAAAGATGACAGATCCAAAAATGGACTTGATAGAAAGGTTGTACCCCAAGGTGAGAATGTTTGGTGAAGCCCCCATTAAGCTGACGCCTAACTCTGAAGGTACCCAAACTTCATAGGCTTGCCCTGAGGAGCCCAGCGATTAAGTATGTGGAGCTGCAAACATGTCTATAGCACCACATACCATACCACCAGGTGGTCTCCATGCTGCAAGGGCATGCGCTGCTCCAGATTTTTTTTCCCCCCCATGGATTTTTGACCCTTGGATAGCCACTGAAAACTGGAGCCCACTGTAGCTGCCAGCCAGGCTCCTCCCAGCAGAATCAGTGCAGCTGCAACCCCAGAGGCCCCCAGGTAGTGCTGGCCCAAGCCTCCCTTACCATCCCCTGGGTAACTTGTACAACAAAGCCTGCATGGCGTAAGCATTCCCTAGGGACAAGGAGTTGCAGTGCAAGGTATGCCATTGCTACATGTCCCTGGGGAACCAAATGTCTGTGCCCATCTGGACGCAGCCCATGGTTGCTTTATTTCATCAAGTTTCTCAGATTCTTAAATATATAGTTTTCCCACCTTCTCATTCACCATGTTTTTACAGGGGAAATTGAAGCATCTGAAGAGGATTCTAAGCTATGGAACCACAGTAAACTGAAGAGCTCTCTAGGACAGAGAAGGGCAGGATTTCAGGCATGCCCCAGTCCTCAGCATTTCTAATTAGCTTTAGAGTGATCCCTGTTAATGTATTTAGATTCCATCTTGAGGTGCCTAACTCTTCTCAGGCAATATGTGGAGCCTGAGTGCCTAGTTCAGGGTTTTGAATTACAAAGGATTGGGATACCCAGAAGTTAACTACCATTTAGGTCATTAATTCTCTATTGCATCCAGCCTGAGGATCTCTGCAGGAGGGAAACCACAATCTCTAGCCATTGACAGAGGCAATGAAGCAATGTGTATTAAAAAACAAAACAAAACTGAGACCTGTAATATCTACTTGCAAAATTTCAAATGCTTTATTTACCAATATAAAAAGTTTTAAAATAGTATCCTATATAGTCTTCACACAAGCCAATTTATTTTTACCTACTGGAGTTTCCACTGGGGATAAATCCATAAAAAAGCAGAGACTGTTGTAATGAAAGGACAGGCCTGCAGTTGTGAGAGCGCACCATCTGTGCAGGAAACAGTTGCAATAGTTTGCACTCAAAGCTTTGCCAGAAAATTCTAAAACCCATCCTTTTCTTCACTTTTTTTTTGATAAGTAAAAAAGACAACACCCTGCCAGCTTCAACAGCCAAGTGCTAGTACAGGCAGAGAAAGGGATCCAAAAAAGGACTTGGGCAGAAGGAAGTGATCTAGTTGTGCTCAAGAACCTTTGGCACTCTCCAAACACTCCTGGGACACTGAGCAAGCAGCTGAACTGTAGCAGGTCTTGTTTTACTAGTAGGTAATCGGAAACTTCAAGGCATCTAAAAAGGCTACTTAATGGGTTGGGTGTTACCTTTTGTGCATTCCGAACTTGATGGTCTGACTCCAAGTCCTTCAATCAGTGCAAAGCTCTTGCCTCATTTGCTTTTAATCAATGCTTAATAAAAGATGCTGGCAATGATCTTCATCAGAAGAATACAAACACCTGCTCCATGCTTTAACAACATGGATTTAATCAAGTGGCAAGACAGAATGTAACTTGGCAACTGTCTATCTTTTAATTTGGCTGTGACACAGGAACAGCAATCCTTTAACACTCAGGTCAAACCTTGCTCTAGTGATGTATGTGACAAGTAGCACCATGCCTCTGCTATAAAATGCACACCTATTTTGAAAAGCAACTTTATACTAATGATATTATGGAAGTCCCTGTCTCAAGGCTCATTTGTGCTCAAATATGTTTTTATTGACTGCAAGAACAGCCTTGGCTTGGAGCCAAACTTAAATACTTTCTAGTCCCTGCATCAATCACCAGGAAATTAAGTTGTGCTGGCCAAACCAGGTCTACTGTTACCTTTTGGAAACATGGCCCTTTTGTTCATATGTATTTGGGATCTAAAGTACAAATTGGATAACCAAAAGTGCCTTGGTAGCTGTTAGGCACCTCTTCCTTCCTCAAGCATGGAAACATATCTTTAACAAGCTGACCTACCATCTTCAGAACATGCCATTATTATCTTCAAACTTCAGTGCACCTATCTGTGGCCTTTGTAAAGAGATAACTAATTAGGACTTCTCAACTAACATTCTTAAAGAAGTGTAAGTAAGGGACCTACAGAACTGCATTTAGAGGAATATAGAATATTTTTCCTCAAAGATTTCCCTATGGAAGTCTCAAGAGGTTACTGTTGCCGTGTAACCTATCCTGGAAGGTTTTAGTGTTCAACTATTGGCCATCTGTCAGAGCTATGTCCAGCCTTAGCTGTGACACTGAGCTCAATGCTGTGCATATTTACAAAGGTGCTCTAAGTAATGACATCTTTATTTCAAGATAGCCACAATAGCCCTGGTTGGCTAGACAGGGGTGCTCAACCCTCATACCACTGCTACACGTCATCTGGCCCACAGTGCTTCCCACAAGTCTTGAACTTTGTTAGGAAAGCAGTGGCACTGCTGACCCACTGCCAAATTTCCTGGCCCAATAGGGAGCCTGAGGCCCTGTGTGCTGGATTGGGCACCAGATCCAGGTATATAGGGGCAGCACTGGGCCTCAGGGATCCAATCCTAGCACTCCAGGGCACAGTAGTGACGCATAGGGGGTGCACGTGCATCCCCTGAGAGTGCTGGTGCACCCCCTGACAGCCAGCACTCCTGGGCAGGTGGGTCAGGCGAGAGCACTGCTTCCCCCCCGGAAGCAGTGGCTGGGAAGTGGGGGCACCAGAAGCGATCCCCACAGTCCCCCCATAGTCGATCGTGCCCACCTGGAAGTGCAAGCAGTGCACCACTGCCACTTACGGGTTGGTGTGATGGGCCACACGGGGACCACCCCACCAGTTGCTGATGGGGCAAGTGCCCCTCCTGACTCAGGAGGCACCAGTCCCCACACCAGGGCAGAAGCAGGCAGTACCAAACATCTGGGGACCAATCCCAGGGAGAGGGGGCAATGCCATTCCTCCAGGGACCAATCCCAGTATGCAGGGGTGTAAGTAGGCAGTGCCAGGCCCCAGGGCCCAATCCTGGCACATGGGGCTCAGACCCACAGACCAGCCCTACATCACTCATCTGACCTACAGGACCAGATGGTTGCAAGCCCTCGGGTTAGACCAGGGTTGTCAACCAGTGGTACGCATACCCCTAGAAGTACTTAGGCCATACAGGGTATGCACGGGCAGGCAGGTGGACGGGGACAGAGCGCACCCTGTGGCGCAGCAGTAGCATCTCCCCGGCACCTTCCTTACTTTGCTTCTTACCCAGAGGAGGGGTGGAAGAGGGATAGGCATGCGGGTGCCGCCAGCCTCACATAGCATACCACCATACCTCCCTTAGCTCACTCTTTGTGCCCACTCCTAGGAGCGGGGCTGGAGGCAGGGCAAGGGGGACGGTGTCCCTCTGCAGGCCACATGCACTGCCCAGACAGCCAGCTGGTGGGGGCTCGCACATGGCAGCCACCACTGTCATCACCCTGCACTGCCACTGTCATGTCCCGTGCTGCTTTCCTACAGCTGGTTGCACATGAGGCTCCATGGGCTGCTGACATGTATGCCTTGCACCACGCATACTGCCCGTCAGCAGCCCACAGAGCCACGCGTGCAACTGGCCACGGGAAAACAGCATGGCAGCAGTGGTGCGGGGCAGTGGAGGATGCCGCATGCGAGCCCTGCTCCCCACCTGCCAGCCAGGTGGCACATGTGCAGCATGTAGACAGGCACCACTGCCCTTGTCCCCCACCCCCACAACGGGCAGAGACATCTCCTCCCATTCTCAACCTGGAGCCCCGCAGCCCCTTCCCTCTCCCCATCTCCTGCCTGCCTAACCGCAGCAGGTACATGGCATCGTGCAGCTTGGTGCAGAGTTCAGCCTGCAGCAGCAGTTGCCTCCACCCCACACACAAATCTGGGGGACACATGCCACCCAGACCTCCATCAGGGTGCACACAGCAGAAGGAACTGCCCCCCTCCCCCTGTGCCTCCCAGATGAACCACTCTCCGCACCCTGCCCCAGTTGTGCGGCGCCTGCCCCTGCCCCACTCCCTCCCTCACCAAAGGGGCCTCGATCTGCCCTCCTTTCCCCCACTCCTTAAAACCAAGAAAAATATAAAGGAGTACATGAGCTGAAACTTTGAGGCAGGAGTACTCTTGTTTAAAAAGGTTGAAAACCCCTGGATTAGACCAATGGTCCTCAGCTCTAACCTTTTCAAGACTCAGAAAATACCAGCTCTTATTTTTCACTCACCTTTTCAGAGTAATTCACCTGTTGCCAAGAACTAGAAAGACACCAGCAGGTCAGAATGTTTCTTACACTATGGATTCCTGTTTGAAATCTCCAGATTAATCTTATGAATCATGTTTGCATACATAACAGTGCTAGCATTGCTTGGCACCCCTGAAAAGGCCTTAGGACACCGTGCTGTGGCACTTTTGTTGAGAAATCACTGGATTAGTCAAACATGCACAAATAGCTAGCAGATCTACAGTACTGTGACAGTGACCAAAGCCTGCCTGCCTATGCAACTAACACATTAATCTAAAAAGAAAGGATGCAGACAAAAAGGACTAGGTCATTTAGAATCCACATTTAAACACCTTTTTCACTGCAGTGTGTTCACATGGAGTCTCATAGTCAAACAGCATTTGCTGCATTTCTGAAGCATTCTTTGGCAAGGTTTATACATGTCAGGCATGCAGTGACCAGAGGAAAAAGCCAAGGATCACTCCTTGGTACTGGGGTAAGATAAAGAGCTAATGGCAGCAGTGTTAGTGGCTCAGAATTTAGCCTGAGACTCATTACAAGTGCAAATCGTGTGCACCGTCTTTCCCTTCAGTTTCATTAACCTAAGTCTTGACAGAGGCACATCATCAAGCGTGGCTCTGACATACTCTAGAACAACATGCCACTCTCACAGGACTGAGATTTTTAAGTTCGCATAAGGCAGTTCTTAAACACCAGCACTCCAAGATTCACAGATTTCTTCTTACAGGGTATTTATACATATACCTTTTCATGCCACAATGCACCAGATTCGACAGGTTGGAGCAGACGGGTTTAATTGAGTCTGCTCCACACCGCGCTGCAGCACGTGCAGTCGTATATGTGGTGAAATGCATGTCAGCACACAGAGAATGGCGGTGGTGCACTTTTGAACTGAAACATCTCAAAGGTGTTTCAGTTCAAAAGCATGCCACCGCCATTTTCTGAGCACCGACGCATGTTTTGCCGCTCATACAACTGTATGCGCCGCAACGCCCAGCTCTTCTTTAAAACACAAGCATGTGTACAAATGCCCATAGTTCATACCTTATGTAGGGCAGACCTCTTCTCCCACATAACCATGCAACAGGCATTTGGAAACAGCTTCTTAGGAAGAAAAAACAATTTAAATCCTTTCATTTCAGCTATTTCTCTCCACGGCATGCTTTGTCTTGGTTCTTCTTTCAGTTCATACTGCAGTTATCTGCTCACCAAACTGCCTATCACGTGGCCTTCAGCTACTCACTCTTACTGACAGCCTCAGCTCCTGTTTCCTCTTCCCTCCACCTCAGTAGTGCAAGCTTCACAGGGCGCACAATTACTATAAACTTACTGCTTCCTGCCAATCACTTTATCTGGCCTTTTGAAATTTGGAGCCTGCAGAAATGACTCCAAAAGGAAGACAAATGGCTTGCATGACCTAGCACCAATTTAAGATCTTCTGCCAGACATTCAACCAGATTCCTTAGTATAAACAAACAGGTCCCTTTTTGACTTTCTTATTCAAAACCTATTCACTGAACCAGGGTGGATAAAAATCGTTCGTTTTTAAATCAGATTTTTTGATGCAATTGTTTTGTTCTTTTTTAAATGCTTAAAAAAACCTATATAGTTTTAATTTAAGACCTGTTAAGATCAAAGATATCATCATGGAATAGGGATTATAACTTCTAATTATAACTTCTCCTATTTGAGACAATAGATTCACATAACCCTTTTAGAGAAGTTTTATAAATAGGTCACAACAGGCCTTGGATTATATTAGTGGCCCAATCTTATGGGATTCCCAGAGGCTCCTCTATAGGTTAGTAAAGATTAAAGAAAACCACTCTACCCAATGGGACTGTGCTCCATCTACAACCGTGGTTCCCAAGCTCTGACAGATTGCACATCACCAGTATAAAACAATACAATCTTAAGTACCACCAGCAAATTTTTGTCATATAAAGTCATTATAGTAAACCTGTTAATGCATACCACTGACAAGTTATCTACACACCACTGGTAGTACTGGTACCACAGATTGGGAACTGCTGGTCTAGAAGATCCCATTAAGCATCTCAGTGATGCTTAGTTTGTTCTAACTGGATTTGTGTCTCCAGAGATAACATCCTTGTTAACAGCAGTACATGGAGAGAGATAACACACCTGATTACTTACCCATCAGCCCTACTGTCTTTCTGCAACTTACCTGTACACAGTCAAGCTCTCTCGAAAAGAAGTTAAATGAATAGAGGATTGTTGCGGGGTGAGGTAGATCTGGACAAGGAGGAGTTTAGAGATAAATGCAAGGAGGGAGGGGCAGTAGAAACAAAAGAGAAACATTTTGAGCCGAGTATTTCAGAAGTCTCGGAGGGATAAGTTCTTGAGTACAGCCTCTCCACTGAGTTGAGATCTAGTGAAGAAATGGTATAGTAGAAGGAAAAATCTATCATGGCAGCAGGCTTGCTAGGCCGCAAAAGAAAAAAGAAATCTTGAAGAAAGCCCCAAGCTCATTTGATGTCTTCCTAACACAGTGTGGCAAAAATATCCGTGATTGTTGTGAACTGGAGATAATTCACCTCCCAATGACTTCACAAATATCTGCTTCAATTAGCTTTGGTAAATAAAATAACCAAATCATAACTCAGTTTTCTGATGTAGCTGCAAAATTAATCTGAAAAAAATATCAAAATAAATCACGGCTTTAAAACATAACCTACATCTCCAAGTTGTGAATAATATGTATTAAGGTTATATCAAACAACAGGAGTACACTTTTTGTAGAAAACAATGATTAAATTGAGACTTTCTGATCAGTGATTTAAATCAAATCAATTTAAATACCGATTTAAATCTAATCCACCCTGCACTGAACTTAAGTCCCATTCACAGGAAATAATAGCAGGAATCAAGTATGCATTTTTTTAACCAAGAAAACTTGAAAGTTTTTGCTCAAAGTTGTCTGTGGCCAACCTAACTCTGGGCTTGGTCATGTTTCTAGTTCTTGGAGCTAAAATTCGGAAGTGAGTTTATGCTGCAACACTCAGCATAGCAGTGTTTAATGACCAGACATCCTATCTGTCAGTGGAGTCCACCACATCAACTTGTGTGCCATGCACATGCATAAATATTCATTGAAGCGGGGACCAGAATTCAGGTCTCCCTCCTCCCAAATGAATGCCACAGTCCTTAGCAAATAGGCCCTCCCTTTTCTCTGGACATGAACATTCAAGTAGTGTGCCATGAGAAAATTTCAGCAAGAGGGACAGATAGCCTGTTCATAGACAAGATAAAGAAAGACTCATTTTGTGAATCCTGCCAGAGATTAGATGAGCTCAGTGGCAATGCGTAGGGGGTGCACAGGGGTGCATGTGCAGTCCCTGAGAACGCCAGTGTACCCCATCAGGCTACACTCCCTGTTTAGCTGGTGGGCAGGCGGAAACACCAGTGCCCCGCCCCGCAAGCACCAGCCAAGGAGCGAGGCTGCCAGCAAAAGTGGCCGTGCCGGAAGTGGTGCGGCCGCTTTTTGCTGAGTGAGATTTGACCACAGGGGGCCCCCCCAGTTGATGACTCAAGAGTCACCCACATTTACGAGCTAGTCAGAATAGTTTTCCCTTCTTTAGATATCCTCTAGTTTCAGTTCTATGGCTCTTATTTGAGCATAAAACTATTATCCATGTTCCTACTAATACCAAGAAAAAAAAAAAAAAGAAAGTCAAAATTCAGATGACCCACCAGTAGGGTTGAGGAAGAAGTACCATAATCAGAAGTTAGGCTTAACAACCTCAGACTGTAAAGTGCTTTTCTGTTAAATCTCTGCTCCCCAAAAATGCTCTCCATCCTGCTGTGAGAGGACAGACTTTTAATCTCATTGTCTGATTTCTGGAATCAGGGACATGAACTATTGAAGTTGTTTCACTCGTTAGGTGTGCGGTAGTTCTCATATCAACTTTGAGTTCAAAATAAGAGAATCTAAACCGCTGCTTGCATTTGATTAAAGCACCGCAAGGTACTCAGATCTCCAGTCCCAAGCACTGTGCAAAACCCTACACAAAATAGACTGTAATCCTTACAATCACAAAATGATAAGCAGCCATAAGAAATACATTCCAGGAATGAGGGAAGAAAGATGGCAGGGATGGAGAAGATACACAGAAACAACTGCTTTTACCTTTTTTTATAAAAACGGCAAAGGATAATTGAAGAGAAGTGTTGCCAAATATGTTTCGCACCATGCCTAAATGACTTGTAGAACACCCTGCCACTGGGTACCACTGGAACCCAGAATATGGTTAGGCATTTATATGAATAATGTGACTAGCCAAAGAATTCTCCACCGGGTATAAATCCTTGTGCTTCAGGGCATATGCCACTCCTTGTATGACAGGGACTAAAAGAAATTTCCCCTTCGGACAGACTGTTTCATAATTAGTCCCAACAGGATTTTGCATCTTTTTTTTTTTTTTGGCAGTATACGGTAATAACAAGAATGTTACATAGGAAATGGTACAGAAAGGACTGGTGATTTGATCCAGTGTTTTGTTCCTAACTACTGAGTTACCTCATTTTCCCAAGCTGTTACAAAATCTGGCATCACATTATCCTCCTCTTAAAGTGCTCAGTGCAAAAGACAAAAAGTACAAGGAATGCAGTACAGGAACTATGTTCTTGCTGTCTTAAGGGAGTTATTCACCCAGTGAGTGAAAGGTAAAGCGCCTGGGGCAGGGAGGATGCAGAATGGGAAAGGAATACTTTTGCAACACCTGAATGTAACATAACAGGTAATGTTTATCTGTAATGACCAAGTCAAAGGAAGTTCACACTTGTTCCAGCACCAAAACCTGCATCATAATGCTACACGTGGGGGAGCAGAGTTCTCCCACCAGGAGAAGGAAGGTCTAAAACCAGCTGAATCAAGTGTCACAGCTGCATAAGGGTCATGACTGGAGCATATCAAGCAGCTAACTAAACAGCTGGACTAACTGAAGGGAAAACAAAACATTAGACCAAATCAATTAAATTTCTTTTCTATATTTCAGTAAAACCTACTTGAATACACTTTGAAACAAGAGTACAACAAAATAGAATATACTTCAAATGTTGAATATACAAACTATTATAGTTCATTCTGAACACTGGTACTTCCCTCGTAAGTTCAACTAAAAAAAAAAAAAAAATTTTTACAGGTTTTAGAACTACCTGACAAAAAATTCATGCTGGGTGTGACCTCTCAAGTGACAGAGTAGAGCTGAAATTGAAATGTATGCACAGATGTCAAGGCTAAGTGAGTGACACAGGCATGTTACAGCAAAAGGCCCAAAGCCTGCTGCTATTTTGTCCACAATTAAGAAATTTAGACAGACTTTAACTACCATACAAAATATGTTACATGTAATTCTATAACAATACTGTGCTAGGTACAAGATTTTTAAAAAAATTTGTTTTAATAAAAAAGCTTTACACAAACAAGCCATTAGCTTATTTCAAGAGAGAGAACTGAAAATCAGTCTAAGGCTTTCAATTTTAAATCTGCGTAAGATGTATGATACAAAAATCCCTCTAGGTCTCTTTGTCTTCTTATAGAAGCTCTTTAATCCTCTCCTTTTATTCACATTCTAATATACCTAGTAGCAGAGTTTTTCACATAGCACCAGTTGAGTACTGTGCGTACACAGTAATAATTGCTGGTATGCATACAAAATGCATCAGATTTGCCATCTGTAACAATGAGACTCTCCTCTCCACCTGAAAATTAAACCAAGGCAAGCCTCTCACCAAATTCATTTTAGTGTTCCAGGTCTTAGTGTAACTTGATTACGTAGTGAACTGTTTGGTCCCTTTCAGTCCTTTTCGTTTTCTTTCTTCACTGATTCAGTTGGTTTCCCCAATTTTAAGAGGCAGTTTCTGTCAGTATATCAATGTGGTTCAATTCCCACTGGAATATGGGACAGTTCATTCATTTCCAGTAAGTCAATGTATTAGTTATCATTTTGAAACTCTCATTTTTTACTTTGTGATTGCATCCATTTCCTACCCCCAATTATGTCAGTATGCTCAATCAATAATAGTCTAGAAAAGCCACATTGGTAGCTGCCCATCCTTCATTTCTCACACGTTACTATGCCTTCTGTTTTCACTGTTACAGGAAGGGCAATGGCTGAAGGCGTACTGACAACTACAACATGGGTCACAGTCTTGCTTCCATCTGCTGGCTTCTCTTCTTGCACAAGTTGCAGTGTTTTTACTTCATGTTCTTGTTTTAAAGCTGCTGCATCTGATTTAACTTCCGGCCCTTTTATGACTGCGCTAATAACTCTGGGAGGAGTCTGGCCAGATGCCTGCTGGGCAGGCACTGATAGTCTCATTACTGGTGTCCCATGAGCTATAGACACAGGGGTAAGTGCTCTCACTGCCAGTGGGGTTCCAACTATGTTAATACTTCCTGACCCAGTCAAACCAGTTTTTGTCTGCAGCTGGCACTGCGTCAGTTGTGTAGCAGGGATGGTAATGATTTTGGCAGGCTGCATTGTGATTTTCTCTCCATTTTCAGCAGATGCTGGCATCATGGTAGGGATTGTCTGGATTACTACTTTTGGAGTTGTTGCCGTTGTTGGACTTGTGTTGGTTATTAATGGTGACCCTGCATTTACTGACTGTACTGCTACAGTTGAAATTTTCTGTCCCAGAGATGTCATTACGACAGGCACTTGCATCGCCACACGAACAGTCCTGTTGAAAAATTAAAATCCAAAATGCAGATCACCAACAGATCTAAAAGAAGTGAAAACTAGAACTCTCAAACAGTCTTAAAAACTCTGCCCTTTTTGGATTCAAACTCTTGCCTGCTGGGTGCAAGTAAAACTCCATTCTCATCACTATCCTCATTTAAATAAATCATGAGATTCTTTGACAAGATGAGTCCAGTGACTAGTATACTAATATTTTTGTGAGGTGTTTGCAACTGGCTCCCATCCCACAAGCTAGACTTGTAAGTCAACTTCCATCCTGACAAGACTCACAACAGACTTTCTAACTTTAAGGCAACTAATGAAAAACAAAACTTATTTTAACAAAAGTCTAGAGTTGGCCCCAAGTCCATATGTAGTCTCAGAAACAAAGGGTCTAATTTTTCAAAAGTGATGAACACCAGTTTGTCCCCACAAGCCCTTTTTAAAATCAGGCTGTTTATTAGGAAGTCTAAACAACTGACCTTGGGAACCAAAGGTTATTTTTTAAGGTTCTTAATATTTTAGCAAGGTGCTGGGCACCAATTTATCTGACAGTACTATACAGCTTCCTACAGAACTCCGTCTCCTAACAGAATCGCATAACACCAACCTGGGAGCTGTTGTTGCTGGAACAGTGGTAGTAGTGGTGGAGGGACGAGATGATGCATCATGCCCTGGTGAGGCAATATTTACAACTCTGGCAACCGCTTTTTCTGTTCTTGTACAACTTAACTGGGAACAGTTTTTTCCTCCTCGTGCAGACGCTGCTTTCAAGAGGTTTTCTGCAGACAACGACACTCGTTCCAAAGACTTCTCATCAGGAGGCATTGTCAAATCTTCACTGCAGGATTCGCTTTTGTCATCATCTATGACCACTATGTTTTTTGGCATCTCCTTAAACTGATATACAAGCCTTTGCCCTTCAACCTTTGCAAGAATTCCTCTTTGATAGTAATATCTGCAAGAAAAAGTACAATTATTAAACAAAAGTGTGATAATTTTAAACAGGAACTTATCCTATGCTAACAATTAAATTTAAAAAAAATGCTAATTTTTAATTAACTTATCAAATATACTAATTACGTGTACTTCAAGTACTAGTTCTTAAAAGTTTGGGAGTTTAAGATCATGTTTTAGAAGATTTTAAAATTAACATAATGATTGAAATATTAAAAAAGTAACGTAAACTGCAGAGATTTTGGTTTATAGTAAACAGCCTGTGTTTAACAACTATACAATCTGGTAAGTATATAAAGGCTCAAATGAGATGTTTAATAGGAGGTATTGATTTCAAGGTCTCCAATTTCAAATTAATCAATTATGCGTATAAAGATTATGTTTGTGGTTAAAGGAATTCTTCCCCTTTGTTTACCTTAGAGCCCTTCCCATAGTCTCATAGTTCATATCAGGTTTGTTCTTGTGTTTTCCCCAGAGCTTGGAGACAGCTTTTGAGTCCACAAGTTTAAAGATGCCCTTCTCTCGCTGAGTCCACTTAATGTACCGAGGACAAGTATTTTTGTCCTGCAGAAGGTCTAGAAGGAACTCCCACAGGTATGTTGTGTTTCCTAGAAACATGAGAACACATATGAAAGTTAGACAGTATACATGTAAATATTAAAACACCTCTCTACAAAGGTTTGAATGATTACACTATATACCATGTTCTGTATGACATTTACTTGTAGCATAGTATGCATGTGCTTATTCACTCCGATAGGTTTAGGAAAGCTTTCGTAAATGTTTGTATTCTGAAACTGAAAGGGGCTGGTATAGAACTGTACTGTGCTATACAACATAGGAAACTTCTATCCCACAACTCCCTCTCAGTTCTTGAAAGAAGGTGAGGAACAGAATCTTATGTCATTGTCCCCTACTGGGGCTACTTAGTTGCAACATGAACAGTGGTCTGAAAAGAATTCTGTTAAGCCTAGGGCCAATGGATATCAGTACTTGTGTAGAGTCTGTACTCTCTGCAATGGAATTTCAAGACAGAAGGAGGTAGGATAGGGATGTAACTTTAAAGCAAAAAACTTCCCTTTGTAAGGAAATTACTTGCACTTTTCTGAGAGATCTGCCTCCCACTCCGCCTGCCCAACATTATAAGCCCCCACACTGCTAGAAAGTTCTTTTCCCAAATCTTTAACCTGTGTGCATCCTTTCCATCATGGGACTTTTGTGTTTAGGGACCTGACCCTTTTGTTGACTTCCCTGCTGTTCTGATCCCGTCCAGTTGTATGTCACGCAGTACCCTCTGAATACTTCAGCCGTTCCAACTACTTAGTATTATTATTTGATCATGGTAATACCCATTATGCTAGGCACTGTACACATACACACACAGACAGTCTCTGTCCCAAGCAGCTTGCCTCTACAAGTGCACTCTCTCAAGTTTCAGACAAGAGTTATCATATGCAACAAAAAACCTCCAGCATTGCAAAAAATCCAAACTGAGGGGCTATCTGGACTCTGATTATACCACATGCATGTATAAGAATGGGACAGGAACAGAGAAAAGCAGGCCAGATTCTGATTATCACAGCTGAATTTTTCCAAAGAAAGATCATCAAAAAAGAGAAAAGATACTGCAGAGCAGGGGTTGGCAATGTTTTTGGGCTGAATGCCAAAAAACTCAGCAACTTGGACTTGGAAGATGTGGCATGCCAGGGGCAGACAGCGAGGGAACCACAAGGAGCCCAATCCTTGTTGTGGAAGTATAGCCTCATCCCCTTCCCATCGTGCTCCACACATGCGGCCACTGCCAGCAATGAGCCAGGCCAGGACTCTGGACCCCAGTGCGACTGCTTGCAGCTGTCTGCTGCAAGCAGCCCAGGCTCTGGGCAGGCCCCTGCTGCCAGCCAGAGCCTGGGCAGCTTGCAGCAGGCAGCCAAGAGCCTGCAAGCAGCTGCACTGGGGTCTGGAGCCCCAGTCTGGCTCATTACCAGCAAAAGCTGCACATGTGCCTGTACAGCATGGCAGGGAAGGGGTCGAGGCTGCGCTGCCCCCAGCCCCTTCCCCACTCCAAAGCACATGTACAGCTGCCGCCAGCCATAGAGCCAGGCCAGGGCTCCAGACCCTGGTGCAGCTGTTTGTAGCCTGCCTGCTGCAAGCAGCCTGGGCTCTATAACAGTGATGGCTGCACACATGCCTAGGGACACATGGAGGAAAAGAGGCTGGGGCAGTGCAACCCCAGCCCCTTCCCTGCCCTGGAGCCAAAGGTACGTGCGTAGCTGTTACCAGCCACAGAGTCAAGCCAGGGCTCTGGACCCTGGTGCACCAGTTGCAGCCTCCTGGCTGCCTGCTACATCTGGCCTGGGCTCTGGGTATCTGCTGCTTGCCACGGAGCCAAGCAGGGCTTGCAGCCTCCCCACCACCTGCTGTAAACAGCCCAAGCTTCATGGCCAGCAGCAGCTGCCCAGACTCTAGGCTGGCTGTGGGCTGCCAACCAAAATGGCTTCATGTGCCATGCTCTGCCCCCTACTGTAGAGTCCTGAGAAAGAACAAGTGACACAAGGCTGTCAAATACATAAAATAATTTTGAGTTTTACCCACTATCAGAGAGAAAATAAACATAGGTCTTTATGAGAGTGCAGATTCAAATTTCATGATGCGACCAAGTTTTCATTACTCAAGGAATAAATTCAGTGGCCCAAACAAATGTACAAAAACTGTACAATGCGCTGAAAAAGCAACCTCCCACACAGCCAAGTATTTCCGCTCAACACTGGTGACTGCAGCATGGAAACCAAAATCTGCAAAATCTATTACGAAAATGGTACAAAATACCTTATTTCTCCAAGAGGTAGGTTTCAAAGCACCCCTACAAAATCCTGGACTCAGCTGTCCTGAAAATACTTATAGATCCCCAAATACCGCTTTGGGAAAGGTACTTAACACTCATTAAATGATTGAACTGAAGGCCAGAGATCAAATTACTTGACCTAAGAAATAAAAGTCCCAATGTATAGCCCAATGAAATTTATACAAGTCTTCCAACTGATTATGTGAAATCTTACCGAGACCCACAAGTAAGATACAGTAACAAATACAATTTAGGAATTATAATACCCCGGCCACTGTTTTAACCAAGAGACCATGCTTCCTAAATTTTCCCAACTCTCCTAGGAAAATAAATATCAATAAAACATTGGTTGTGGCTTACAATTATTTTAATTTAATTTTGCCTTGCTAAATGAAACGTTAATGAAGTTTCAGTTTCATGCAATGCTTTTTTTCCCTAAAAATATTATGCCTTAGTCTTCTAACTGCATACTATAAGAAACTAAAACGCAGTTTCCAGCCCAAAAAATTATTCTTATTGGAAACGCCTGGAAAATGTTAATATGCAAATGAATTCTCTGGAATTTGGATATTACTATCTTATGGCCCACAGGATACAATTTTTTGCTCATGGTGAGCTTGTCAAACTATTAGGGCCAAATTTTGTCTACAATAAATTTTAAATCACGAAATTAAACTCCAGTGTTAAAGAGGGAGCAAGGATTTCTACATAGAGAAAAAAAATCTGTGTAAAGGGTAGCTGAGGTTCAACAAGGACAAGTGCAAGTCCTGCACTTAGGACAGAACAATCCCATGCACCAGTTCAGGCTGGGGGCTGACTAGCTGAGCAGCAGCTCTGCAGAAAAGGACCTGGGAGTTACAGTGGGCAAGGAACTGAATATGAGCCAGCAGTGTGCTCTTACTGCCAAGAAGGCTAACGGCACCCTGGGCTGCATTTACAGGGTGTTGCCAGTAGGTCAAGGAAAGTGACTATTCCCCTCTATTCAGCACTGGTGAGGCCACATCCAGAGTACTGTATTCAGTGCACCCCACTACAGAAAGGATGTGGACAAATTGGAGAGGGTCCGGCACAGGGCTGAAGGAGGGTTCTTTGGCTGGGATGATCTAGTTGGGGCCAGTCCTGCTCTGAGCAGAGTGTTGGACTAGATGATCTCCTGAGGTCCCTTCAAACCCTAACTTTCTATTAATCTAACTACGAAGTCACAGATTTAAAGAAATTTCTCAGATTTTTGCAACCGTTATACTGGCGATTCAGTAGATGGCACCCTTTCCTCACAGTCTATTCAACACAAGTGTTAACTGACAGGTTTGACATAAACATAATACTCAACAGTAATGAGTAGGTCATCCCAAAGTCATGCCAAATAAAACTAGATTATACCACCATTATACTATTGTTTATTCTACAGTTGATATGTAAAAAGCATATTTCAGAAATGTTTACTATTATCTTTAAAATATTTTAATGGGAAATTTTTAATCCCTTCCCCTGTAAAGCCAGGCTTTCCTAAGTCCCAAATACACATGCCTTTTTTATGTTTTAAAACTACTAAAAATATCTAGATGACATTTTCTGTGCTTAAAGTCAGTACAGATCGGAAGTCCAATATAGTAGGTCCTTTCAGAGGTGGAAGTACAAGCTCTTTCCAAAAAGCCACAAGCACCAATGGCAAATTTTCTCAGCTCTGATCTCAAAACGCAAGGACCTGGTCTGACATATCTAATGCTAACCCAGAACTTTTTATTGATAATTCTAGCTCAAAACAGGGGTGATGAGGGAAGGCTGGGAAGGAGCAGAAGTTGTGTAATGAAGAGAGGAAACCCTTTTTTAGTAGTGGGCTGTCCGTTTTCTAAAATTATTGCCTGGATAAGTTGTTTGGAGGTCTGGAACATCAGGAGTAGCCTTGAGGTGGAAAAATTAAAGGCCATAATGTACATGTAGTGTTATAAGATATCACACATGTCTACAATCTCTGTCATGTGGATACCACTACAGATGTAGGAGCAACTTTATGCTGTCCAGCCCTGAAAACCTTATGCCAACTGTTCTCACTGCTAAGGATCATTCAAGATAGTTAAAGAACATAAGCACTGAGAAGCTAAGTTTCATTTTGTGCCACAATCTGGCAAATACTGACACTACAGTATTTCTACTCTACCACAATTTTGTTGTATAAGGACTCCTCAAGAGGCCAATTAAACTCAGCCTATTTCTGCTTTGCACCACTAACTACCACAGTTTCAACAGAAAATCAGTCAGCATGCTCACACATAGATATGCTGCAACAGGAAGCCAGAGGGCAACAGGCTGAGTTAGCTCCAGGAGGGCTGCCAGCTAAGAAGCAGGCAGTGAGCTAGCTGCCAGCAAGCAGGCAAACCTGTATTCATGCGTAGAGGCCACCCCTGAGGGAATAACTTTCCCTGGAAATAGCTGCAGAGCAGTAAGCTGCACCAGGGGACAAATCTGGGCAGCTCAGAAGCACACAGCCACAAGCAGCTGAGCTAAGCTGCAGCAAGGAAAGGCAGACTGGCCATTAGACCCAAAAAGGAAACCTTCATGGATGGCTGGAGAGGAACCTGACAGGAAGAGGTGGGGTTTTGGAGGCACAGAAGACGTGAGATGCCTGAGATCAAGCAGGGAGTCTGACCCTGCAGGCATCAGGGAAAAGAGCTCTTGAGCAGGACGGTTGCAGGACAGCGACCGACTGATACCTGAGCAGCCCTGGGAAATGCAAGCAAGTTGCTTACAGCTTGCAGGGAAGTATGACCCAGTAAGAGGAGAGTTTTGTTATACAGCCAGTGGGCTTGTGTTTATGCTCACATTACACTGATGGACCAGGTGTGGCTATAGGGGCAAAAGAGGAGGCCACAGTGAGAGACCTGAGGAGTGCCCCATGGTTTAAGCCACAAGGTGCCCCAGGGGTACATGGTGTTTTGAGCCTAACCAGGGACTGGGGCTCACAAACAAGCAGGCAAAGACTGAGAGGGCCAAAGCCTGAACTAGAAAGGAATTAGAAATGGCCTGAAGCTAGGAGGGTTAAGGGGCTCCAGCCCAAGGAGGGTGAAACCAGAGCCAGGAGTCCAGAGTCCAAGAGGTGTAAGACAGGGGCTGGAGCCCAGAAGACAGTTCCAGTACAGTGGGCCAAGGCTAGGGGCCCAGCTAGAGAAAAGGGACAGAAATGGGAAGGCCGAGGCCCCAACAAAGGTTTGGAGGCCTAAGGAAGCCTAACATTGTAATGGGGGCAAAGTGCCCAACTGGAGCAATAAACAGTAAAATCCACAAAGCATGGGCATGGTTGTAGGGGCTGAAAGAGGCCACGAATATCCCTTAAGGCAACAGGTGCCCTCATGGATGGGCCAGGAGGGCCCACTTAGCACAAGAGGGTCAGGACTGGAACTAGCAGGGACTGGGAAGGACTTTCTGACCATAGGACAGATAAGGGCTCGCTCTGGGACCCTAGGGCAACTTCCCTTTTTTTTTTTCCCAAATCAATTAAGCACATCAAGTCTTGGCAGGAAAAAGAAATGGGAGGGTACCCAGGGAACCAGAGTGAGACAGGAGCTGTGTGGCCACCAGGAGGTGTAGTCACGGCTGCCCCTGGGGACTCCCTCCTGTCACATATGCACATTAGGTGTTTTGGCTGTGGCTGCCCAACACAGGACTGCCCAACATTATACTGCTTGCACAATATCAGCTGAGAGCCATCTCCCAGTTACTTAGTATCTTGTATTAGCTTGATCTGTATAGGAAGTATTAACTCCAAAACCAAAACAAGTAAACCTGCAATATAAAGATCATCCTTCAACAAAAGACATCCCAGAAAATAAAACTGAACGTATAACTAGCCCTAGAGGTAAAGAACTCTCCTCAAATGCAGAATCCTAAAACTCTATGACACGATGGTTAGGCATCTGAGAATGTCATCAGGTGACCTCCTTAAAACAACAGGATAACAGGCAGTTCCTCTTCTTTTCTGATTTTACTAATATCAGATTCTTAGTTCTTGGATACTAAGTATTTTGAAAAATGTCCAGTTAACTAATACTGAACAAAGAACGGCATTTTTAATATAAAAAGATGGGTAACCTCGTGTTATCTTGTGGTAACTAAGAGATATAAGCAGAGCCTCAAAATTATACTTTCAAAAAATCAAACTTCATGATCAACTAGGGAAAGTGTTCACCCAAAAAGGCAGAAACTGTGGTAGGAGAGTAGGTATCCTTCTTCAAAAAGGGGTTCTGTAACACACCCCAAGCAAGGCATTTCCCAAAAAAATTCTTCAGAGAATGGAATATCACCTTAATGAAACCAGCAGACGGAAACATAAAACTGTGACAGGTAAAAAAAAAAAAAAAAAGGGAAACTAGAAACACTACTAAGATGCTCAAAAAATATATAACCAAAAGAGAAATCAAATGATATTTTAAAAATACCAAGAACAGAAAGTCCAAGAGAATCAGTGAGGTCTATAAAAGCGCCGAGTAAATGAAGAGATCATCCAGGAAGAATTAAGGACGCTGCATAGAAGATAATGGTTTTTGTAGTGATTCTCACCAGTCTAACCAAGTTGTACTTTTTCCTACCCACAAGTTCCAGGTCTATGGAGCTCTAACACAAACTTGATAAAGAATCACATGAACAGAAGACGGTCCTAGATCAGACAGGAGCAAGGTTCTGAGAACTCTTGTATGGCCACTTGCAGAACAACTGAATTATGCACTGCTAACTACCCCAGAAAACATTTGTGTTCCAGCCGGAGTATTACTATTAAGATTTCTGAAACTGACTCTCCTGGGTTTGGCAGGAGTCTAAAAAGCTTTTTGTTCCGTAAGTACGATCATCACTACAAAGGTACAAAACATCTATGACATGCTGATTCAGAGCAACTTGTGAATATTTGCTACCAGTCAACTGCCTGCTAAGTAGAAAGTGGGGGCTAGAGGACCAAGAAAGGATGTGCTATGCATGACTGGAACGATGATCTAGAATGGAAAATGCTGAGGTAGTGAAAAGCTCCTGGGAGGGAGATGCTGCACTTAAGATGTGATTAACCAGTTAATCCCATCTTACATAGTCACCAAGCTACACATTCAGGCAATTAACGGATTGAAAAAACACAAGAACTAAGCCACAAAATGTGTAATTTTGTTGCTGGTTTCCATCATATCTTAAATTGAATGTTTGGTAGGGTCCCTGCCATGCAGCTTGACATCAGTTACATGGTAAGGCTCTGAGACTGTACCCACTGTGGCCCTGGGACTGGGACCCACAACCAACTAATTGTCAGTCTGAGCACCAGGACAGCACCAGAGTCTCCAACAGGATCTGGTGCAGTCTCGGGGCTGAGAACGCAATCACCTGAGTGTTCATTTCAAGCTTGGGACCCCATCTGCTGCAGTGCAGTCCCAGGATTGAACCCCACAATCCATCACTGTGGGTCCCAGCCCCAGGATCACACTGGAGTCTCCAACTGGTGCCACAGCAGTCACTGGGCTGGAACTCACAATCAGCTGACTGTCAATCCCAGTTCCCAAAGTACATCAGCTCACCAGGCACTGATTCTTCTATTTACCAGTGTAGGGGGAGCCTGAGATCATGATGCCAGTGTCTCCCTGCACTGGCAAGTTGTAATCATGCAACTGGGATCTGATCTCCAATACCAAAGTCTTACATCCTGCCATGCATGTGTAGCATCAGGGAACAAATCCCATTATATCAGTAAGAAAACATGTGCCGGGGCAAGGAATTGTCAGCACACAGCCTGGATACAGATATGTGTCCGCGCAAGCGTGCACTAACACACATACGCCCCCTGCCTTACCCTCCCTCCCCCGCAACAAATCTGTGTTGGTGATCCTATATGAACTACTATTACTTCTTGAGGCCCAAACAGTTTGTGCTACAGGGGAATTCTTCTATGATCCTGTAATGCAGACAATACCTAAAACTGATATACCATACTTACCCAAATCCAAGATGACTCTGAATTTAAGATGAGTCCTCCAAAAATTTTCCACATATAGAATCTAATTATTGTCTTAAATTCACTCAGTGGGTAAAGCAGTAATGGGGTAGGCAGGAGGGAGGCAGTACAGGGGGCAAGCAGCCTGCCCCCTGCCTCCCACCACCACTCACCTACTCTGCTGTCTGCCCAGATGCCTGCTCCCTTGCTACTTGCCCTAGCCCCCACTGATAGCACCCTTGGCACCTGCCCACTACTTACCCTCCAGCCCCACTACAACCCAGGGCTCAGCACATGTGCTCGCCCTTGCCCCAGCAGCAGTAATTTGCCCCAGCAGTAATTTGTCCCAGCCCCTGCCCAGTAGCAGCAGCTCCAACCTAGGCTCCAGCTAGAGCTTCTTCCACCTCAACAGCAGGTCAGGGTCAAAACAGAGCTGCAGCAGCCATCTGCCCCCCTCCCAAAGCCTTGCACTCAGATCCAAAACAAGGGGATTACCTCCCCTGCAATTAAATGGGGGGGGGGTCCTAGTCTTCGATTCAAGTAAATATGGTAATACAGTCAAGCCAACTATTGAACCTACTACTTAACCAATACAAGTTCCTTGATTATACGTCAACCACTAAGGAGGCTGAATTCCACTAAGGAAATGTGCTTTTCTGCACATACTAATGATATCTTTAAGATTCCCCAAATACATATTTATACAGCATATATGAACATACCCAAAATACTTCCACTGGCCAGCAATGGCCTTTCTAGTGGCAACTCAATGAAGTCAGTATCTAGTAACAAGCCAGCAGACTTTGTAATGTGCAGCATAAAAAGTCAATGCACACAAGTGGAGTTTAAATGAAAATGCAAGAGTTTTACTAACTGAAGCATTTACCATAAACATCTGGATGATAGTGTCGCCAGAATCTCTTATTTTGCTAGATCTTGTCTAAACAAGTAAGGACTCAGGGTAAAATTCTCACCTACTAAAGGCAATGGAAGTTTGTTCACTGATTCAGTACAACCATTTTACCCATGGCATTTCACAATATGTACTTTGCGTTAGTATACAAAAGATCTACTAGGACTTAAAATGTCCTAAAAGTATACAAGTGTTTTTACTTTTAAGACTTAATACATGGAAATTACCTTTGCCTTCTCTGGGTTTCTTCTTTATACCCAACTCTGGAGACCCATTGGAAATGGCTGACTGTTGGGTCTTTGGTTTTCGGCCAGCTGCACATAACAGTAAAGAAAATAAAATGTACATATATAAAAATATGCATGTTTATACCCGAGTTTATATCTATGCCTGCAGGAAACTATTCAACTGTCTCACATTACTCCCTTATAACTGTGTGGGCTACATGATTATGCAGTAGCCTAATTTAAACATGTACTATTGCTAAGATCTCTCTTTTGAAACTCACAGTTTGTTAAACTCTGCATTTCATAGATCAATGTTAGTTGCTGTAGGCAAATTCAACAAAGTTAAAGCAAGCACTAAACATATAAAGTTAAACCTGTATACATTTGCATTCCTTTGTTTACAGATAAGAAATTTTTACATAAAATTATTTAGATAAAATTATTGTATAATTTTATCGTAGAATAAAACTAAGGTTGCTCAGATACCCAAACTCTGGATTAATGTACCCTAATCTGTTCGGATGTTTGTGAAGTCAACCAAAATTAGTATACTTGTTTTATATTGCTTTATCCTTACATTTTATTTTCTTCAATATTATAGCTATGTATTCCATCTTAAACCATTTTTTGGTCTGGAAATTTTTAGAAATGTCTGTCCATGTGTGAATGATGTTGATGTACATCAATGAAAATTGCTATGCTACTCATTACAACAGGAAATAGAATCTCCTGCTATCCTCTGAAAGCAACGCCTATTAGCAGAACTCTTGTGTTTAAAGAGTTTCAAAGTTTTAATAATTACATATTTGCTACATTTATTTTCCATGCATTACTACCTTGCTAAATAGCATTTATTTCATTAAAGTGTGTCAAGAACACAAGATGCATCTTCCTATTTTAATAATGCATTGTTACATTTTTACATAAAATAATTATTTATACATTCATAATTCAACAGTTATAAAAACCACAGTATGTCAAATATTATAGTTGAGCCTAATTATGGATAACTACTGTCCAAGAGATTCACATTTAACCACTGCAGACTCTACTGTAGTCTTCTCCAAGACTGTTTTGTGTCCCTTGCTAAGATGTGGTAAAAGGCATTCTAGGGATTTGGCAGATACCACAAATATACCTTCCACAGCAGAAACAAAGCATAGTATCCTTAGAGTACATTTGAGCCCCTATCCTAAAAAATGAAGCTACTGATACCACGGTTCAGACACCTGCTTCAAAAGAAGAAAGAGCAAATTCAAAAATAAAGAGGGGACTAGTGAAATAAAACTGAAAGAGTAAAGAAGAAAGTCCCATTTTCTACAAGAATACAGTTGACACGACAGTTATTCAAATAGCTGACAACTCACCATTCAAGTTATTGGCATCAAAAACTTGGGCAGTGCAGAGAATAACAGTGCCAAGTTACCTTTATTTACATAACTCAAATTTGATCAATATTAATGTTTACAATTGTACTACAGTTTTGGAGGGTTGTGGATTTATTTTTCACTAGATATTAAAAGTGACAAAACAGCTGGCCAGAATGCCGCTGGTGTAGCTTCCAACGAACAGTTTCTGGCTTTCACTGAGTAATTACTTCTGCATCAAGGTTTGGGCAACAAGAACAATCATGTATATTTGGTGAATAAACTATAGTTGTTGATGGCAAAACTGGAAGTTCAGTTACAGAATCTTAAGATTCTGATGTAAGCTGTGAACCTCAGCCCAAGGAGACAGAAGAGAATGTTCTTTCAACCTACAAACGCAGTGTCCAAAGTCCCACCACAAACACCCTCCTGTGAAACACCTGGTGATAATGTGCACACTACAGTTCTTACCCCCAAGCAGTAATTCCAGATGTTCTCAAAGTTCACATTTCCTCTCATGGTGGCCTAAAATTGTAACTTTTGAATTATTTGCCATTTAAAATAAGGTATCCATACCTAAAATAGTACCTTAAAACTGTTTTGTTTTTTTTACATAACTGTAAATGCCTACACCAAAATTCACAAGTTTCAGTTAAAAAAGATAAATGTATCAAGAAAATCAGAATTCCGTTTACCAGCATTCAACCCTATCCTTTTTTCAAAACTCCTTGAAATTCAAGTTAGAGATGATGCATATTTCAGAGAATGCATTTTTATACATATAAATTTTGTCTGGAATCCTTTTCCCCGCCCCCACCCCCCATCTTGCTGCTCCTCACATTTAATTCAACCCTCTTCTTTATCAGTGAACAATATTCTTCTGCTTATGCTTTCCTCCCTTATTTTGTTGCCTCTTCATTCCTTACATGCCTGCATTTCAGAGTTCATTTTGTGGGCACTAGCTTATAAATAGAGAATAAGACATATGCTAAATTATCACCATCTAAACCAGATCCCTTTGCTTACAGTATTATGCACCAGTGATGAAGTTATATTAACACCTACAGCTTTAAAATCAAAAAGTGATATTTACCTTTTTTCTTTTTCATTGGCTCATGGATATCAGGGGATGTTGGCACAGGAGAGGTGTCCATGGGTTCAGAGTCCTCAGTTGATACTTCCACCACAGTCTCTGTAATCACATCTGGCCTCATAGCAGCATGAATAAACTCTGGGGTTGACATACAAGGAGGGACAAAAACTTCCACTAAAGAAAAGAAATACACTTGGTTAAGTCTCTAACCAGTTACCTTACTGTATCTGACATGGATTTATATTAAGAAAATAATCCCAAAGTGTTTAAAATGACCCAGGCAACAAATTTTGCAACCTTATACAAGCTGACATTTGAGAGTTCAATCCAGCCCCAAAACTTGAGCATTTATATTTATCATATCCCTGCATAAGGGAAATAACCGCACTTTAAGTCTATCAGATGCAGGTAGTTGTGAAATTACCCCTGTTCCTTTTTCGAAATAGGGAAAAGGCACTGAATTTTTCTTATGTTATGGTTTAGAGTGCCAGCACTTCCATCTCACAGACCTGCGAAAACAGGAGTTTCATTTCATCACAATTTAAAAGTCTGACCTAAAATGCTACATACCATTTAATCAAACCAAAATGTTAAAAATGCATGGAGAGTCCTCCTACCCCTACTTCAAAATAATAAAATATGAAGCTGTTTAAAATGCAAAGTATTAAAAACAGCAGTTTATCCAACAAATTATTTTGAACAAAGGATTTAAGAATGGCTTAAATTGCTTAAAAAATCCTCATCTGGCACCTTTCAAAAGTGCCTGCTTTCCTCATGTTGGCTTCTACATTCACTAGTTATCAGCATTTACAACATGGCTCATTCCCAGTTGTCTCTACTAGAGCCAGAGCTGTCAGCACAGATGCTGCCAACATTATTTCATAATAAGCTCCTATTTTCAGCTGCTTACAATTTTTGCCAAATTTCTACTTTTCAGTCTGAATTTTGTTAGAAACAAGGCTAAGGAAAGGCATGATCTATTACCCATGTAAAAAAATCTCGATACTTCTCTTGGAGACAAAGTTTCCATATCTTGAAGTATGGGTAGGGCATTAGTCTTTCAAGCATCTGCCATCCTTACAAAAATCTGGCAAGATCTGGCTAAATCAAGAGCCTTTGAATTACTTCAGTTTGCTTATCACACATAGAAACTTGCTAGAATTTCACAGTCACGTTCCCTGAAGATTTTGCTTCTACTTGGCATGCTCTAGCCTAGTGCTGAGGAGGACTTCTGCCTTTTCATTTCCAGACACCTGCAGGCAGGATGAAACACAGGAACTGAGACCAAGAAGTTTGTTGCCATGATTCTATCACCTCGCCCCGTGCTTGACAGAGCAGGAAAAATAATGGTTCTCTGAATGCAAGAGGTAAGAGTCAGGGCTGAGGGTGAAAGAGCAGACTGGGACAAGATACCTGGGACAGGGAACCAGGAATTGGGATTGAAACACCTTGACTGCAAGTGGGGAAAGGGAAACAACAACACTAAAATGAGGAGACAGAACGCTGGAGAACGGGGAGTGGCTGGAACTAAAGCACTAGGACTGGGTGAGGAGCCCAGGAAAGGTGATAGAAGCCAAAAGGGATGAGGGAAAACACAGGAGAAAGCGTGGAGGCTGAGGGAGACAGGGATCAAGAGGAGACATCAAGCAAGGATCCAGGAATAAGAGGGAAATGAGCTGAGCAGGTAAAACAGAGTGGAGATAAACTGGTTAAATGGTGGTTATATGGAGGGTAGCAACTGACTTTGTGGCCACAAGGGCAGGAGAAGAACAAAGAGTAAGGAGCTCAAACTGAATGATTTCTCAAAGGAAATTAAGGTTAGATATTTGGAAGAACTTTATTACTATAAGGTTGGTTAAACACTGGAATGCACTACCTAAAGAGCTTGTGGAATCTCCATCCTTGAAGATGTTTTAAGATCAGTCTACACAAATCTACAATGGTTTAGACAGTGACAATCCTGCCTTGATCAGGGGACTAGACTAGGACACCTGCTGGGGTCTCCTTCTAGCCCTACTTTCCTACAATTCTAAGCCAAGGATGGAGGGAAGGAAAGGGAAGGGAACTATAAACAGCTACAAAAGAGTGGTACTACAGTTGGGAGAAAAGAAGAGTGAGAAAACCTAAGAAGTAGGGATGGCTGGATAAGGAGAACAAAACTGGAACAAGCAGCACAGAGGCAGGCTTCAGGGCAGGCTGGCAGGAAGTGGGCCAAGCTCATTTAGCTCTAGAACTTGGAACCGAACCCAAGATTCCTGCACCTTACTAGTGCTCTGACGTCAACACACACTTGAGAAATCCCACTGTCAACATTTCACATCCCCCTCTAGTACTGGTAATAAAAGGGTACTGTCTGATTACAGGTTCTAAGACACTCCAATAATTTGAACAGAAGTCATTCAGCAGGGCCCAAACTCTTTTGGCACGTGTGCCACAAAGCAGTCCTGCACTGTCTGCAAATGCCACTCTGGTCCCCTTCCTCTGTTGGGTCTGTTGCTCTGCTTTTTATTTCCTGCCTTATCTACCACTGTGTTGCCCACCCCCTGTCCAATTTGCCAAGTGCTACACAAAGAGGTTGCCCATGCCACTTGTGGCACACATGCTGCACACTAGCCACCCCGGACATCAAAGTTCCTGTGCCTCAGGTACTGCACACAGGTGTTAATGATGTTGTGACATGATGGAACTTTTAATTATTTTAAATCTTAGAATATTATATATAGGACACATCAAGTTGCAGAGTCAAGTTCTCAAATGTCAGAAAATGCCAGAACTAAGACTTCCCCTGACACCTTCATACAGACCTCCCATGCACATGCATTACAATAAACAGAATGCATACTATTTTTCAACACAGATCATTGCTTCATTCTGTATACCAGACTAGGTAATACTCCTATAATGAGAAGCTATTTGTAATTTTGTTTTCTTCCCATTATTCAGTTCACAGGCCCAGACCTTATTTACTGCATGCTACTAAAATCCTGCTTTGAAGGCAGAATTATTAATTTCCTTGTTGGCTCTTCAATAATCACAGTTACTGTCAGTGTGCCTGAACATTTATGAATTTCCCAAAATTTTAGTGAGATAATGGGGTGGCATTATGGTCACTTTTCAAATGGGAAACTCAGGCAGAGAGACTAAGGTCAAAATTAGCCACTAATTCTGTGTAATCTGATTTCTCACAATAGTTAATATATTATACAACACTTTATATGTTCAAAGCCCAGCTCCCATGGCCTATAATTGAAGTTGTAAGTGCACTTCTGCAAATCAGCCCCTGTAGTTTTAGGTGAAGCAGCCACAGTTGATGACCACCTGTGAAATGTTTGATTAAGCATCTCCTTAGCATCACAAAGCAATTCTCTGGCAGATGCAGACACAGGACAGCATTGAACTGCTGTAACCACAAAACTATCTTTTATTTTCCTCCAATTCTTTACCTCATTCACTGCACACCTTCCAACTTCTGCAACAAACAGAATAGACAAAAGGTTTTTTTACTTCACAGGCAACCTTAACTGTAGCATCTTCTAACATCTGAATTCTTGATTTTGTTATCTAAAATATGCTCTTTTAAAGTAGTTTGCATGTAGTGGTATCACAGTATCAAGGGCCTAAATTCTCTGGGCTGCAAAACCAGTTTCCATTGACATCAACTGGTATGTGGATATTAGCACTTCCAAAAATTGAACCCAAGGCTTTTGCATACACCTTAGTCTCCCCTCCATAATAAAGTGTAAAAATCAGATCAGAAATGTAGGTTGCAGCTGGTCTAAAGACATAGGCAGACCAGGTTCTTCAGATAAATCTGATATCTTTTATTAAACTAAATCAGATCAGAATTCTTTTTCAGAAACAAAATGCATTTTAACGAGGCAAATAAGAGCTCCGTTTATATCCTAAATTAACCACGCAAAGGCTTGTTTAGATATTCATAGATGTTTTGGTCAGAAGGGACCTTAGCAAAGAGAGTCTAATCTGACTGGACTAATATTAAATTATTAACAATCAAATAATTTCACAGCTTTCATGGGTTAAAGTTTCGCACTTTCATTATCTGAATATAATTTGAGTAGTGTTATGCTGTGGGACAAGGTTATTTCAATAGCAACCTTAAGGTGAAGAAAAGTATATGCCAACTCCGAATGAAATCATTTTTACTTCTTAAAATCGAGACATCTGCACATACCATTCTGCAATACATTGTAACTGGATATTTCAGGGGTAAGCAATGTTTTTTGGCCGGAGTGCCAAAAAAACCATGTCTGCTTTGTAAGGTGCCGGAACACCACAAAAACAAAACGGTTTTTCTTGTTAAGCATGTTGTGATGAGGGCTGAGAGAGGAGCAAGGGAGTCAAGGCGGGTAGGCTGGCTTGGCCAGGCCCTTAGGAAGGCTGCAGCTGGAGGACAGCTGGTGTCAGGCGGGGAATGGGGGCTGCCCCAGGGCTCCACAGACTCGAGCCACAGCACGGGGCTCAGCAGCACCGGAGGTGGGGCCCAGCTGGCTCATGCAGCTCTGCAGGGATGGGGCACAGCCACCCTGTCCACGAAAGGACGCTGCCTGGCTGGGGCAGGATACCAGGCTCAGGGAACTTCCTGCTTGGTCTCTGTGCCAGCCAGGTACATTACAAGTGGGAGCTGCAGCCGCAGGCTGTTCCCCGGGTTCTGGGAACAGCCACCACAGCCGATGCTCAGGTCCGAACCAGCTGGGAGCCTGCAGTGCAGCGGCTCTGGGCAGTGCATGTCATAGCCCCGGCCCCTTGAGGGGAACTGCGGGGAGGCAAGGTCAGGACCTGGGCAGGCTAAGGCAGCTGCAGTGGCTGTTCCCAGGTTCTAGGGGGCTCCCGCGGCCAGGTCCCTGCACCAGAGATGGCTCTGCCCTGCCTGCACTGTGCTGATCCCAAAGAGGGAACCCCCCCTCAGCCAAGAAGCATCCCCATGTGCACAGGGTTGCTGCTGCCCATCCCTGAGGAGCTGTGCGGGCTGAGCCAGGCCCCACTATGGATGCTGCTGGGTACCCCCACTTGCCCACCCACCACAGCTCAAGCCCACAGAGCCCCAAGGCAGCCCCTACTTCCCTCTCAGCCCCCACCTTCCTAAGGGTCCTACCAGGCTCGCTTGCCCGCAGCACCTCCCCCCACACCTCCCAGACCTTGTCCCGACTGCCTGGCCCCAGCACTCGGCACCTCAGCGCTGCCCCAGGTGGGACAGGGTGTCTGCTTGCCTGGACAGTTCCCTCCAGGGGCTAGCCGGGCTGGAGGGTGCAGCCTGGGAACATGGGGTGGGGGCAGTAGAACACAGACAGCATCCGTGCCTGCATTCTTCGGGCTCTGCCCTGAGGCCTGCCGAGGCGCTGGGACTTATGGCTGTACAGCCAGGAGCAGCAACTTAAAAAAAACCACAATAATTTCTGTGTGCGCCTCTCAGCGTGCCGGGAAAAATGTCTCCGCGTGCCACTAATGGCACGAGGGCCGGGGGTTGCCAACCTCTGGGATACGTCTTTCTAAAATGGAAAAGCAGATCAAAGGTTTTTTTCTTGGCTTTGACCCAACTATACATTTTAAATTGCTAGATGAGCACCAGTTAAAAATCTATGAGAATGACTTGACTATTCCAAGGGTGCTCAACCCACAGGCCTGCACAGCCACATCAATCTGGCCTATGAGGCTCCCCACAGATCTGGAAATTTGGCAGCAGGGAAAGAGTGGCAGCAATTTCTGCTCCCCTGCTGCCAGATTTCCACTTACAGGGAGTCCCATGGGCTGGGCAGAAGCAGTACAGAGCCTGATCCTGGCATGCTGGGTCAGACAGGGGAGGAGGCAGCAGGGTCTGATCCCAGAGAGCTGTGTCGGGCAACGTGGTGCAGGACCCAATTATAGCTTGCTGGGCTGGACAAAAACAATATGGCATGCTGGGTCAGGTGGAGGCCGTGAGGCCCAATCCTGGAACACTGGGTAGGGTGAAGCTGGCATGGGATCAGGTTGGGCATAGACTCGATACAGGTGTTCAGGGATGGAGGAGACAGCAAATGGATGAACAGAGCAGCACAGGGCCTGATCCTGGCACCCAGGGCCCAATTGTTCTTGCAGACCAGCCCTTTGCTATTCATCCAGCCCAGGGGGCCTAAAGAAAAAGCACTATTAGACTACTCAAATAACCGTCAATACAAACCAGTACATGAAACTATAAGCTGGAAGCCAAGCTCACTAGTACAAGTTTCATTTTTGGTCTCAACCAAGTTTTATTTATGAATTTGGCCAATAAGGACATAGTCTTTATTTCAAAAGGGGAAAAATATTATGTATAATTGCGTGCAACCAAAACGACAAACCATTTTTAGAAAAAAATGGGGGTACTGAACAGAACACTACTCACAGCAGCTTGAGACAGACTTTAATGTTTTTGCTTCTCATTTACTTAAAATGAGAAGCTTTATAAACATTCCATCTGAAGGAAAAACTCATTCTAATTTATGTTTTCAGCTTTAATCACAATGCAACTTGTTAAAAATAATGACCATTCCTATTGTTTGCTGGGAAATAAGTATTGAGTAGAAGACCTCCCACCAATGAAATGAAGTAATACTGTAAGACTGCGCTTCAGGAAAATTAAATGTTTTGAAAAAAATCCCCTTCCAGGATGAAAAGTACAAGTGAAATATCACACAAATGTAGGATCCTAACAAAAAACAACAACAAAACCTTTCATGCTAAACAAACTTCTTTTCCAGGTACTTTTTTCCTAAAACAGTGGAGACAGAAACTTTGCTTATTCAGTAAGGACTTGTAATTCACATACCAGGACTCCTGGCATCTCTCAAGCAGGTAGGAGACTCCATATGAAGCAAAGCCTCTGCAGCTTCAATGGTCTTATCTGTGCAATGCACATTGCTTCCATGTACAGATGCTTCCACTGCAAAAAATAATACAAATTAAAATTCATATCAGAATAATTTTAAGTTAAAACTACTGCTGCACAACAGCCTTATAAACCCAATATGCTGGGCCGTCTTACAAGTTGAAACCAAATGAAATTTTTACACCAGTGGCTCCCACTTCAAAAATAATAAAATGGTAGGCAAGTGACAGCTAGAAACTAATGCCCTCACTTAAACAGATCTGGGTTAGTCAGTGAGCATGCAGTTCCTGGTGGATGCCCAAGGGATTCCAAGAACAAACCCATGAGGTTTGACTTCCACTTCAATTTTAAGAAAAAACAGACTAGACTTCAATGAGGATGGTTATAAATTAATACAGAAGTCAAGGAAAGTAGTCACATTATAGGACTTTAATGGGCTAAAGCTTGGCAAAGTCACCTAGTAATGTCTGCGGTAGAACAAGTAAACATCTAATTTAGTTTGCATAATAAATGTATTTGGTTACACTTCCGGATACTAAAGGCAATTCACGGTTGAGTTTAGTGGGTTTTTTTCCTATGTGGCTTTACACACTCTTTTTTTTTTTTTTTAAGCGACAGGAAGGAAACAACAAGAATTATCACACAAAGCAAGTTATTAAATAAAAAGATTAACTTTAGGGAGTAGTGTACCTTTGAAATTTTAACCCAACAACGAACACATTAGTTAATATTAATACTGCATCAGCAGAATTTTTTTTAAGCAAGCTGAATTCTGATGTAAATACCATTCAAGACCAAGTTCTCTGTTCCTCTCCCTTGAGCAAGGTTTTTAAAACTAGCAGCTCTAGAAACACCTGTTGCCCATCATCCACACTCTCACCAAGGTACCCTGTGTCTCTGCAGTTGCTCTTGCCATTTATGGAAATCTGCTCAAAGCTGAACTGTTCCAGCAAGGCAGCCAACATCTGAGTAAATCTATCTTTAGAATAAGCAGGGTCACCTATCTCCAGTGTCAGTGAACTAAAGAAGAAGTAAGTCTGTGCTAAAATTTAAGACACCTATCCTTTTCTAGGAAACAATTTGATATGCCTCAACTAAAAAGTAGGAGAGAAAAACAAAACTATGTAGTGTTACTTCTGGCAGAAGAAACTGTTCAGACACACCCCAACATATTTATATGACACTCAGAAAAAAGCACCACATAGTTTTTGCCATTAACAAGAAGCCAGGCTAAGATTAAAACATTTACCAGACACATACTATCCAGAAGCTGATACAAAAAGGGCAGAGAGACATGTACCAGCAAGGTCCTGGTTCAATGCCATACCTCTGTGAAAAAAACAGCTCCCTATGAGCTGGCTACTACAACTTCTACCCCTGGCATGCTATTTAGCCGTTGTATCTTTGGAATAATAGGTGCCTGATAAATCTGACATTTCATCCTGACCCTATAGTGGCCAGAAAGAACAAAGGGCCTCCCCCTGGGCATGGCAACTGCTCTGAGCAGGAAGAATCTCAATTACTTTTCCATTTCCCTGAACTCAAGCAGTTGCAAGGGATGGACATAAGAATTCCCTAATACTTTCCCAGCTGCAATTTTTGGATCCCACTACCTCTACTTCTGCTGCAGATACAGTCACTCAAGCAGCAGCAGCAGAATGAAAGTGCCATGATCCTGACACTTCTGGTGCCCAGAATCCTAAACAGCTGCAATGAACCTGACCAGTCTTGCTCTGGCCCTGTGTACCTGAGCATGTTCTTTTTACATAAAAGCTTCAAATCTGGAAATTGATAGCTCTCACCCCCTTCGCTCTACGGGCAGTGTAGAGTGAAGGGCATCTATGGGGAATGGAAATGCTGCTGTCAGTATTTATACAATATCAATTCTATACCAGATCTTGACAACAGAAGTTCCAAGGTACTGTGAATATAATAAAACATAAAAAAAAAACCCCAATTTTCAAACATCTCAAAATCATTCTGGCATTTTTCCCCAATAGACAACTATGAATTAGACCCAGTATATTAAACACCAAATAAGTACCACATCAGCCAGAGCTACTTCACAAATCAAGGGAGCTACATGCCTCTTTGACTTAGCTGGTCATTCTGCTAGTTTAAAAAAAGACAGACTTTTTATAAACTCTTTCCTAGCTCTACCCAGACACTCCATGTATAAAATTTCTAAAAGCATCTAATTTATGTTTCTAAAACCGATTGAAATATCACTCCACATGGATAGAGTTTCTGTTTGTTTGGTTTTGGTTTTTATATCTTTGTTTGATGGATGAAAAGTTGCACATTTTCCACCCGTGTTAGTTCATTTATGGTGGAGTAATATGATTGAAAAGGCCATTTAAATATTCCTTAAGATAAAAGCCTCTATCGAAGCTAACAATCACCTCTCCTAGACTTCAACAGAGCCACTTCATAGCTTCTAAAGCTTTAAACATACTAGCATTAAAAGGGCTTTTCAATCATGCTAAGGTAACTCAAGTGAAACAACTGGATGAGGGGAAAACCCACGCCCATCCATATAAGCTATGGTTTTGCTAAGTACATATTTTCATCTGTTAATACCCAACACAAAACGTGCCCAATCTCTTCTAGAAAGCACAGCACAAGACTCAGAACCCATAAGAAAGAAAAGTAAAATGATATAAAATCACTTTTGTACCCTCCAAAGTAGAGGCTGCTCCAGGTGTTTGAAATAATTCTCTTGAGAGACTCTCTTAATAAGCAACACAGCTCCATCTCTGCAGTGTTGTATGTTGGGGCTTTGCATATTTTATTTATCTATACATTATTGGCAGCTGCAGCAATCCCTGGATTCGAAGATGCTCTCTACCATGGTTCACTGACAGGTATGATCTCCTCACCTCTCTCACACACAAAACCTAGTTCTAACCCAATGCTTAACACTCCCCTACCCATCAGGCTTGTAAGTGGTTCTCAGAAGGTCACCTTAGAAACTTCTTCCAAATTTCTGAAAAGCAAAGATATTTTGATAATATCTTTTACTGAA
>NW_017728913.1:2294841-2301942 GCF_001723895.1 Crocodylus porosus
CCCCCCCCCCCAAAAAAAAACATACACCCTTTGGTACAACACAAACTTGAACAAATTAAAAAGAAAGTAAAGAAGGAATATTTACAGCTACATCAGTTACCTATATGAGAAATATAAGAGAATAAGGCATCAATAAAATAATGGTGAATTAGATAGAAAGTTATCCTTGATCAGGGCCAGTGACCACAGTTTTGACTTTTCAGAATTCACAAAAAAAGGACCAACTCCACCTGAAAGCATGAGAACACAGATGGGCTAGTTTTGACACATTTCACTTGGATCTCTTCTCCATTCTGAAAAGTCTTCAATCCTCAGAACATGGTCAATGGCATGTTTGACAGGAGCAGAACCTGATGAAGCTTCATAATAAAAAAAGAGATTTCCTGGAGATTCTGGACAAGTTTTCCTACCAGGAGAACAAACCTGAGAGAATTCTCCCAGATTATCTGAATGTGTATACACCGCCCCAGTTGGAGAGTGAGGAGGAGGAGCTTCTGCCAGACCTTCTCAAAACAACAGACAGAATAAGTAAAGCAGGTAGCAGCTCTTGAAGATAACTGTATAAGGAAGGGCAGTCCATTACCTAACACTCCCTCTTGTCATCATCTTTATATCATCACATAAAAGTGGTAAGAAAAAGAAAGATAATGGATGTTCCAACTAAATCTGAGATTAGTCATAAAAAGCTACACTGTGAAGTGAAATTTAAGGCACTGCACAATAGCCTTTCAACAACAATGAAAACAGGCTGTCCCTACATTTAATATATTGACAACCTCAACCTTTAATATTACAACATATAACAACTACGCTGTGGTAAAAAAAAAAAAAAAAACTTTATTTTCTAATTAAGAAAAAAAAAATCTTCAAATTTTAAAAATGTCCCAATACAATCTGGCTCAGGGCATAGGTAGAAATATTACTATGAACTATATTCATTTGAAAAACTCAAAACACAAAGAAAGGAACTGTACCACCTAGTCAGTTCAGTACAAAGACCTAACTCTGACATCTAAAAAAAAAAAAAAATCACCTAAGATGAATCTCTACCTACTTAAGTTAAATGGTTTTGCAGGACTTGGTCTGAGAAGACCACAAGAACTGAGACCCCTACAGATCTGGAACAATTCAGAACTGATATGCCATTCTTCAAGCCAAACTTACCTTACCAGGTATATAAAACAACTTGATTGCACTGATATGTTTTAGATGAGTTATAATATACTGGTATCTTCAAAAACATTTTGTTAAGAAAAACAACCTTTATAAAGTTATGAAGGACCAACCAAACCAAACATTGCAAGAACTGTCAAATCAGTAATTATTAGTTGGATTTGCTATGGTCATTCCTGGGAACCAAGGAAGCCACCAGAAAAAGAGAAACAAGTTTTAATTATTAAAAATCAATCCACATTTTTATTTGCTACTAATCAAATGTCTTTATGTTTCATGTCCATCTTTCTAAACAAACAGCATGTAGACTAGATTGTTTAAGGCTCTCACCAGCTGCTACAAAATACCAAACTTGGTAATTAAGCCTGACAGGACTATACTTCAGCATTACATAAGAGAATCCTGGCAACAAACCCAGTTTGTTACAATGTTCCGAGTTTTAAAATAAAATACAGTACCAAAATGAATTAAGGGGGAAGCTAGAATTAAAACCTGCTACTTTTTATAAACTATGCAGCAAATCCCAGCCTATTATCTTAACAATTAGGATTATCAATATTACAAGGTCAACACTTAATTGCAACACTTGATTTTCAATAGCTTATCCTTTAAGACAATCAGGCAACTAGAACAAGACTACTGAAAATTAACAATTCCAGCATGAAAGCTGGTCAAATAGGTGAAAAGTAAATGGCTTCTAACAGATCTAATTAAAGTCTAATGAATTTCATATGCACATTTTAATTCTACCAAAATATTTCAAAGAGCAGAGAAAACAGTAAATGTTAGACAAGATTACTATTTAATTCATAATATAATTAAATTGCTAAGCTATCACTATATGCATTCACATAAACCCAAAAACACTTTCCAAACAGACTGAACCACTCACCAAAAGGACCTGTCATTGTACTGGGTGGTTCTTAAAAGCAATTTGTTCAAGGAATCAACCAATCAAATATTCTGCAGTAAGTCCAATTTAGTTACTGAAACATTTGCATAAGACTGTTTAAGAATGACAATTACACACCTACTGAAAAAAAACAGTAGAGGTAAAAATAAATATGTCCATACCGTTGTTTCCTTGTTTGTTAACATATTCATATGCCAATTTTAAGTGAAATAATGTTCTGTTGCAACAACAAAAAAAAGAGGTGTTCTTAGTTAAAACTCCTTTACTTCAAGAACAACTTTTACCAACAACAGTCAAGAAAACTTGAACCTTTGCCACTTTTCCCCCCAGTTACAATACTTGTACTAGGAAATATGCATCAGAATCCACTCTACACAGAAAAACCAAAACACTGGAGAATGCAAATCTGAGGTTAGGGGATTGCTCTCTTAAATCCACTTGCTACTCTGTAGTTAAGTAGACAAATATAGTGTCTTCCAAGTGGCCACAGTTAGAGTGCAAGGACAACCATTTCCACCACTGCAAAGTAAGTATCAAGTGAGGTCCCTTCCAGCCCCTAGGCAACTATGAAATAGTTAAAAGGGCAGAAAGAGCAGCCCACCAACCAGTTCCAATGCTTGCAAACCTCTACATTTTGTCTACATTTTAGAATTCAGCCAATTAAAACTTCTAAAATATTATAAAACATTTTATGTTTGTCAACAAAAAGTGGTCCAAAAATACTTTTCAGAAGATTTATTGAAGTCAATCAAAGCCAGCAGTGCCCTCCCTTGGTTTGTAAAACTCCTCTGAATCTACTTATTCTGAGAACCAAGCAAAGAATTTTAAGATAGGGACCTGAAAGGCACTGGAACCTGAATGGTTTAGGGCAGTGCTTGTAGGCTACCAGAGCAAAATAAACCAATTCAGTTTGGAAGCATGAACACAATAACTACCTGTCTTCAAAAGTATACAACGACAAACACTTCAACTCTCTAGTGAAGAGATACTTTGAAGGTCTTAGCCAAATCATCCTGTTCGTCCACATAAATCGCCTGGCTACCTACATTAAGCATGTAGGATTTAACCTTTACATCAGTGGTTCCCAATCTGTCGTACACATACCACCAGTGGTACGCAGACAGCCTGTCAGCAGTACGTGTTAACAGATTTATTAAAATTACTTTACGTGACAAAAATTTGCTGGTGGTACTTAAGGTTGTATCATTTTGAATTGGCGATGCACAATCTCTCAGAGTTTGGGAACTGCTATTTTAGATAACATTTTTCAAAAGGATCTACTCCTTGGTAGATTGGTGCTCAATCTCTGGACTGTGGGCCAGATCTGACCCACTCCTCACAGGGCCAGAAATTAAGTGGGGTGGAGGGAGAATATCTGGTTCCAGTGTTAATTGCTGCTCCCCTGCTATCAAGTTTTCAAGCCTGTGAGGAGTCCTCCCACAGCCCAGATGACATGGCCATGCACTCTAGATTGTGCTGGTGTACAGGGTCACTCTGCAGCTGGATCACATGCATGAACCAGCCCCATGCTGGATGTGGCCCACAAACCAGCCCCACACCACTAATCTGATCTGTGGAACCAGAAGACTAAGAACCACTGTACTACAACAGATTATACAACCTCACCCCCACTCTTCTCTTGACAAGTTTAAATTGATTTAGGCTTCAATTGTTTCTAGTTTCAAACTTTTTTCCCCCAGCCCTGGAAATTGTAGCAATCAACTAAACAAACAGATCTAAAATACATCTGGGTGTCTTTAGACAGAAACTTCTATTTTGCAGGGCCTGTATTCTATTGGCAAAAGCAAACCTTTCTTTTTCCCCGCCTCATCACTCCTACTTGGCAATACTTGTCTATTAATCCAAACATATATTACTTTTTAAAAATATGAACTTTAAGACATTACTATATTAATGAACTCAGCTGAAACACCTCAGCAGTGTGAAGCATTTTTTCTCTGTGTGTATAGTAGAGCATATCTACTTTCTCTAGGATAGTAATATTTTCAGTATGCTGATAGATAACAGGGCACTTGCACAGAGCACATGTTCTCATTCTAGTCATCTCCCAAAGTAAACTATAAACAACTTTCTATTATTAAATAGGATACAAAGAGAAACTCAAGCAGACTGAACTTGTTAAAGCATGATTTAGCCACTATATCTAACTTAGCCATTTCAATTGCCAAACTCTAAAGACTATATTTCTACTTAGGACTTCCCCCTTCTAAGTCATTGTCTTCACTGCTAAATACAGAGTCTCTATCAGTAAGTAGTATCCATAAATTGTAAGAGAACAATGAAGATAAAACTGTTTCATTATAATGAAAGTGATGTCAAAACTGAGCAATTTTTTAATGTATCTCAATTTTAATGACTAGTTAATTTATCAATGCCTATATATATGAATTAAACTATGGTTTTGAGTGGTATAATCTCCCTAGCCCAGAAATACTTTCCAGAAGTCAATGCGACACTTTTAACATCAAATGTTAGGTCAACAGTTAAACATTTTTAATGTTTAATGAAGACAATAAAAACACTGATCTATGTGACAGTGTATCTGGTTTATGTATTTAACAACATCCCAGACAAGCTTGAAGTCCCAGTACTCTAACAAAAATCCTCTCTCTACAGTTTTACATAAAAGGGCAGGGGCTGGTTATGGATAGGCAACTAAATATGAAAGTTTTACACAGATTTCTAGGCATGTGCAGGTGTACCAAAAATCACATACAAGAGTGATTCTCAACCTTCTCCCATAACCAGACACTGCTTCTTCCTCTTTATCCTTCCTATTTCCTTGTCCAAAACCCTATACTGGATGGGCAGAGGATGCAGTCACTTGACACCTGGTGGTGATCCTGCCTCCAAATTGAACACATTATTTTGCTACATGATAATACCATTTCATTAAACCACACTTTCAGCATATGAGCACACAACCCAGTCTTTTTAGTTTTTTCCCAACCTAAAGGTCCATATAGAAGCCACTATTCTTCCAGTGAGTAACTAAATGACACTCCCCTGCAAAGTTCTTTCATTGGCTGGAGGTATCATCCTGGAGCTACACAAAAAAAGTGGCTTCCAAAAGGTCTAAAGGGCCTGCTCCTAGTCCCTTGTCATTTAAAACAAGTCCTTTTCAAATGGTGTGCCACGAGGATTGTGGAATGAGAAGGAAGTTCTCCAGCTGCCTAGCGCTAACAAATAAGTCACATTGATAAGATATTCACAGAAGACTTGCAGCATGTTGGCTGGGGGGGTGGGGAGAGAACCAGTGAGCAAAAGGAAATTTACTCCTGCAGTTCATGAACCCCTGAACAGCAGAATTTTGCTGGGGAGATGCGTTACAATGAGCTCATAGGTATGAGGATGAGGAATACCTTAACAGGTGTGCTGCAGAAAATGTTTGTTAACGTAAGTGTGCCTTGGCCTTGAAAAGGTTGGGAAACACTGATTTAGAGGGCACCAAGAACTGTTTTTCCTACAAGAGTTGAGGTGAACTAAGAGCAGCAATTCAGGCATATGGGGTCTGGACTGGATGTAGATTTAAGCCTTTATACCACTGGTGCCCACATCCTTGCAGGAAGCAGGACACAGACCGCCATGCTAACGGGATTGTGCTCTGTGGCTTGAAGTCTGGGGTTTGACATGGATTTGGCTTCTTGGACTCCCACACATGCATGAAGCCTGCTTTGACACGCTGGAAATCCAGCATGCTGGAGCACAAAAATCAACATACTCAGGCAGTCATCCGTGCGGCATCTCTACTCTGAAAAAATGGCAAGAGGGTGCTTTGAAATAACACATGTTGGATGAGCTTAAATTCAAAGTGCCTCACTACCATTTCTTGAGCACGGGCAGGCATACAATGCTGTTACATGTGACACACAGGAACTTCTAATGAGCACAGCTTGCTAGTTAAAACACTGGGCGCTGCCCCAAAGGACATGTAAAAATGCCCCATAAGATCCCTATGGCTGTTGGCAGTTATGAGGTCACTTGGGGTAAAGATGCTGCTGCCCAAGACAAAACCCCGGCTACTTCCTTCGTAGGTTTAATTAATTAGAAGACTTCGAAGCTCGGGATTAGTAGGGAAGCAGCACTGTTTCTGCCCCATGCTTTGCACGGGCTTGCATCTACTGGAAGCTGTTCCGCTCCCAGGGTCCCGACACGCTGCCATGGGGCGGCGGCGGCGCCCCCCCTCGCAGGGCTCAAGACGTCGCAGCCCGAGGAGCGGCTCCCAACAGCACGTGCGAGCTCAGCCTGCAGCACTCAGAGACCGGGTCCGGGTCCGGGTCCGGGTCCGGGTCCGGTCCGTCCCCGCTGAGCCTTGGGGCCCTGAAGCCTTCGCCCCCCGCGCGGCCCATGCGCGGGCTCGGCCCGCACGCGTGCCCCCACTTCCGTGTTTACAATCCTCTTCCCTCCAATTCCGTGCGCGCATTGTCAGCGCCCGCGGAGCTGCCACTCAGGCGTGCGCCCCACGCCCATTGGCCCAGGCCAGCCCGCGCCCCGCCCCCTCGACCCCCCGCCTTCAGATTCCGAACGTCTCAGGCAGCTGATTGGCCAACGCGGCCTGTCGCTGCCCTAGCGCTCGGGCCCTGAGGGAGCGCGGCGCTTCCGCTACGGGGCTCGGCGGGGGAGGGGGCGGGTAGGTTGGCTGCCCCTCCGCGCCCCCCACCGCTGGCGCGGGCCCGCGACACGCGATGTTAAGGGCCTGGGCCCGGGGTGGCTGGTGCTTGTAGGCAGGCTGTGCGCAGACAGCGTGGCGGCGACAGGGGGAGGGGGCAACACAACGCACCTCTCGCACTTCCTGGTTCTCGCCCGCCCGCGGCCCCGAGCTCCCCGCGCCCCGCACAATTTCCCCGCGCGCGAGGGGGGAGGGCCCGGCGCGGCGCTGCCCGGCCCCGCTGCCCGGCCGGTCGCTGCCCAAGGTGATCATCACTTCCTGATTCGCCTCCATTACTTCAGCCCGCGCCGCAGCCGCAGCCGCTGTGCAACCTGCCCGGCCCCGG
>NW_017728913.1:2302042-2315263 GCF_001723895.1 Crocodylus porosus
CGCACGCACGCGCGGGCAGCCCGGCCAGGCGCGGGGCGGCGCGGACGGGCGGGCCTGCGCTTACCGGCCCGGATGAGCAGGTCGAGCTGGTTCGTGGGCCCCTCATGCAGAGACGTCGCCATGTTGATGCCGCCGCCGGAGCGGCTTCGCATGGAGTTGGCGGCGCGCGCCGATTGGAGGGAGGGCGGGCGCGCGGGGCGGACGCGCGGATCCTTCCGCACCCGCCGGCAGCCGCGCCGGCCCGGGCTGCGCTGCCCCACAACACAACGCGGCGGCGGCGGCTGGAGCGCTTCCTCCAGCGCAGCGAGGCGCACGCGATCCTTCCGCCGCCAGCCCCAGACAGGAAGTGCCGCGCTGCCACTCACCGCCGCGCGCGGGGCCGGGGGGAGGGCGGCAGGGGGGGGGACAGCCCGCGGCTCCCATCCCGCCAGGTAGGCGAGAGGCACCGGCGGCAGCAGCGAGGCCCTCAGCCTCTGGCGGCCGCTCCCCCGGGGACCCGAGGGGGGCACGTTCCTGGCTGGGGCCGGAGGCTGCCCGGGCCGCCGCGGCCGAAGGAGGAGCCGAGCAAGTTCAGCTTGAAACTCGCTCTGCTTCCCGCTCTCCTCTGCTTGCAGGAGACGTCTGCGCCTGCTTCATTTCCTCGTGCCCTGAACCCCCTCAGTAGTACGCAGATGGTCCCCCGGGCACTTCAGATAGGTGCCCCTCTCTTAGCCAAAGGGGAAAAGGCCATTTGTGAGAGGAGGGCTAACGGCTAGGATTTAAATCTCCCAGGGGGAGTCTGGGATTCTTCAGTGGGGGTGGGAAAGACCCCGGCTTCCACATCAGTTTAGGAAAGACGACTGCCACCCTGCACTCAGGCCCTTACACTTTGACAACCAAGCCGGGACCTGATTTACTTCCTGTGTCCCTGAAAGTTTCCACCTGCCCTGGCCCATGTAGCCTTTTCCCAGTCTTCAGAAGCTGATCCTTTGGCCAAAGCACCTCTGCTCATGTCAGATCAGGAACTCTATTCACATTTTGCTCTACAAATCAAATAGAAACACCTGCCTGCCAAAAAGACCTGTTGCTACCAAAAAAAAAAAGTCATGCTGTGCATTTCAGTGTCAGCGACAAACCCCAACCCTTCAATGCCGGGCATCTGAAAAGGAGCACTAAAGAAGAAATATGCAGAGTAACTACTGTCCTTTGCATCCACATACAAAGCACATTTTTAAGCTGAAACTTAAGCAGTCATGTAGAAGGCCACTTGCACCAAAAAAGCAAGTACTCCACGTATTTGAAGTTCCCTCCCAGGTATTTTGCTACAGGCACACAACAGGATGCATACATCTTTAACTCTATCCTGTGCACTAGAAGTTTCAGAAAGAATCTCTATCCAATACAATGAGATCTCCCTCCTACACCCAACAGCTACACAAGTTCCCACCATGTGGCATCAACATGGTAGTAAACATCCTCAGTCCTTAGCAGTCTGTCTCTCACTTCCCTCTCAAGTTTATTTAAGCATAGCTGTGCTCTTAGCTAGAAGAACAGCAGAATTAGACATTCTATTCCTAGACTGCTCCATTTTTTATGCTGACTGTTACTTAGGATGAACCATCCAACACTCAGGTGGCACATCTACACAAGACACTAAATGTGCAGTAGACTAATTCTACTGCACATTAGCATATCACAGCAAAAGCCATGCTAATGTGCAGTAAATATGTTAGTCTACTGCACACTAGCATCACTAAAAAGGCGTGCACTGGTGCTACTGTGCAACACTGCCAGTTACTGCGCATTTAGTACCTATTACACGTCATGCTGGGAAAGCCTGTGGTGTAGATGCAACTGCTAATGGAAAAATGCTTCTATGCCAATTACACTGCCATTTGGGAAGATGGGAGCTATCCTGGCAGAAAATTGCCTATGGATTCTTTCAGTTAGGGCAGTTCCTTGCAACTATGGAAGCTCAAGTCAGTTTCTGGAATGAAAATAACCACTGACAGATTCAAGCTTTGCTGCTGCAAGCAGATTGAAACACACCGTTGTAGACTCTAGACCGCTGGTTTTCAACCCGTGGCCTGCAGGCCGCATGCAGCCCAATCAGCACACCACTGTGGCCCTTGTGACATCCTGTTAAAACGTTTTTTAAATGGATACACAGGAAGTAAGTGGTGTGGGTGCAGCCCACATAACACACTGAGAGCTGCAAGTGTGGCCCACTATGGCAAACAGGCTGAGAACTACTACTCTAGATATTGGTCTTTGCCTACATTTTAAAAACTTGTGCTTACCTCAGAATATCCTGTCAATGTGCAAGGGACAGGAAAATGAACCATAGTCCAAGGTAACATTTATAGCTTGAAGGCAGATGTTCTGCAGACTTTGTCAGTACACACTTCATTAACAAAAAATTACAAAATTAAAATAATCACTTTCCTATCTGGTACATCCTATTGCTAATGCAGTCCTTAAACTTGCTAATTCTTGTGAAACAAATCAGAACACCTGCACATGTCATTTTAACCTTTCAACACATCTACTTCCTAGAAAGTTGTCACATGTCTCAAAAATTCCAGTCTGTTAAAAAAAGTCTCAAGTGCTTGGTGTCATACAGATCTGTCACATTAAAAAAGTTATAAATATGCAAGAGTTACATTTCAACTCATAGCCAACTACATTATAGAAACTTTCACAAAGTACAGAGTTCCAGTTACAGTTCATTTGAGGCAAACTGTGATTTTCACAATAGGTTTGCAATTTCAAGTCTTTACTTATATAATTTCTAGGATTTGATTGATATATTATGCTAACTAAGGGCTGTCAACCGATGAACCACAGGCCACATCTGTCCCACAGGGGCTTAAAATGCAGCCCCCAGATCCCTGCCTGGTGGCCACTCCCCGCCCTGCTTCATACCTACTGCTGCAGTAGAGGCTGTGATCTCCAAGCTCTCCCACTCTCCAGCTTCTGCTTTCTGCCCCTGGATAGGACTGAGCAGGGCAGCAGGAGGGTGCTAAATGCACAGCCAGGGGAGATCTAGGTTGCCTCCACATCAAGATGAACCAATTTGCCCACGTTGTATGTGCGTGGCCAGGAGAGAACTGCTCATGCACAGCGGTGGGAAGCCAACTTGATTGTGCTTCCCAGGCAGCAGGGGAAAATTGGACTGCTTGTGTTCTGCATGTGGCCAAAGGGAAGCTGGTTTGCCTGTGTTGTGCACACAGCCAGAAGGAAGCCAGTTTGCCCACGCTGCATGCACAGCCAAAAAGGCGCTGGTTTACCCATACTGCACTTAGAGCCAAAAAGGAGGTTATAAAAGGAAGCCAACCCATATGGTAGGGAAGAGTCAGGCTGCATGCCACCCATGCAGTTGGGGGAAGTGAGGCTGCCCACCTCGCCGGTGAGAGTGGGGCAAATGGTAGAGATACCTGCAGGGTGTGTGTTGAAGGGGTCAGCAGCTTATGGGGTGTGGAGCCTCCTGCTGTCCAGAAGTTGGACAGCCCCGCACTAACTCTTCTGGAAGAAAATAGGAAGTTGGTATTTAATGTGGGGGCTTTGTTTTGTAGAACAGGCTGCTTCTTGGCAGGTAGCAGGCAGGAAGGACTTTATCATCTGCTGAAACAACTGATTATTACTATTAATGTCAGAAGAAGTCTAATACCTTAACTGAACATATTAACTGGCATAGACAAAATTGCAAGTTGACTTTGTTTTTCCCCCATAGGGAAACTAGGATAGTTGACCCTAGTACTTACAGTAAGACAAGTACAAAAAGCTATATAAAACAGAGTAGGACACTTGACATTATTCACTTGGCATAAACAGGTTTTTAGTGTTTCTTACAGAAGTTTTCAAGCAGGAAGCAATGTTACCTGAATATTGCCTTTTAAAATTATTGTGCAGTCAAAGGCATTCAGGGGCTTGGGCTGCTCTGCTTCCCCCTGGGAAGGCAAGTGGAGATGGTCCCAAGGAACATCTTAAGGAGCAAATGCAACACGCACTCAAGAAACCAGTGGAAAAAATGGCAAAAGCAAGATGCTAGTAAAGGGTGACAAAAGCTACTACTTGAAGGTCAGCCTCTCAAAAACAGCACTGGAGCCATTCTGGGTAAAACCATATAAAAGCAGCTGATCAATGTTACTAAAAGATCATGAAAAAATATTAAATGATTTTGGGAGAAATATCCAACACGTAGTAAGTGGTTATGCCCCACAGGATCAACATGTAGAGGAGATTCAGCCATGTTGGAAGTCTATCCAATGAAAGATACTGCTGGGAATCTTGCTACCTGTCTGTTCAGCAAGATTAAATCAGAAAATTGCAGATGAATGACATAAAAAGCTTTCTGTTGCTTATTTTTAAACAAAAGGAAATATTGTATTGCTTCCAGAACAACAGGCCTTGCATGCTATAAAACTGGAAAAATAAGGGTATATGCAAAGTCACTGAAATTTGGAACAGTCCATTTTTTCCAGTTTTCCAATTCCATTGTGGAAAACACAACCAATGCCATATTTGCTTTATGGATTCTCTTGGAAAAGTTCAGAGAAAATAAAAGCAACAACTGACTATCATCTTTGTACACTGGAAAAAGGTGTAACAATGGATATGTAGCATGTTAAATATGACTGAGTCGGCAGTGGTATGCTAGAAGGATCAATCACATCTGGAATATTTATGATAAAGTGATACCAATAGTCCAGACTAAATACGGCACAGTAAAGAATCTTTGTTAAGTACATCTATATCGGGGTCACTGCTGAATCCATTTTTATTTTTAGTTGTCATATATGTGATAAATGAGACCAAAAAAAAGGGAACTAACTACCTTAGACTCTTTGTTTGTTAGCGAATTAGTGGTACAAGGGGAAAGAGTATGATGTCCTAAAAGAAACTCTGAAAAGTGGCAATGCACTCTAGAGCAGGACGTTGGCCATATGACATGTTTACACAAGTGTAAAAAAAGTACATTGTATGTCTGGCCCAGCCCTACATGGTGCAACTCACTTAGATCCAGCATCAAAAAAAAAAGCAAACACCAGAAAAATCAGGAGCAGTCACATTAGTGTTGAGTGTCACACCCCTATCATTCTCTGGTGTAGTTTGTTCAAAGTTTACAAAAAAAGTATTATCTACTTCCTATTACATCCTAATGGCAAGTTACTGTAACATCACCTTTCACAAAAACTGCATCTCTTTTCTGAGCCCACCACTTCCGGAAAGCTTATCTTCTGCTGGCTGTTCTGGTTAATTTACACTGAAGTACAAAAATCAATTTAAAAATTACACCAGTGTAAGTGTTTCATGTATTCAGGCTCTTGGACAAAAAGTCAAGAGCAGAAGGGTCATGATAATCAATCACTGTTAGAAGAAGGGAGCTTAGAAGAGCAAAGGAATTCAAATGTCATGGATCAGTGGTTGCTGACAATAGTGCTCTCCTCAGCAAGGTCTGGCACTGTACCAAAAGCTGCTTTGTACAAATGCCAGGAGTTGACAAAAGCTCTTGGGATAAAAAAAGATCCCAAAAAACTGAAAAGTGCAACAATTCATAATTTGTCCCACTCAAAGACTTGGTCAGTCCCAAGAAAGGAAATCAGCATGTGTTCAGTCACAAAAATGAGGGTGTTGGGGGGCAAAATGTTTTGGCACTCACTGTAGGAAATTACAAGAAAAAGCAAACCACCTGCACGAACAGTAGGTTGTGCACTTGAAAACAACTGAGCTAGCTACACTACACCGGTGTGAGCATATCCTGCAAAGACTTGAAGACAATATTTGTCAGTCAGTTAATGCAACAAAGATTTAAGATCCTCAAGGGGGAAACCAAAAATAAGGTATCAGTGGACCAAAGTAGTCACTTGGCTCTATAGCTTAGTTGGCATACAACTGACATGTGGCAGAAGGCTGAAATAGCTGCCTATCCCAAACAGAGAATAATATTTTTTTAAGTTTGATTAGAACTAATTACTTTGTTAATAAAACCTTTACAAGTTAAATTCAAGGGTCACAAATTCAAAGTTAAGTGTTAGAAGCAGTTTTATAGATGACAGATTAGGAGGCAGATATGGAGGATTATGAATAATTATTTTCACCAAGTAAAATTATTTTGTCTTCCAATTCAAAGCAAAAAAAAAAAGGGGGGGGCAACAAAGGATTTAGAATTTGAAGTCATTTTAGGTGTTACTTTTAACAAATGACCAGAAGGTTGTTGATGAGTGTTCTTTTAATTGAGTAATGCAACATAATAGAGTAAAATGAGCAGCCCTTGCCAGGATTTTCTATCCTCAGTGCAGTAACACTGTATTTTCTCCTCATGCCAGTGAGGTGCCCAGCATTCCCTTCCACCACTTAGTGTAGAGAGGGTAAAAATTAGCCCATGCAGGAGCTCCCTGCTGGGAAACTGATGGAAGCAGTACTGGGAACTGGAAACTAAGTAGGCCCGGAAGGGATGTAGCAGAGACATCCACTGCAATTCAGGCTGAAAACCAGAGATAAACCAAGGAGAAGGCACCTTGGCTGTTGGATTGCAGGGGGCCAGCCCCACTAGGGACTGAATGCAGGACTGGGACTGAACTGAACCCACTGAGGAACTGGTCACAGGAGAGGAAGGTGGCAGGAATAATAAGAGTAGGCTGAGAGGAGAGATAAATGTTAAGATAACCAGGCCAGGTGTTCACCAAGGTCTAACCTAAGTATTTTTGTTCTGGTCTACACAAGAAACTGAACTGGGAGAACCTTCCTCACTGGGCTACAGAGCTAACAGGATCACAGAAGAGAGCAATGCTGGCTTCCAGAAGCGCCCGCAGAGCAAAGTGCTCCTTCCCTACAAGAGCAAGATGGTCCTACCCTACAGAACTGAGGGCCAATTTCCTATTTTCAATTTGTGGCAGGCAAGTAGATGCTTTGAGATAAAGGGGAGGGACAAAAAGCTAGAATTAACCACCAACATGCAGTAGGCTACATTGAGGCAACCCCTGGACTGTTTTGACTGGATGCACGATACTAAATTGACTGGATGCACAGTAAAGAAATAGCCAAAAGTAAACAAGAAATTGCAGAGGGGCTGGCCGTGTCCCTTCTCTATTTGAATGTTTAGAAGCAAAAGCACAAAACTGAAGCTGAAAGATGACAGAGACAAATAATTAAATGCCCATCACTGTGGTAAACTGGGGAAAAAAACTTCATAGCTTGATGGATTCAAATACTGATACAAGTTTCTTGTAGCTTAAAATACATTTTAGACGATTTTTTTTTTTTTCCAAACAAAGATTAAATCATCATGGAGGCCAGTTTTCTCTAGAGAGAAAAGATATTGCTCACCTAGCAAACAGTGCGGTAATAAAGAACTGAGGACAGGAGATGTCATTCTGCTGAAAATTGCTATTGCACTTCCAGAGTGAAACTTTAGAGGAACATATTTCTAAATTCTTAAACTAGACTCCAAAAATACCCAAGATGATGTGGAAAAACACAGCATCACTATATATCCATCCTTAGTAATGTACCAGTGGAGACGCTGGCTTCTCTTGCAGAGCCTTAAAGTAGGAAATTGCACACGCACTGCATAGTAAAAGTAGAGTAGGCAAAAACGGAACTTGGAAAAGCTGACTACTGGAAGAAGGTGGGAAATGAATATCCGACCAGAATAATCTTTATTTCTGGCACTTACCATTCTAGAAAGTTTACAGAATTCTTAATAGTCACCACTCTATAAGCAGTTCACCTGATGTGCACTCAGAGCTACCTGAATCTTCGTGTGTTGTCTGTGTGAGATGACAAGACATTTCCTTTTTAGACACTATGATCAATATCCAGAATGGTAAAAGACAAACCACCATATACAAGAAACCCATGGACCAACATACATATCTACACACAACCAGCAATCACCCTAACCACACCAAAAAAGCTGTAAAATACAGCCAAGCCTTCCAATACCACCGGATTTGCACTGAGGAGAATATCCTCGATCGTCACCCCGCAAATCTCAAAAGGGCTTTCACCCAACAAGGACACTCCTCCAGAGAGGCAGATTGCACTTTAGAAAGAGCCACTTAGACCACATGAAGAATTGCTGCAGTATAAAAACAAGTTCCCCAATAATCACACACCATTAGTTATGACATACCATCTCTTCCCTGGAACCTATACAGAAAATCCTCAAACAACTGCAACCCATACTAGAAAAAGACCCAATTCTTAAAAGAGATCTTTCCAGAACCACCCATCCTAGCCTTTACACAAGCACTGAACCTCACCAACCTCATCACCTGAAGCAAGTTTCCTATGGCCCAAAGCATATTGAATAGATCCAGACCATGCTAGGACAAGAAATGTAAAACCTGCCAACACATCTCCACACCCCTCCCCCCCCCCAAAAAAAAACAACACCCCACAACTAAACTGTCACCATTCCTGGATCTTACACCTGCACCTCCAGAAATGTTACACATCTCATTCAGTGGTCCTCATGGAAAATATGTAGGAGAAACCAAACAACTGCGTACCAGAAAGAACACACTCTGAAAATCTATCAAAGACAAAAATACTCAACTACCTGTGGATGCACGCTTCTCACAAGACAACCACTCTCTCCAATCTCTCAGTGCTAATTCTCAAAAGGGAATTTACAAAACGCATCTTGAAGACAAGCCTACAAGCTTTACTTCATAAATCTACTGGATGCAAAAAAATCATGGACTAAATATAGACACTGGAGTCATGGCACATTAAAACCTTCCTGCCATCAGATAACCCCAGGTAACCTCTCTGCATTTTACCAGCTACATTCTAATCACCACGTCAACATTCCCACTATTCTCTCCACCCACCTGCCTGTCTCACCCCTATTGTCTCCCATTCCCTCTGATCCCCACTGCCATGCATTTGCATTTTCACAGACCTGCATTTTGCATATTGGTTTCGATTCTACCATGGAGAACACAACATCAACCAACAGACTCTTCCTTTGCCTGAAGAAGGGTGTTTGTGCCCAAAAGCTTGCAAAGAACAATTTTTCCAGCTATTTAGTTGATCTAATAAAAAAAAAATCACATTTACCCAAAGAACCTTGTCTGCCTATGTCCTTAGACCAACATGCTACAACTAGTAACCCTAAAGCTACAAGTCTGAGTAAGTGTCTATCAGTCTCCTGGAGTTGCAGGTTGTATAATAAAGTAAGTACAGCTTCTCTAAGAATACACGCATTTTCTTTTAGTTAATACTACTTTCCAAAAGCAGAAGAATGGCTCTTCAGTTGGAATTAAAGACAAAAGGCTTAAATCCCAGCCTTATCTTTTTTTTAATGTAGCAGGGCCTCACTGAGACAAAAGCAAGCATACTCTGCTATTCCACACGATGCTTTGATTACAGGTCAGTGTGTCTGTTTGCCAGAGCTCCAATATTTCCATTGCACATCCAATTAGATTTGAGAATGTTATTATATTCACATGGTTAAATCTAAATGGATAGAGCTCACAGACAGCTGACCTGGCATCTAAATAACTTTGTTTTCAGGCAGCTTGCTGTCAATCATAGCCCTGAAATGCAGCTCAACTCTGGAAAACTGTTTTTGGAAATAGTATTTCTTATAGATTTGTTGTCCTTTGTGATTAAAATGAGAGTCACTGATAAACTCCTACTAGCACTCTGAAACCAAAGCAGCTTTGACACCAAATTGGATTTAATTTTGATTTATGTCCTAATTGTTAAGTTCCAAACAAACAAAATGCTGCTGAACACTCAGGCAGAAACTGTAGTAGCAAACTAATCACACACCATTCAGGTATAATACCAACAGAATTTATCTTGCTGAATCTTTTCCTGGTGAAAATCCATGGCAGACCAAGACTACAACTTGATCAAGTGGAGTTTTCAAGACTTGAGGTTAGAATAGGAGATGTGGGGGTATATGCCCTCAGCATAATCTCAGAAAACAACTATTTTAACTGGAAGAATCTGCTTGGCAAAAGGAGGACCTAATAAATATCTCTAAGGCAGTTCTGTTCCAAATGGTGTTGCTTTAAAGTATTCTGGTAGACTTTAGACTCAAAATTAATAGTGGCAAAGTACTACCAAGAGGAGTGCCAGTCACGTATTACTTCTTCCCAACACAGAAGTGAGATCACACTATTGCCACCTGTTCCCTATTTTAAGTGTACATTTTTATGTATCAAACAGCTAACTAATATTTTGACTTTCAAAAAGCAGAAGTTCAATTTTTCCATACCTAATAGTAGCCATCTAAATTTGAGTTAAAAGAACAGTTTAAGTCCGAATGAACTAATTTTTAAAAGTGCAATGTAATACAGTCCAGAAGATCTAGCAAGGAAGAAAAATCTATATGCATGTCACAATCAATCTGATGGCTATTCCAGACAATATATAATAAGCTAGCCATTACCATTTATTATTGTTCCTTGACTAGTATTCTTCTGTTCTTACTGCTACAACACTAAAGGTGAATCCTAGATTCCTGGGCCTCTAAGAGAAAAATTCTCAAGAAAACGATCTCTGAGCAGACAGAAGATGAAAAGTTGCAAGGTATTAACAGCATTCAAGTATGTCACCCAAAATGTCACCTAAGAGGCTGTTTGTTTGTTAGTTTCTCAAAGAAGGAAACACCTGCAACTTGTCTTTAATGTCATTTTCTCTGACTGACTTCAGTTTTAGGTGGTGGTTGTTGTTCATGAACCAAGCTAAGAATATATCAGTGTATCTCAGTTCCTGGTTAGTGTGATGAAAGGCTGTAGAAGTCACATACCTCCCGCTAAATAGATATGGGTTCCTTTCTATATTTTAAATATTTTCACACACACACACACACACACACACACACACACTTTGGGAGAATGAGAAAAATATGCTGCAGCAGCACTGATGGTCTATGTTCAAAGTGAACACTGTAAAACTGTATGCTAGGAGTATATTCTTAATCCCTATTTACATTAGGGAAATAAGAGTCTCAATTCCTTACAACAAATATGCCAAGTTTTAACCAAAGTTTTTCCTACTCATCTAAAACTGCATTTTTATTCAGAGATGAACCTTATTTCTCACATGCAATCTGCACTGCAAGTTCCAGCAGCTGGTTTTGGAGGGGAAAGTACATGTATGTGAGAAAATATTGTATAAAAGTAGTTTCTGCTGGTTATGGGCAAGAGTGAAAGTACTCACAGGGAGCAGACTCTTCTCTATACCTTTTGCTACTCAATATTTACTACAAAGGAAAGATCTTTTTTTCTTCATTCTGCCTTTCAAAAAAAACCAAGGGACATGTTATATTCCAGGATATGCTTTATGCAAAAAAAATACAGTAGTTACTAAAGTCAAATTCAGCTGAAATGGCCAAGCATTCAAGTAAAAAGTGGACCCAAAACCTAAACAGTTACGGATACCACTCAGCTTTTTCACAGCAAGCAAGTTTCCATGTGTTAAAAGTTTCTCCACATTTGGGCATAAGAAAATGATATTCTGTCACTAGGATATATCATTAACCACTAAAGGGTTAAGGAAGGAAAAAATATTTTGAGAATGCAGACCAGATGTTCCTTTAAGAATCATTTCTATACCAGCAGCTTAACTAAATGACATCTGGACAAAATGGAGGATAAAGCACCGTTTTATCTGTTCCTCTCCATACTGAGATTCTAATCCACAGGGTTTTAACTGGATTGAACAGTAGAGTGTACTCCATACCACTACTGGTCCAAACACGTCTGGACAAATGTAACACAGCTAACCGGTCAAGTTCAAAAAGATGAAAGTCAAAAGGAAGCAATTTTCCTCACAATAGAAGATGAAATTTGAAAGCAGAAACAAGAAAAAGATTATCACTAAAAACTCCAAGCAGGTGTACAGAGTTGGGTTCCCTGCCAGTTGGTAAGGTAAGAAGTAATCTGAAATGTCATCTGTAAAAGTAGAAAGCTTGCTTTAAAATAAACAATTGAATGGACTAAATTATATAAGTGGGGAAAGGGTTAAGCATTATTCCTAGTAATTTTTCCTCCAACACAGATAACCACAAGCAGGTATGTGATCATTTCAACTGAAGTTCCTACCTGAAACATTCTAAATAAATCATAGACAAACATACCAACACCATCTTCTTTCTGTCTCAATATTTTTTCATCAGGTGAAAATCCTGGAGGGGCTCCTTTTCAGATCCCCAATTTTTCATATGCAGGTCTTCTACTTCCCTGTGGCAATAATATTTTTAAAATTAAAACAGACCTTCAGCTCATGCCACAGGGAGGATTTTTGATAGAATGCCAAAAAGCAAAAAGAGTTTTCACAGTTCAGCCTGACATCAAATGAAATCAACCTCTCTAAAAAAGCAGTTTGATCCCTCTTGATTCTGACTTGGACTGAAAAAATTCCAAATCTATATTTGCTCATTTGGGGCACATTTGAAAATAAGCACAATAAGAAAACCCAAACAAACTAAAAAATGAAAATCACCAACATGTGCCCCTTAAGGCACCTGAAACACAATACATATTGCTGCCTACCTGGAAAGTAAGGAATAAGTAACTTTGCTGTATAAAATGATGTGGGGTTTTTTTGTTTGTTTGTTTAGTTTTCTGCTCTGCAGTACATGTTTTTTTAAAACACAATTTATTATATATCTGCAGAAACAATATTAAACCAGCAGGCACAAAAAAAGCATTCATGCAACATTTCCACATAATATGACGTGAAAAAAAAGGTTCAAAAAGCATGTAGCCATTTTTTCTCTGGGACTACTTCTGGAAATTCTGGTATGGTTAAAATAATATTAATTCACGTTTTTTATAATTATTTCAGCCTTTGCCAAGCACAAAGTCTACCATAAGAGTAGACATAACAACTTTGTGGCTTATTCCTTGTTTTATCAATTGCATTAATGTGTGACCAGGTAACATCTTGAGGCATGATTAACTGGTTAATCATGTCTTAAGCACAACTTGTGCCTGGGGCCTCAGATTCAGATCTGGACACCATCGTCCATGCCTACGTAACTCCAGTAGTCTAACTTGAGGTGTGTTCTGTATGGGACTGCCATCAATGCATAAGCAGTGGGGGAAAATATTACTGGGGGGGGCTGAACCCCACTCCTCCTTCCTGCAGAGCCATTGTGGGGCTGGCACATGCTGGTGCTCTGTTGTGGGGCTGCCATGTGCCGGTTATGTAAACAGCAGCAGAGGAGAAGCTGTACGTCAAGTGGCGCTGGGCGCTGCAGGACAACAATGCCGC
>NW_017728913.1:2315363-2336562 GCF_001723895.1 Crocodylus porosus
GGGACTGCCATCAATGCATAAGCAGTGGGGGAAAATATTACTGGGGGGGAGGGGAGGGGAGGGGAGGGGAGGGCTGAGCCCTGCCTGACCTCTACCCTCCCACAGGGCTGTTGTGGGGCTGCCATGTGCCGGTTATGTAAACAGCAGCAGAGGAGAAGCTGTACGTCAAGTGGCGCTGGGCGCTGCAGGACAACAATGCCGCAGTACTACTGTTCTCACTGCCCCCCGCATGCAGATAACAATGAGAAGTACTACAAAAATGATGAAAATAGCCTATATAATGTTTAGGTTTACTAGTATGTTGTATAATGAAATGTAAACTCACTGCAATGTTGATTTTATCATCCTGTATGCATTTTAAATACTGCTTTTCTAAACCCTTGCCACCAAAGAGGCCACAATTGAGTAGTAGGGTGACAATACAAAATTCTTTTCACAGTGGATTCTTAAGATTCGTAACATTTTTTGTTGAACTTTACAGCTGCAAAGTTATTTAATTTTATCCAATGAACTACTTCTAAATTAATAGTGAGACTCATGGCTACACAACTACTAAGATATGTAAAATATGTGAAATGGTATCAAATACCTGCAAAACAAATTTTGAAATCAATTCAAATTAATAAACAGATTAATTTAACAAAACCTGCAATTTATATATAACATTTGTCAGAACTACAATATTTGTACTCCTTGTTCAGATACATCAGTGTCATTGAATCACATGGTCCTTTGGCATATGATCTTTGTCTTCTAAAATAAGCAGTTTTATAGACTAACTATTGCCACATCTTCACGAGTAAGTGCATAACCAGCTACTTAAAAGGACAAACTATGATAAGTCTATTTTACAATTCCATTTTACATATAGTAGCCCTTCAGTAGTTGCTTCCTACTCCCCAAAAAAACATCTTGACCCCTTGCAAAAAAAAAATCAGACTACAACATACCCTATCTAATTAGCAGGGAACCTCTGCCCTGTTTCTAGTGGGGCTCAACAGGGTAGAGTTATAAGTAGCAGCACAGATGGACCGAGCCTGGGACTGACAGTGATAAGACAAGGTGGGTAGTGGCTAATGAGCAACTGGCAGCACCTCATCACTGTGTGCAGCAGACCCAGTCAGGTGATCAAAAGGAAGCTGGGTTAGGGCTGTGGTCATACCAGGAGGCTGGCAGTAAGGAAAGGAGCTCTGAAGAGTGTGGGCTCCACTGGAGGTGAAGATGCACTGAGAGCCTGTTCACTTCCAGTGACGCCAGGGAACCAGGGAGGAAGGCTCCTAAGCAGGTAAGGCCTGCGGGCTGCCTTTACCCAAGGAGGGAAACTTCTGGAAGTTCTTTTTAGGAGCAGTTGGCTTGTGTTATTTGTTCAAATTAGACTTAAGACTGGAAGACTGGATTGTGTCTACAGAGTTGGAGGTGGCCACAAACAAGGGTCCTGGGGTGTTTCCGCTGCTATACAGGCAGGAGACAGCCCAAAGCAATGAGGCAGAAACTAGTATACAGAGACAAAACCCCAGGAGGCAGGGGACTGCCATCAAGGCCAGGCTGATTCCCACAGAGACTAAGGTCTTATACCATGGACCAAGGCAGGGCGTGGCCAGAGAGAAAAAGGGGGCCAAGTCTACAACAGGTGAAGCCCCGACAAGCCCTCAGAAACCAGCACGAGCAACCCCTTAAAGGGAGAGTGCTATATGGGCACAGGGGGACAAGCTATTTGCAAGGCCGCTGCTGGTCCGAGAACTCCCCACTTCCTGACAGTGTACAACATCAAGGTTGTGGCAGGTGAGAAATGGGAGGTATAGGGAGATTGAGAAAGAGCAGGTAAGCAGGCAGGACCCTACCTACATTATAGATTCTATGATGCGTTACCACCATGGATGCTTCGACCATACACTTCCTTACGCTTTGTAGATTCATAGATTATCAGGCTGGAAGGGACCTTGCAAGATCATCGGATCATCAGGTCCAGCCCCCCTGAACCAAGCAGGAAAGATAACTGGGAGTCAGGTAACCCCAGCAAGGTGACTGTCTAGTCTTCTCTTGAAGATTTCCAGGTTAGGCGATTGCACCACCTCTGGAGGGAGCTTATTCCACAGCCTGGACACCCCGACTGTGAAGAATTTTTTCCTAATGTTGAGCTGAATCGATCTTCCAGGAGTTTGTGGCCAATACTCCTGGTTTTCCCCTTGGGTGCCCTGGTGAACAGTTGCTCACTGAGCCCTTGATGTACTGCCCTATTGTAGCAGTAACCAGGTCCCCGCTCAGCCTTCTTTTCCTCAGGCTGAAGAGTCTCAAATCCCTCAGCCTTTCCTCATATGGCTTGCTGTGTAATAAGACTGATCATATGGGTGGCTCTTTGGACTCTCTCAAGCTTGTCCACATCCTTGTTAAAGTGAGTTGCCCAGAACTGGACACAGTAGTCCAGCTGTGGTCTCACCAGTGCTGAGTAGAGCGGAAGAATCACCTCCCTGGATTTGCTGCAGATGCATCGATTCATGCATGCCAGAGTATTATTTGCCTTACTGACTACATGATCGCACTGCTCGCTCACATTCATACTGTGGTCTATTATTACCCCCAGGTCCCTTTCATTCGTTGTGCTAGTCAGTTTGGTGCTGCCAAGCCTGTAGGTGTTTTGGGGGTTGCTCGTCCTGAGGTGGAGCACTTTACATTTCTCACTTCATCAGGTTCCGATCCACCCAACTTGCTAGCCTATCTAGGTCCACATGTAACTTTAGCTTATTTTCAAGTGTGATCACGCTTCCCCATAACGTGGCATCTTCCACAAACTTGGCCAGTGAGCTCTTCACCCCCACATCCAAATAGTTAATAAAAATGCTGAAAAGTACTGGAACAATCGCCGACCCCTGAGGGACACCGCTGCCCACTTCTCATAAGGATGACAGATCCATTCACTATGATTCTCTGGGTCCTATCCTGCAGCCAGTTTCTCACCCACCTGACTGTCTCAGAGTTAAGTCCACAATCCTTCAATTTTCTCACAAGGACATTGTGGGATACTAAGTCAAAGTTGCCTTTTGGAAGCCTAGGTATACGTCAATCTGTTCTCTCATGTCCAAGTGGCGAGTTACCTGGTCATAGAAGGAGATAAGTTTGGTAAGGCAAGACCTGCCCATGATTAAGACATGCTGGCTGTCATTCAGAATCTTACCTTCTGCAAGCTTATGTCAGATAGACTCCTTGATGAACTTTTCTAGGATTTTCCCTAGGATGGAAGTTAGGCTGACTGGCGTATAGTTAAATGGGTCCTCCCTCCTGCCCTTCTCACAGATGGGCACAATATTGCCCTCTTCCAGTCATAGGTGACTTGTGCCTTCCAAGTCTGGGGGGACACCAGATTCCCGACGGGGTGGGGGGGGCAGCAAGGGACCCCGCAAGGCCAATCACCAAGCGCGGAACCACCAGTGCTGAAACTGGAAGTTCAGCCCCTACGTGTCGCCAGTGTTTCCAGATAAACTCTGTGTCAGTCCTCACATGGCCTATGGTGTACATATAGAGTAACTGGCATTTTGTACCTCCTTCCCTCTGGAGGACACCTTTTTCAAGGAGTACTTTGTGTGTCACCTTTAAGTTTTATACTTCTGACCTGTTTACAATTATAGTTATTTATTTTCAACGCTTTACTATATTTAAAAAGTCCCATTATCTGTGTTAAAAAGACTCTCTTGGTGTATCACTATATCTAAAAAAATTGATGCTGGGATTTTTTTTTTTTTTTTTTAAAGAAAGAAAGACACTTACTTTATTAAGAGGGATTAGTGGACCTGCACTTGACTTGACATCCAAGGACAACAAGACTTGTTAGAAGCCTTACATCCCCACTTTTTGGGGTAAGTGGAACTCTAGTAAGGCACTTAAGCTACAGGTGGGCAAACATTAGTATAAACATACAAATATTAGTCAGCCTTGCAAATTGTGCAGAGCTGTTTTCCACTAAGTAGACTTCATACTTGTGAGATTATGACTACTATATTAAGCAGAAAGAGGGAAGCTGGGAATGGCGGTAAGAGCAGGGAATCCCGTTGAGTTGACTTTCAGAAAGAATACATATGCACAGAGGGCAAAAATACCAAGCGCAAGCAGTATTTTATTTAAAGTTATTAATCCACTATGAATTGTAAATGTTCCAGCTACATTCATAAATTGTCTCTTTTTTTAATATAAGAAGAATACAATGTGGTATCGTACTGATCTGTTGGAGCTTGTAAACTGCTGTCAAGAAACTAACAGCATAAATGATGCCCTATGGCTAAAACTACCAGCATACTAGAAAATTCCTTGGTGGGGATGAAACAGAAAGGCAGTCACATTTCTCAAACAAAACTCGAGAGAGGTATCTGAATGTCCTGGTTTTCTCCTTCCCTGGTTATACCCCAAAATGCCATCTTAACTTTACAGTAGTTTATGGCTGCATTATTGTAGGAACCTTAACAGATATGCTTACATCTCACATTATAGCTCCGCAGGCTCTCTACCTTTTCCATTGCCCCAACCACAAAGTACCATGGGGCGCATCCACATGTGCTGGCACATATCGCGCCAAGTTTATTACTTCTGGGTGTTGCATTTATATATGCCCCTGGGACCACAGCACGTTGAGCCCGGTCAGAACAGCCCCGGCTGCCAGGGGGCCCAGTGGGGTCAGCCTGCCAGCCTGGGGCTGCTCCCACCCAGCTCAGTGTGCTGCAGAGGGGCTGACTGGAGAACAAGGGTGCTCCAGCATGGGGCTAGTCAGCAGGCAGCCCCGCACTGACGCACCCTTGTGCCCCAGCCGGCCCAGTCAGCATCTACACATACATTGCTGTGCACAGCTCTGCAGCAGGACATTACTTGCTATTTACAGGTACTAACCTGCTGCAAAGTTTATTAGTTTCCGACAATCTGATAGGGCCACACATGTGAACACAGAGATGTTTACTGCAGAGCTAATTAAGCAACTGCAGTAAACATCTGGTGTAGACGAGCCCAGTGTTTCCCTTCTATTACGTACAAAAATTAAGAAAGACCCATAGATGCAAGCATTTACTTTGGTGTTACTATGGCGTGGAGGCTGCCTTTGCTGTAGCAGAGAAGCAAACAGTGACAAATGTTATGGGTAAGAAGGTAAACATCTACTGCTGTTTGACGAGGGATTTGGCTTATACTGATCGCTTTCTCAGACCACTGCCTGTATTACCAGTGAAGAAGGCTCATCCTATCCTGTCTTTTGCTAAAAAGTCCTTCAAAGTTCTAATTTTACATTAGTATCTTATCTTAGCCACATTTTCATTCTCTCTTTTGCAGTTTCCTGTTGGACTGGTCAGATGAGGTCAGATCTAAAAGGATCAAGTTTTTCTGTAGGGACCCAGTCAAACTAAGTACCCTAATTACACTTCCACTGCACCCACAGAACTGTGTTGATCACTGCTATAATATGGCCCTCTGCTTCAACTCTGATGCATCTCATTCTTAGCTGATTTCAACTTGAGTAACTAACTTCAATTTGCATTGCCTCAGTAAAGACCTTTTATTTTTCTGCTGCTCCATTTAACATAGGTCTCTTGCTTGGTTCATCTGCATAATAAGGCAGCCTGCAAGGTGGTATTTTCAAGAGCCAAGTGTTCTTGTAGGTAAAGAAGACAAATCCAAAAATGGACTTGGACAGAAAGGTTGTACCCCAAGGTGAGAACGTTTGGTGAAGCCCCCATTAAGCCGACGCCTAACTCTAGAGGTACCCAAACTTCATAGGCGTGCCCAGAGGAGCCCGGCCATGCAGTATGTGGAGCTGCAAAAATGTCTATAGCACCACATACCACACCAGCAGGTGGTCTCCACGCTGCAAGGACATGAGTCCGCGCATAAACTGCTCCAGATTTTTTTTTCCCCCCCATGGATTTTTGACCCCTGGATAGCCACTGAAAACTGGAGCCCACTGTAGCTGCCAGCCAGGCTCCTCCCAGCAGAATCAGTGCAGCTGCAACCCCAGAGGCCCCCAGGTAGTGCTGGCCCAAGCCTCCCTTACCATCCCCTGGGTAACTTGTACAACAAAGCCTGCATGGCGTAAGCATTCCCTAGGGACAAGGAGTTGCAGTGCAAGGTATGCCACTGCTACATGTCCCTGGGGAACCAAATGTCTGTGCCCATCTGGACGCAGCCCATGGTTGCTTTATTTCATCAAATTTCTCAGATTCTTAAAAATATAGTTTTCCCACCTTCTCATTCACCATGTTTTTACAGGGAAAACTGAAGCATCTGAAGAAGAGGATTCTAAGCTATGCAACCACAGTAAACTAAAGAGCTCTCTAGGACAGAGAAGGGCAGGATTTCAGGCATGCCCCAGTCCTCAGCATTTCTAATTAGCTTTAGAGTGATCCCTGTTAATGTATTTAAATTCCATCTTGAGGTGCCTAACTCTTCTCAGGCAATATATGGAACCTGAGTGCCTAGTTCAGGGTTTTGAATTACAAAGGGTGGGGATACCCAGAAGTTAACTACCATTTAGGACATTAATCCTCTATTGCATCCAGCCTGAGGATCTCTGCAGGAGGGAAACCACAATCCCTAGCTATTGACAGAGGCAGTGAAGTAATGTGTATTAAAAAAATAAAACTGCGACCTGTAATATCTACTTGCAATATTTCAACTGCTCTTTTATTTACCAATATAAAAAGTTTTAAAAACAGTATCCTATAGTATTCACACAAGCCCATCTATTTTTACCTACTGAGGTTTCCACCAGTGGATAAATCCAAAAGAAAGCAGAGACCGTTGCAACGTAAGGAAGGGCCTGAAATTTCAGAGATTTCATGGACATTAGGAGCTGTAAGGGACCTCATGATACCATCAAGTCCAGCCCTCCCACTATAGGCAGAAAGTCACCTGGGATTAGTGACCCCAGCAAGAAAAACATCCACCTGTTTTATGACAGTCCAGAGTAGGTGCTTGCACCACCCCTGGGGTGAGTCTGTTCCAAACCCTGGACACTTGCACCATTAAGAATTTTTTTCTTATGTCTAGTCTAAATCGGCCTTACTGGAGTTTATGGCTGTTAGACCTTGTTATCCCTTGAGGAGCTCTGGTGTATAGCTGTTCTCCCAGGTCCTGATGTATCCCTCTTACATAATTGTAGGTTGCTTCCAAGTCCCCCCTGAGCCTTCTCTTTTCCAGACTGAAGAGTCCCAAGTCCCTCAGCCTCTCCTCGTACAGCCTGCCCTCCAGGACTTGGATCATACAAGTGGCTCTCCTCTGGACTCTCTCAGGCTTTTCTACATCCCTCCTGAAGTGGGGGGCCCAAACTGGATACAATACTCCAGCTGCGGTCTCACCAGGGCCGAATAAAGCAGGAGGATGACATCCCCGGTTTTGCTTGAGATGCATCGGTGGATGCACACCAGAGTTTGATTTGCTTTGCCAGCCACAGCATTGTACTGCATGGGTGACTGGTGCCTCCCGAGTCTGGAGGGCACCAGATTGCCAATGGGGAAAGTACAGAACCACTAGCAGCAAAACCAGAAGTGCACTTCAGCCGGCACTTCCAGTTTTGCGGCTGGCGCTTCCAGGGGGTGAACAGCCAATTTCAGGGGGTGCACCCCCTAGGCATCCCCAATGCTTCCAGTCCTCAGGGACTTCACCAGAGCACCATGAGTTGTGGAAGAGTTTTGCCAGGGGTTCCGCAATGACTTCAGCCAGCTCTTTCAGCACCCTCTGATGAAGATCATCTGGTCCTGCTGACTTGTACACGTCTAATTTTATTAAATGGTCATACACTAATTATACAGCAATAGAAGGAAGGTGACTATTCCTACTGTGCTCATCCCCTACTCTACCTGGAGTGGTTTTCCCCTTGGTCTGGTGAAACACCGAGGCGAAGTAATCATCTTACTTCCTTCCCAGTAAGTTCAGTTCTCCATTTGGGTACTGAACTCAGTAAGCCAGTTATCAGTATCTGTGCTTCCAAAACTTCTTGGTCCACAACGTATATGAATATGCATCTCCACCCAACTGCTTCCTGGGAGTCATGTTTTGTCTAACTGTACCTCTCCGCATCACTGTCAAAAGTTACTACAAATTTCTGTGCAGGCCTCTGTATGCCTGTTGTATTACAATACCATATATTAGATATTACACTGCTTAAAGTAATTACAAGTTGAGATATATTAATGAGTAACAAACGTGTCCCCCCTCCCTTTTTTTTGGGCAGGGGAGAAAAAAAGTACCCTCACCACACACATACTTCCCCATTCATGCCATTCTAACAGTCACTGTAGCTCTTAGATCCAGTAAGTCTGACTAAATGTCCAAAAAATCAAGTACTATTTTACTATTAAAGTACAGAAAAGTGAAAAGCACTTACATCCCCTGCCCATTGCATCTGCTACACTCTTGTAATGCATTTTTTCTAATTTATACCTTAATCTTTTCCCTGAAATTACTGTATCAACACTATACAATTTAATACAGTAACTTCATGTAAGCAAAAAATGTCAGAGTTATTTGCATAACCTCCTTCCAAAACATTAGAATAAAAATGAAAATAATGGTAATATTTTAACTAGATTCAATACACAGCCAAAGCAGATATTTTAAAGTGTGATAACTAAACAGATTGACAATGTGTTGCATAGACTACCCTATAAATTGTATGTATTTTGCTTTCAAGCACCAAGATTAAGAGATAACTCCTTCCTTCTTGCTGTGAACAGTAATTCAAGAATGACTTTTACAGAAAAACTGAATGATCTGGAACAGGCTAATCCAGCACAATAAATGGTTGAGTTTACTTACGGATAAATTTATGCTGGTAACATTCTCCACAGACACCTAATATCAACTCCTCTAATACATTAAAAAGTGCATGATTTTTTTCCCCAAACTATCTGTTCTTTTGTTGGTAAAATTTTACACTGTAATGAATGGCATCCATAACTTGCATCTGTAATTCTGTCATGCTTTATCTTAACAATTTACTGTCCATACAAAATGTATAACTGCAAAAAATATAGGCTATTTTTTAGGCCCAGTATTTCAAAACAGATGTTTATTAGTCACTGACTAAACTTCCACGCACATTTTTATGCACATAAAAAACAACATTCTTCTGTATGATAGAATCCAGTGTAAGACTGCCTTGAATTCTCAATGAAAAACCAGAAGTTTAGGTTTAGTAAAATTCAGGTTCTTTGGAAGAAACAGCTACACTTACCTTAATCCTGGAAGCATACTGATCCAATAGTAAAAAGATTAAAAGTGACACAACACTATTTTTCACAGATTAACGTTATGAATTTTTATAAGCTTCTATGATTTAAATTAATGTTTAATTATACTTTACATAATCTGGTATCATAGACATGATCTCAAAGTTTGAATCACTCTTGTGTATTTTAAGAGTGCTTCAAAAAGCCTGTTACATGACTAAAACTAGACCCTAAGTATCTCTGTGGATGTAAGACCACCAACCATCACTGACTTGGTGCATAATCTCTAGGTACCAGGTTTCCATTAGTGGGCATGAATATATACCTAAACACTGATACCTCCCCACAGCTTAGAGCTCAAGGCTAGGAACAGCCGTTCAACTCCAGAGGCAAATTTCTGGGAAATCTGCAGCACTGGAAAAAGCTGTAGGAGGGGGAGCATACAGGCATTCCAGCTCCCCTGACTATAGTCCAACAAAGTCACCTCAAAGGTGAGCTCTCTAGGCAGGGGTCAACAGGAAGCTAATCCTTTGCTTCCACTGCCCTGACAGCAGAAAGGCTGTTGTCAACTGATGCCACATGGGTATCACCTGGAGGTACTGCAAGGAAGGAGCAGCCCACAACTACCTTGGGTGAGAGAGGCATGCTCCCTGTTCCATCTACAGGTGAACCAGGGCTACACTTGCAGCCCCAGAACTATGACTGCATCTGACAGCCCCAATTGCTGCTCTGGCATCAGCAAAGACCCCAGTGAGGCTCAACCCATCCTGGAGCCACCACCCCACAAGCACTCTCCCATAGCTGGAACCCTCCCATGACTTCAAGACTTTTTTAGCTATATATCTCCTGCCCAGCACACAATTCCAGTTTACCATATAACTATACAAGAGGTGAAAGGTAGATGCAGCAACATCTGGAACAATGCCACAACTCCAAGACAATTTTACCAGTGGGAGAATGCCCCTTCACCCCATGCACAGCTCTGGCATGATCCAGAGCTCTGCACAAGGCAGGGGACCATTTTCCCATTGCTAGAACCATCCTGGAGCTGGGTCTGGTCTGGCCTGGGCCTGTTCAGTGGCAAACTCTGATATCTAAAGGTCCAGGAAGTCTCCTGGTGTATTCAAGCAGTGGGGTCCTCCACAAAGCTCCCTGACCCATCACCCTGAGTGAGCTATCAAGGAGTCTATACTCTCCTTCCTGCTTGGGAGGATGGGGGCAAAGGACTATGCGACAGTGGGAGTATCCCAGTATCCAGAGAAACACATAACCATTCGAACTGGCAGGAGAGAAAGGAGATCTTCCACATGGTCTCTCTTTTTTCATGGAAGAACCAGCTCACTTTACAAAATATCCCTAGAACAGCCACATGCTTTCTTTTTGTGCCAAGGAACAGACATTTCTCCTGGCACATATGCAATGTCTGTCCATGGGCACATGCAAGATTGTGGCAACAAGGGTGCAGCCATACCCCACTTCAGAGGTAGGACCCATGGACAGTGAAGGGAGCTCATTGTGCATGTGATACATAGCTGAAGGGGATGAGGCCCCTCACTGTAACCCTGCATGCTCAGCAGCTCCAGCTGGGAGGTCTGCATATGATCTGAGCTCACCAGCACAGCACAGAATCTGTCCAGAGTCCCTGCTTCCAAGTAGCTCCAGAGCCTGCTGCTCTCTACTCTTCCCTTTCCTCCACTACCCCCACCCAATTCAGCAGCAGAAAGGAGATAGGAGAAGCAGCAACAGCACAGAGCCTTCTGAATCTGAGCGAAAGGCATTGCTGCCAGCTGCTCCTCCCCTCTTTTCCCCTGTTGCTGAACTCAGGGTTTAGGGTAGGAAAGGAAGAAGCGGAAGAGTGAAAAGAAGCAGGGACTATGAGTAGAACCCATGCCAAACAGCAGCAAACTCATGGACCTCACAGAACATGAAGAGCTTCCATCTGTGTTGATGTATAGTTGAGCTGAGAGAGCTCAGTACACTTGCAGCATGCAGCCAAAGAGAGGCGCAACTATGTTGCCACACCAATCCTGGATCCATCCCCATACCTATCCATAGCCCTTGTGAGCGATGTAATTATTAGCCTATCAACTAATCTGGGGCTGGTCTCTCTCAGTCTTGATACCAAGAACATACTATGAAACTATTTCATATAAATAATTAAATATTTATTGGAGGAGGCACTTGAACTTAAGACCAATATCAGCTGAATGCCCTTAAGTCAGATTTCTCACTTTGTCCCAATTATTTATACAAGGAGGAACTGTTTCAGACAAACCCAGAGTGCACCCTTCATAATATCAAATGGCCTAACAATTAGGTTCTGACATATTTGTTCAAGTTCCTGCTGTTTATTAAATAAAGCTGAGATTTAAACTCTGACCTTGCATGTATCAGGCAAGTTCTCTTAACCACTAAGATATTCAGTGTTCTTGGATGACATTCACTCTCATTTCTCCCTGCACAGTTAAATCAGGTTTAGGTTCTTAACTCCTGGAGAAGTGTCACAGTTCACAAACCCAAGCAGAGAAAGGTGAATCTCCAGATAAACAGGCACCCGTCCCTAGCTAGGTCAACTACTTTTGCATCTAAGACTTGCCTCTTCTCTTTACATCACACCTAGCTACTTTAAGCAGCTCCCTGCTTAGCTGGCTTCTGGAAACACCATCTTAGGCATTGTATGGGAACCCTAGGCACCTAACAGATTGCTAAGGATTTCATTACTGAGGAGGGCACCTAGCAGTTAACAGTTACTGCTCCGCAATATCTTAGTACCTTGGCTCTTGTTAAATAACTGAAAAATATATCAGGAATCCAAACCTATCCCAGCTAAAGTTAATTAAAGACCCCCACTGACTTTAATGGGAATCAGATTTGGCCCCAGGTTGGGATTCTTTTCTATGGGTAAAGGAAAAGTCACGTCCCTCTGGGAATGCTAGTAGTGACCAACTGAGTGGTGGCCAGGGCAGAAAAGCTATAAAAAAAGTATTTTGTTTTTAAATCTACCTGTTTCCACAGTTTCGGTTTCAATTTCTTGTTCCTCTGCTACATCTTGCATCAGGTAAGTCTCGTCATCATAAACCAGGACCTGAGCAGCATAACCCTGTTCTAGTCTGGCACTAGGAACTGGTTCCACAATCACTGCTGGGAATTCAGAGACTGGGTCATTTTCCTATAGAGAGAGAAAAAGCCCTAAATATTGTACCATCAAAACCTAAATTAATCCCTCCCCCCCATTTTTAAGTTGTAGAATAATTATACATTAAAGTAGAACAAACTTAAAGAGACTATTTAATGTAAGGACAAGTCAAAATAAAGAAGATTTATCATGAAATTAAAGAATACCCTGGATCCCCTAGTAACTTCCTTCATGTTAAGTTGAACCATTTAAAGACTAGAGTTTTAATATTCCTTCCAAATTTTCTATGAAAATGTTGGCAAAGAGCATAATATTTTTCTAGCAAAATGTATTTGTATGCGAGAGGCCTTTTTTCCCCTACCCAGTAAATTTCAAGTTAATCTGTCTTACACATTCCATTTCTTTTGTATTAAAATGCCTGTTACCCTGCACCTATCCTACAAAGACGTGTTTTGTTTAAACACAGGTGCTGCCACACTGAAATAAAAAAACGAGAACTACTACTAAGAGAAGTGGTGCTGACTCCTACCCTGGGGGTCTTTAAGAGGAGGCTAAATGAACACCTTGCTGAGGTCGTTTGACCCCAGTGCTCTTTCCTACCATAGCAGAGGGTCGGACTCGATGATCTGCTCAGGTCCGTTCTGACCTTAGAAACTATGAAACTAGACAGATATTTGGATGTAGGCACATGGTATTGACAGGATCAGGATCCAGGTATGTTATTGCATACCTAAATAGGCTACTTCCTAGTGATACTGTATATCTATAACAATTGGAGACCTGGCTTATTCAGAACCCTACAAAGCACTGAAAGCACACCTCACTTTTAATTAATCATATTTGATATTGTTAATAAGGCGTCAGATATTTGTAAAAGCCTCTTACACTTAGTTTCATTGTCCTTATAGTATCTGGAGGCTAAAGTCTGCTTAAAATTTTAAAATGGCATTTTATATAGAATTTTATTTTGTAAATCCAACCTGCTGTCCAGCAGACAGAATACAACATTCCACTTCCTCTCTTCTACAGTACTTTCTAAGGAGTCTGTAATAATCCCATCAGTGACTACTAACCCATCTTACACTGTTACTGTAACCCTTGCCTTTTCACATACATAATAAGAAGCTTGTTGGCAAAAAAGTTCTACACAGATTTCTAACCTCCTGGTTTTTTACTCCATTGTTGTCAAACTCCAGGCCAGAGCCTCCACTGTCAACCACTGCTGATGTCATGGTGCATTCCCTGGAGGGGCTTTGAGACGTACTGAGTGATCCCAAAGACTGTAATGTTGAAAGCCTGAGGTATCAAAGACTTAAGTTCAGAATCCAAGTAGCATGTATCCAGAAGTCTTCTTTTCTTTTCATTATACTATTAATTGGAGATACTGAAAAACATAACAATGAGAGAAAGAAAGTTATAATAAAAAAAGAAAATGCAAGCATTGTGAATTCTTTTAGCTTGGCACATTCTGATGTTGACATTCAATGCTTGCAATTTTTACTGTGAAGAAAGTAAATACTGCTGTGTACTACACTGCTACATCAAGAGGGCACCAGTGAACACTTTTCATCTGACAGAGGATATACAGTGATGTTAGTAGTTCAATTGTGTCATATAATAGTATTTCCAAATCAGCTTTTAATGCTGAGGGAAATGTTAATTTGCTGAAAAAGTTGCTTACAGATAATTTGGGTATTTATCTAGATAGCAGAAGAAAAAGCAATCTACTAATGTCATAATATGAAAAAGATGCCATAGATACTGTAAATATGAACAATTTTTGAGAGAAAAAGTGCATGCAATTTTGGAAAAGTTTTTTCCAAGGTACTAGAATATATTTAAAAAAATGATTTGTGACTTCAGTAAGTACTAAGATAGAAATTCTGTGATCTGGCTAAGCTGTGTTGAGCATAAATCAAGGTGAAATGTGAACAAAAGCAACATTTAGAATTTTTTGCATTCCCTTAATTCTGGGAAGACCTCACACTGGTCCATACCGCAATGCAAGATAGAGTAGCCTTCACACTATTTGCTCCACCTTGCAACTATCCCAAAAAGTGATCACTGGCCATTCTAGCAGCTGGGTATCAAATGTGATAAAATTTAGTCATGATCTATGCTGGAAGCCACAAGAATCCCCTAGGGTGACTTTGTTCCACTTGGGGTATCTGTATACAGACAGGATTGTCTAATGGTTGCATCCACTAGCTTTGACATGGCTTTAGAATACTCAACCAGTACGGACAACCCAATCACTTCAAAGAACTGGGTATTTTGTCTTTTCAAGGGGTATTTTGTTTTTTGTTGGGTTTTTTTGGGAGGGGGGGTTCTCCTTTTATGTTGCTGTAATAATTAATATCTTTATGAAAAGAAAACATCTATCATAATAAAAACAAAGATTCTCCACCTCAGAAAACGGATCTTACAAAAGCCACCCAAAGAGTTCACCCCCCCCTAAAAAGACATATCTGACATAGGTTTACCAAACAAACTGTCAAGTCCCACCATTTAGGAATAAAAGTACAATGCTTCTAAAAATTACTACACAGCAATTAAAATAGCTAAGACAAGTAATGAATGCACTGCATTCAGCTGCAATTACACCTCAAATCGTGATGAGAAGTTTTTGGGGTTTTTTTTTACTTCTTCCAAGACCATTGGAAAAAAAAATTAAAATATTTGGCATGGGATGGTTTGACATGGACTATATCAATTTAAGTGTTATTTAAGTAAGGTTGTCACAACATGAAGCATTTTCTGATTCTCCCATTCCCAAAGTTAGTGTAGCTGCAGAGACACTAGCAAGAGTAAGAGCACTTGTGTCAACTGGCCAGAATTTTCAGAATCATCAGTTAACAAGCTTCAGTTCAGGTATAGATGACAATAGCAAAAATGCCCCTCAGTGGTGGTCCTACAACAGCGGAGCATCAATTTACTGTATTGATATCCACAAAATATTAGTAAGGATAGAGGGAAGAGGCAAACGGATAACAAATTAGAGGCTAGATAATTCTAGACACAATAGAATGATCCACTCACTATTTATTTCTGAAGGGTGCTTTTTTAATTATGCCCAAAATCATGTACTCCAGTGATTCTATCAGACTAATCAATATTTGTGACATTAATCTGCATAATGAACTGCTTACACAGATGTGTTTACTGATAATGTCATATGCCAGAAAAGTATGAAAGAGAAGGTTTATTTGACACTACTAAAACAGCACTGTTCAGAATTAATACACTTATAAATGCTAGACTATTCCTACACATGAATCACCCTTAAGCTATGTTGCCAGGAATATAGTAAGTGAGAAGTGACCGGCTCCAAAAAGTTTCCCCCCCTCCCACCCCAAACATATTTGTTATAAGAGGAAACCGTTCTGTTTTATAGGAATGCAAAGAGTAAAATTTATATATAAAAAAAGAGTTCCATATCTTACTAGTTCTATAGTCAGGAGCTGCCTAAACATTCGTTCAGCTTTTGAAAAATGTAAAGCCAATAACTACATGTTTCTTAAATCTAGTTTGATAAGAATTTTGTATCCAGCCTTCCCAAAGAGGAAACAGTCATAGAATTAAACAACTAGCAATTCTTCAGAAACAATCTGTATTCATAAGTGCATTGTTGTCAAAATTAATCTATTGCTTCAAGAAGCAAACTTTAGCTACTTCTTTAGATTAACACTATCCCTTCTTTTCGATGACTTTGAGCCAAAACCAAATTAAAATCTCATCACCACCGAGCAGTAATGCAGAAGATGCATGTTCCTAGAATGTGATACATGTGGGCCTAATCTCATCTCAATTATCCTCATAAGTAACTCCACTGAGATCAATGTATTATAACAGAGATCAATCTGATCCAAGATCTTGGACTATGCTCCAATATAAATGCCAGCCATGAAAAAAAAACAACAGTCATACATACACAGGTACTTCAGCAGAGACAACAATATAGGCCAGTTCCTGTTAGGACAACAATATAGGCCAGTGAGCTGTTGAATACATTCTATGAAGTGCCAAGGGACCGGCTACCCCTTTAACCATGTGGGGACGGGAACCTACATCATTATAATTAATACAACTCACTGGTAAATTAAACCAGACCGTGTTGCAATTTTGCTCCATGAAAATCTCTATGGTGTTCAGGGTCCCTTAGCACTCTCTACAGAAGTTGTTCAGCATCTTGCGCATCTGGCTCACATTGTAATTCTATTTTCTTTGCAGAACTACCTTGGTTGAGCAACCATGTTGGCTTTTTTGCCTAAATGGCATTATATTAAAAATGAAATGTCTAAATCATCTTCCATACTTGGATAAAAAGTGAGAGTTCATTCTGATATCAGTTTTCTCAGTAGCTAATCTTAACCAAGATTTAAGCAATGGAAAATCCCTATTGTGTCCTTGCAGTACTCTGTGATGTTTTTCAGTAGTTAAGTCATCATAATAGCAGCAAAATAAATGCAGCATAAAAAAATAATTAAATCAAGGATACAGCTGTCTTGCATGTACCTGAGAGTGAGGCAGCTGGAAAGCTTCCAACCAGCAATATATAGTGGGACCATGTACACCTTTTCACCATGCAGGTTCTGCTGATAAAAGAAGGCTGTCACTGCCTTTCAGACATAAAAAATGTCTTAAATTAACACTTTAAACTGTTTAAAGAGAGCTAGAAATTATTCTTGGTGTTTCTCAGAGGGCCCTCTACCCATAACAGCAGCCTTGAAGTGGACAAGGCTAAGTTATAAAGTAGGTTCAAATAGCTCCTCTGCACTCAAGTGGTTTATGCACTTAACTGATATGCAGATAAACTAACATTATAAACAGAAGCAACAGGCAAAAAAAGTACAACCAGCATTGTGTTGTGCAGCTAAATGATGTGCTTACCCAACGACACATACATAGAGTACATTATTTTTGTTTGTTTTCATGCATCATAGAATCAGAAGTGTAGGGCTGGAATGGACCTCTGTAGGTCATCTAGTCCAATGCCCTGCCTGAGGCAGGATCATCCCTATCCAAACCATCCTATACAAGTCCATAATCTAACTACACAACTGCAAGACATCATGCCCTAACCTGCCACAGGTAAAGCAGGGGGACCATGGCAGCCAACATCTTGCTTCTGTAAAAGGTTGTTAAATACACACTCAAAGAGATTCCAGATAAAAGGGCGAAATCCTGCTACAAAGACAGGCAAAATCTCCTACAGTCCGTACCAATCTGACCATGGGGTAAAATTCCTTCCTGACCCCAAATACAGCGATTGTTCTGATTTCTGAGAGAAGGGGCAAGACCCTCTATCCAGAAACCTCGAGCTTGAAGTATTACATAGGAACCCCAGTCACGGATCAAGGAGCCTACTGTTGAATGTACTGAAACCCTACTCTGATAGCTAAATGCCTGACATGTTTTAACAATCAATAATATACCCTGTGATCCACTAGAAAAGCCTACATTAAAAGGCACATACCAGCCTTACTCTTCCACCCCCTACACCACTCCCCCCATGTCACAAGAAGCCTAAATGACTACTCTGTTGGTTTGGTACTATCAAAGTAACTAATACCCCTCTCAAGGTGGCCTTCAATGAAAGTGGAAGCAGAGATGCAGGAATAACAGTGGCCTGAATGAGACTGTTCTGGTGTCAATCTCCCTTCTGACTCCAAAAGGACATGCCTATCCTTATGGAATACAATGTACAAAAAAAAAATTCAACAACTGACTCCCACTAACCCTTTGATCAGCTGATGTTATTAAGTGCTTATCTACCTGCCTTTACAGCTATAAGAGCCATCTTCAGAGAGGTCACAGAGAACATGAAGAGCATGAATGGGGGATCCTGTGATCTTTATTAGCATAAAGGTTCAGAACTGACAACAGAAAAGTATGACAAGATAAACAAAAACAGGTCTGCATTCCAAAGGGTGAAAAATTAAAATTGCACTCAGGTTGACTGACAACTGAGAGACACATAGAGCTGTTTTAAAATGAAGCAGAAAGGCCAAAATTAAGATGCTGGGCTGTTAGAGATGTACCTACATGCATGCATCCCAGATGAAGATTATTCTTTTGTTTCGTTAAGCCAGTTTTCTAGGTCCAAAGCTTCCTGGTTTTCAATAGAATTTGGGGATTTCAGCAGAACACTCAGAAACATTCAGTAGCACCCCCAAAAATTCAGAAAGCAAGATGACATTTGCCTGGAGGAAGCCTTAGTCCTATTTAAAAAGCACTGAAAGATGTTAGTCTTTCTGCAGACAAGAAATAGCCATATTGGATCAGATCAGGGAGACCCCTGATCCAGTCCAACATCTGTCACCAAGAATTGCAAGTACTAGTACTTCAGAAGAAGTTGCAAAATCTCTGCAGTGGGCACCCATGAGATACCTGACCACAGAATGTTTCCCCCCTAGTTCTCAGCAATCAAAGGCTGGCCTAAGCTCCAAAATAAAATGGTATATGCCCCTTCAACAACTTCTGTTAATATTTTCTATTATAAGGTGCTACGCACTCTGTAGGTTTAAGTGGATAGTGTATTCCTCCCTTTCACTCCATAAGCTTCATGCGTGCCATCCTGCTATCCTTCTCCTTTTAAGGGACTCCCCAAATCTTCCCCTGCCTAGGGATAACCTTCCTCTATGACCTCCACGTGAGTGGCAGAGTGCACCCCCATAACCACTTCCCTGGACACCTCCATTCCCTCACCTGCCATATATCAGGGGATCTGTGTGCCCCCTAACAACAAGGGAGGGTCTCACCCTCTTTCCCCTCTCCACCTTTAGTATTAAATTAATCTGAATACAATATTTATTTTAAATACAGTTATCACACCCTCTTAAAGGTAAATAATCCCAAACTTTACAACTTTGGTTTCAGCCTGTATTTCTTCCACACACTGATCCAAACTCACTTCCCTTCTCTGAACTCTCTCTAACATAACACCACCCTTTTACACTGGTTTTTAGTATTGCTTCATATCAGTGTGGTATAAAATGCTAACATCACAGCATCAAAACCTGCATTTCCAGGGCCAAGGAAACATCTGAACTTATTTAAAGTTTGTTTATTAGAATGCTGTCCCTATGCTGGTTTCCATAAGTCAGATTTCCCAGATATTAGTAAAGGTACATGCATGTCTTAGTCCTGATTTTGAGCTATTTGTTTTGGACTAATTAAGGCACTTTCAAAGATGTATTTTACATGCGCATATCAAGAAATCTAGATCGGATATTTTTCTGTAAAAAATTACTATGGCCCTGATAGTGGAAACACTTAAAGGCCAAAAACAACCCCCCCCCCAAAATAACCAGTAGATGGCACAGAATAGTCCTGATAGTGAAAACACAGAAAGCCTGCTTTGACTACTATTCAACACCCACCAAACAAGCCAAACACAAACCAAAGAAAATAACCATTAGATGGCACAAGGCTGAACATAGCACCAGCCGTCGCTGAACTCTTCAGTTACTTTTTAACTCTTTAAACCTCCTGAACAAAGACAGAATTAAAACAAAACTGTTCAGATACCATTCCAAAGACCTTTAATGGAGCGGCCCTTATCTTTCCAAAACAGGCACTAAGCTCAGCCCTGTGCCATCTAATGGTCATTTTTTTTGTTTTTGGCCATTTTGGTGGGTGTTGAGTAGTCAAAGCAGACATTCAGTGTGTCCACTTTCAAAAATATAGTAAGTTTCTGATAGCAAAGTATCAGACTTAGAATTCTTGATGTATATGCCTGATGTACAACTCTGAAAGTGCCTTAATTTGTCCGAAACAAATAGCCTGAAGTCAGGATTGAGATGTGCATGGAGATACGTGCATCTGGAAAACCTGACTTACAGGAAACCAGCACAAGAACAGCATTCTAAGAATCAACCTTCAAATAAATTCAGATACTTCTTCGGCCCTGAAAACACAGGGACAGATGCCGTGATGTTGGCATGTTGCACCATGCTGACAGAAGGAAAAATAAAGAAAACAATTATGTGACACTCCAATCTCTAGATGCAAAAAGTGAGCACCAACATTACCGAGCTAGTGTTCTAAATTAGAATCACAAAGAAGCAAGAGCTGGAACGGGGAAACATTTGAGAAACAGGTCACAGTTGTGGACTAACAATAATAACAACAATGACACAACGTGAAACAGAAGGATTAAGAACGAGAAGAGGGAATAAAAACTGATGGCAATGATGATAAAAATGTGACATAACAGAATCAGAGAAAATGAGGGTTGGAAGGGACCAAAGCATGTCATCTAGTCTCAACCTGTGCATCACAATCCAAAAGTGGGTCGCAACAAACTTTAAAAATGGATTCTCCTTTAAAGGAGGGAAAAAACCATGGGAAACTGTGGCTTTTCCTTTGCAGGCTGGCAGACTTCCAGCCTGCTGGGTGCTGCTCGAGGGCCCCCATGCCCCACACACTGGGGGCCTGGGGGCAGCAGATGGCACTGGGGGCAGCAGTGAGGGGCACTGGGTCCGGGCTGGTTGTTTATTTCAATGTTTACAAATGGGTCCTGGTAGAAAAAAAGGTTCCAGAACCACTGATCTAATCCAAACACCCCCCTCCCCCACCCCAAAGCAGGACCATCCCAGACTACATCGTCACAGAAGGCTTAAGAGGAAAATTAATAATGATAATAATAATAAAAAATATGACAGATGCATTTCAAAGTGCCCTTTGGCATAGGCCAGCCCTTTCAGCAGCAGCAGCCAGGCAGCAACCTCCCCCCTCCCCCCTTCCTACAGCCACTGCCACCTCCCTGCTCCCTTACTCCAACCACCTTCGCAGAGAGGAGCGGTACCCCCACCCCGCCGCCCGATGCCCCCCGGCGCCGCTCTCCCGCAGACAAAGAGCGGGC
>NW_017728913.1:2336662-2350936 GCF_001723895.1 Crocodylus porosus
CCCGCCCGGATCCATGAGGCTCCGCTTCCCCTGACAGCTCCCCAGGCCCGCCGGGAGCCCCCCGCCGCGTACCGTGAGCGCGGGCAGCCAAGGCACGTACCAGGCTCCGCGTGACGCGGCGGACGGGAAGCACTGCCCGCTCCTCCTCCGCCCCGCGCCCGCGGCCGCTGCCAGCGCCGACCCCGCCGCCAAAGCTGCTTACGGCAACCTGCTCCTCCCCCCTTGGCCCGGCCGGAGCCAGCCCACGCGAAACTGAAAGTAGGGAGCGAGCAGGCGGGCGGGCTAACTCGTGCCCCCCCCCAGCCCCGGCCTGACAGCCCGCCCCAGCGCCCCGCGGACTGGCCGGGAGTGGGGACGCCGGGCGGCCCCGTGCCCCTACCTGGGGAGGCGCTGCCCGCGGTGGCGGCGGCAGTGGCAGGAGCCGCCCGCGGGGGTGGCGGGGAGGGGGCCCAGCCGGCAGAACAGCCGAACCTGCCCGGCCTCAGCGTCTGCCCTCGCGCGTCTGCACATGCTCGCGCCCCCGCCGCGCCCCAGTGGGCATGTGCGGCCCCTGCGCGCCCTCCGCACATGCCCACTGGCCCCGTGACGCCGTTGCCCTCACCCTGCCCGGCCCCGGGACGCTACCCCCGCTCCGCCCTCTTCGGCCCCGGCCCCGCGTGGGGAGGAGGCGGCGAGTTTCATGCGGGGTGGATTGTCGCCGGCCGCTTCCAGGGGGATCCCAGGACTAGCCTGGCCCGCCTGCAGCCAAGGCTGGCGCCGCTGAACGGCTGAGCGCAGGCCACCACCTCGTCCCTCAGCAAACCCCAGCTCCTCCGAGCACGCGCTCGAGAAGCCACAGACCGGCCCCTGTCACATCTGGGACTGATCGGCCCGGATGGAAGGGGCCGGCCCTGCCTTCCCACAGCCCAGCCGCCTCGCCCCTTCCCGTGCCACCTAGGAGCAGAAGCGGCACATAAATGGGGCAAGTGACAAGAAACTGGTTCAATTGTGTCACACAGCAGAAGTTCAGTGCATGTTCAGAACGGCCAACGCCAGTTTAAGAGCAGCCTGGATGGATGACCAGCCAGACTTCGCTGATTTAGGTTAACTGGGTTCGCTGAACTTGTCCCAGACCCCTTCCAGATTCAAGTTAACTCACAGTCCCCCGGCATCCCAGAATGCTTTGCACCTCCTCCACAAATGCCCTTTGACAGGGTGTGTAGGCCTTGGCCACAGAACACGTAGGCAGTTCTGGGGAGCCACTGCAGGCCGCTCAGCACCCCCCCCAACCCCAACAGCCCAGATCCTGCGCCCACCACCAACATCATGCAGTCCCAGCACACAGCCCCAACCCGGCCCACACCACGCTTGCTCTGGTCCACCAGCCTGTGCTGAGCAGCCGGGCAGAAACTGCTGCTCAGTGCAGAGGAAAAATGACCCCCCTCCTTTGCTGCTACCCTGCTGGAGCCTGTGCCTAGGCTGCCCTGCCGCTCCTCTGTGCTCCCGCTGCTGCTCTGCTGGGCAGCCCAGAGGCAGTTGTGACAGTAGTGGAGAGGAGCAGCAGGACAGCCCAGGCACAAGCTCCAGGCAGCTGCAATAAGATGTGCCTGGCAGCAGCGGTTGCGGGGTGTTTTTCCCCCACACTGTGCAGCATTTACTGCCTGGCTGCCACGGCCACTGCTGCTCAGCGTAGGTGGGTGGTCCAGAACAGGTGTGGGGTAGACCAGGTTGGGGCTGTGCGCTGGTTCCAGCTGGTCTGGAACTGATCTACTCCACCGGGCCAAGTCCACAGTGGGCGCAGTGTGGGCTGGAGTCAGGGCTGTATGCATGAGTCCCCGCTAGTACCACGGGGCTGGGGCCAGCAGCAGTGGCAGCCAGAAAGAGCCGCCGCTGCCTGGAAAGGCAATCCAGCTGCAGAGCCACCCCTGCCCTGCTGCGTGCCCGGAGGCATCAGGATGCATCACTGGATGGAGGAACCTACTACAGGCTGGACCAAGTTCCTCTGCAGGCTGGATCCAGCCCATGGGCTGTATTTTGCCCACGCCAAGTTGTCTGCTCCAGCAGAGCAGGGAGGTGTGCTCTAGAGCCGGCCCCCCAGCTTCCGGCCTGAGCCACTGCAGGCATGTGGCTGCATTTCAAGAATCAAAAGTGAATGTCTGTTCATTTGTTTGTTGGTTCAACTTAGACTAACCTGTGAAGATTTAATCAACTCAGCCTCAGGCTTTCTGACTGTCTGTATTTAGCCCTTCTTTTGTTTCCCATAGTTATGGGAGAAGATAGAAGTCACAGCTGAAATCTTTCCAAGTGCAACGGGCTTCACACTATCAGAAAAATGGGATCAGTGCAGCTGAGGAATGCATAGTGCCCTTGCCCTGCCAGATGACCTTTAGCTGTCCAGGCAGCAGGTGCCACAGGGAGCAGAGATCATCTAGGAGTGGGAGCTCCACCTGCTCCCTGCTGCCAGGATTCTGGCTCTCCTATCCCTGGCTCATCTACCTCTTCTCTCTCTCTCACCTAAGTGGAGAGAATTGGGGTGAGAGAGCCAAGATCCAGCCAAGACAAGGAGTGGGACCCAGCAGCTGCACAGTCCAACAGGCTGGTGGTCAGACTGTCCACCTCACTCTCTGGATAGGGAGGCTGGAGCACTGTGGGGTTCTGGAGGACCTGCATGTCCCGTCCCCCCGCCCCTGTTTCCATACACATGTGACAACTGAAATGCTTCATGACAACATGGTGATGGTGTTGGCCCAGATGGTTTTACTGTACCTGGCCAGGGAGATCTCAGCCTTGAATCATTTGGTGTAGTTGAGGGTAAGGGTGGAGATCTGTCCATTGCACTGCAGGGACCCCTACAAGAGTCTATTATAGCCTCCCCATCGGAGGATCTTAGCTACATATTTTTATGGTAATTGGGGATTGTTCTCCAGCTCTCCTTCCTGCTTGCTCCTATAGCCTTTTTAGCTAGGGGCAAGTGAGACTAGGGGGCATCTGAACTCCAAGGCCTCTGGGCTTGGGGGCTTGCATGGGGGATGCCTGCCATTCATTTGGGAGTATCTGAAGCTTCAGGCTAAAGGGTCTGGGAGGTAGGATACTTGCCACATGGCACCACATGGACTTGAATGACTGAGCTCTGCTTAGTTGATAGAATTCAGAGCTAATTTGGCTATTTTGGTCCAAAACAAAAAATTAAAAAATATATATATTACTTCATTTCAAGAGGTGCTCTGTTTTGGAGCACTCCAGCTGTGCTAATGTTTCGAAGGATTTGTGTGTGAGTACAACTAGCCCTTTGAAATGTTTTAAAGATATTTGAAATATTTCAATTGTTTCTTCTGGCCACGCTTCCCTGCCATACCACTTTAAGTATGGTGGGATGAAGACAATATCTGAAAGATTTGCAGGTAGCATTTGGATACCCATGCATCTATAGAAGTTGATTTCTACTACAATAAAAATGCCATTCTTGGTTGTAGAGAGACTTTACATTAGCAGTTTATTGCCTCTAATTTTCAGACCATATTAACAGAAACTTTCAGTGACTGCTTCTTACAAAAGAAATGAATTGGATAGTGACCACTCATAGGAGCCATTAAACACCACCTTAAGTCTTTACAGGATTAGAAACTTAATTATTATATCTTCTTAATACAAATTATCAGTGTGGATAGCATGTGGCCTTAATATCTTAATGTGGGCAGTTGATAGTGAAGCAGTCCTATCATTCTCCTCTTCCCTCTCCCCTTCACTTCAGTATATAGAATCTGGTAACAGATCTAGTTGTTTCTGTTTTTCTGCTGTGGTGCATGTTGATCAAGCTGTACTATTGACCATTTCATTCGTTATAACCAAGAGAAAAATGAGATCTTAGTGCTGTGGTAAATTAAGGTATACAGAACATCAATCAAAGTAAAACAAGTTACTACTTCTGCAGAAAAACATGTAGAATAAGGATAAGAAGAAATCCTCCAAAGAGTGTTGCAGAGATTCCTTGTGTTGCAGAGATTCCTTCCCATGTCATCTGTTAAGGAGATGGAGATACTGTCTCTGTGATAGGAGAGTCTGTGGAACCCATCACTAAGCCTGGAGAATCCACAAGTTTCTACCAAATGCCACTAAACCAGTTCTGGCATTGGCTGCTGAACTCCAGGATACTTTTATTTACTAATTAAATATAGGCTTAGATGCCTAAATGTAATCACCCACATTTGACAAAATTGGTCTTAAGAAACAATAAGTTAATGACAGAGAATAACATATAATAAGAAAGAAAATAAGCAAGTATGACAATATACTTTCAAAATTCCTGTCTATTTTATAGTCCCAAAATTTGAGAATGAACTGAAGAGAATCAGGATTTAAAGAAACATTTATATTGGGCTGAAATATGTATGTTTCTGAAAACATAAGACACAGAATGTAGACAAAAATATGTGCAATCTTGTACTAAAGATTTTGTTTTGGAAAAAACACAATTAAAAATACTTACCAAATAGCAACATGTAGTGACAATGCTGACAAATCCAGTTAAGTTTTCTAAAAAGTAATAACAAAAGAAAAACTTCAACACTGTTAAAATAACACACATGTATAATATAGCATTTATCATCCCTGTGTTGATATAGCATGTACACACGGCTTTAGGACTAGGAGCACTGGCCTCAAACTACGGCAGAGGAAGTTTAGTTGGAGATTAGGAAGAACTTTCTGACTTTGGGGGTAGTCAGGCATTTGGACAGGCTACATAGTGAGGTTGTAGGATCTCCATGCCTAGAAACTGACAAGAGCAGGTTACACAGGCATTTGGCTGGGATGGTTTAGTTAGGCATGACGATCCTGCCTTGAGCAGAGGATTGTACTAGATGACCTCATGAGGTCACTTCCAGCCTTACTTTCTTATGATCCTATGCTTGGCTTGATTCTTTTCTCATAGAAATGTGTTTCAGAAGCAACTGCATTAAAGTCCATGAGTCCATAAGCCAGGCATGAAGTCAGAATTATAAATATTAAGCTCCATCCTTGCCAGCATGCCACAGTTATATATGTGATTTAAAGCCTGAACAGAATATATGATGCACAAGAACAAACATTAAAACAATATTATTAGGATTAGACAGTCAAATCTCAAAAGTTTTGGAGATGCCAGAATTAAGGTTATCTGTACAATCTTAATTTGGCCCCACTGTACATATATGCCTTATGACGTTAATGGCATACTGTTGGTTTAATAAAATTCTGTGCACAGACTGAACAGTACTCACTGAATTTATAGCTATTCAGTATTTTGTTTTCTCTTCCCCTTACTCATGGTGTGGTCCCAAGTCTTATTTGCCACATATTACTTCAATTCTCCTCTAAATACAAAATTATTCATTTCCTCCTATGTTTTCCATGGCACTTATCATTGTAATATTGGTGTGTTTCACAAATCTGAAGTAATTTATTTTTTCAGCACACCATGCAAATGCTTGGGTGGTCTTATCCTCTTTTTACAGATTGGGAAGTAAGGCAGAAAGAAATTAAGGTCAAAAGAAGCCACTAATTTTGGTTGCCCAGTATTTGAGATGCATCAGAGCTGTCAGCACTATATAGGACTTTACATGGGCAAAGTACTACTCCTACTGATGATGACTGCAGCTGTTGGTGTTCTGCATTTGTGCAAATCAGACCTGTGGCTCTCAGGTCAAACACCCAGAAAATGCGGGACACATATTAGTGACACTGTGAAAATTTAAGTGACTTGTTAATTACTGCATCATCCTCAATGCCATTAGTTATACTCCTGCATGCACGCAAGTTAAACAGAGTTCTGGTAACTCCCCCAGGTTAGTTCAGCTCAAGCAAGAGCTGCAACATAACAAAACACTGCACAGGATAGTTGGATTACTCTACATGAGTGGGTTTATTAGTGCTGGGACTGATTCCATTAGCCGTGGAGTTTGGCTGGTGTTTATATCTCCTGATTGACTAGGCAACTTGAATTGGAGCACCACCCCAATCCTCCTGAAGATACTTACTTGTAGGGTGGACTAGAATTAGCTGCAAAATTTAACTGAGAACTTGAGCTAGCTCTGCAACAAAGACAAGCCTATAGGAAGTCTGTTGCAGAGACAGGGATAGAAATCAACTCTAGCAGGGCAACATTCAGCTAACTATAATCAAGAAATTTTCTTTCCTATTTTTGCTATCCTCTGCCTGATTTATTGCACACCTCCCAATTTCTGCAACAAAAATAGGAGGGGTTTGCTGTCAACAGCCTCCTTCACTATATAACGGTGATCATCCCCAGAGCTGGTCCATACTGACCGGCGCAGAGGTGTTATGGATTTGTATCGTACGTACTGCGGAGCTGAATTAACAGTGTACAGGCAACATTAATTCTTGCATTTCCTAACTTTTGAGTGCTTGACTTTGCATTCTTATTGATGTTCGTCTAATACAGTGCCTTGCACATAACATACTAGATTTTTTTATATGTGTAACCCGGGTGGTACTCCAAGAGGTACCCCCTCTCCAATTGAAGGGATCAAAGGTGCACAAGCGCTGTGGGAGGTGTAGGGACTCTCCTCCCCTATAGAGCAGAGCCAGACTAGAGGGGACGTAACCATATACCTTTTAATACTGGGAACATAACAGGCATAAATCAGAAGGTAGAGTGGACACTACAACACCCCAAGGGGGGCAGGATTCAACTTTCACTTACAATCACTGAAAAAACAGGGTTAACAAAATATAAAACACAAACAGCAGAACAAACAATACGGGCTGGTGAAATATACAAAGGGCACAAAATGCAAAATGTCAAATGCCAAGGAAACATAGGGCCTTGGTACCTGGAGGGGGAGAAAACACAATGGCCCCTTTCCACTGCAAGAAGATTTGCTTCTTGTTATCTCATTTACCCCAAGTCACCTCAGCTAGGACTTGAGCCCAGATCTCCCACAGGGTAGGCAGGAACACTGCCACACAGCCACTGCTGCTGGTACTGCTCTAGCCTGCTAGGGGTCTTGACCTTCCCAGAGCCCGGCCTCAGGTCAACCTGCCTAGCCTCTGATAGGAGGAGCTGGAAGCAGAGCTGGGAACCTCGCAGGTCACTGCTCAGATCCTTCCTGGAGCTGGGAGAGCCTCTCCTGCTGGCTGCAGCCTCTCCTTGGGGATCCTGGAGCCCAGTGGGGAGCCTCTCCTGCTGGCCGCACACCGTGCTGCTGAGGGTCCCACTGCTGCCTGCAGGTCCTGCTCTTTCAGGGGCTTCTGGGGCACTGGTCCTGGCTCAGCTCTGTGAAGCTCCTTACTTGTTGTCCCTCACTGGTCTCTCCCCTGAGTCAGCCCACGCTGCCCCTTTTATCCCCCTCCAGGTGACCCAAGGGGCCAATCGGGACATGGTGGGGTGAGTCTCTGGGGCCTGATTGGTGCGGAAAGGGAATCCCAAGTCCTCAAATCATCTTTTGCCCTTTCAAAACCCCTGGGCCTGGTCACTGCCAGCCAACCCCACACATATGAAACTGAAAAGCCAGCACAATTCTATCATGTGGTATCATGCTGACACTGACACGCACATGACCCATCAGCAGAGTTGGAACTTATAGGTCCACCACATTTGGGCTTGTTAATTACTGCATCATCCTCAATGCCATTATACTCCTGCATGCACTCAAGTTAAACAGAGTTCTGGTAACTCCCCCAGGTTAGTTCAGCTCAAGCAAGAGCTGCAACATAACAGCTCTAAAGAGGTAACTCACAACAATAATGTGGTCATCCAGTACACAAACCAGCACATTTTCTTAGTGGTTTTCATATATATGGTGATTGTAGAGCAGTGGTTTGATTCTTGACTTGGGAATCTTGGTTTGTATTCCCAGCTCTGGAAGGGAATAGGCTTTATGGGCAGAGGGTCTATTGTTCATCTTCCTCCCAGTTCTTCATTCAGCCTTTCCTCTCAATCCTGGCATACAGTCAACCTTTCCACTATATGCATGTGTTACCCATCCTCACTGACTCCCTCTCTTGGTCTCCCTCGCTGGGCTCATCATCCATTTTCAGTTTCCAGCTCTATCTCCTTATCTCCACCTCTTTGTCAATCTAGTCCAGCCCTTTGACATTTTTATCTCCTTCCTTGCAGCTCTCACTCCCCATCCCAGTTTCTCTTTTCTCTCCTAGGATCTCCACTCTCAGTTTTTGCCCTCCCAGCTCCTTGTCCTATCTACATCCACCACCACCCCTGCAATTCTTCACAGATCCATATATTGTCTCTTGTCTGTATTTGCATTAGGTGTCTTCCTCCGTGCTGCTTGGGCATCAGCAGGGCCGGGGGGGAGGCATTAAGAACTTAGGAAAGACAGGCTCCCTGTTTTCAGTGCAGATGTCCAGACTCAGTTCAGCCTTCAGCATCCTAGAACTGTAATTGTATAGAAGAGTCTCCTCAGCCCAGTCTGGGGCATGCACCATGCAGAAGGAATCCACAAGGAATTTAAATACTAGAGGCTAAAAGCAAGCTGTGCTTTTTATGGGCAAACAACAATTTTATAAGCTTCATAGTCAAATTTTCACAGGGATGGCAAAAGGCATATCTGTAACATAAAGGCAGCCTTCCAAATAGCAGGGCCCCACTACAAGTCGAGGAAGTTGTAAAGCTTTTCAAAAGAAAAATGGATCAGAATTCTTGGGCAAACAGTGTATTTTTCTCTAATCTTGTTCCCAGAAACGGCTAAATCATTGTAGCAGATTTTTTTCAGATAGGAAAGCCTGAAAGACACTCAGCATGAAAAATTTCACCCCAAAGGGAAAAAAATTGGTGAAGTTAAAGCAGCTGAAAACACATGCATAAAGGGAATTTGTAATTAATAATAGGAGTGTTATCAGCCCCAATTATATTGTAGCCTGTGTATATGGCCGCTACTGAAGAATATACATATAGTTGGCAATTTATAGTAAGGCTACATATTGTACAGTTAGATTTATCCACACACAACTAGCCTGTTAGTCCTTTAACAAGACATGCAGTTGTATATTCCTGATTACCAGGTTTACAATGAATATTTTAATGAATAATTTAAGCACTATCAAATGTACATACTTAGTTGTGTGTTTGTGTCTAGGTTTTAAAACCTAAGTACATCAGTTTTAGATTCCTGATTATGCTTAAAAAGGAAATATAGTATTAATTGGCAAAGAACTCTCAAATAATTCAACACTTGTTAGGCAAATGGGGTCAGGTGCAGTTTGCTTTTAGAAATTATATAATTGCAGTGCTTGTATCATTATGGAGTATATTTATTAGTGATAAAATATAATTGAGTTGCTGTTTGTGAGAGCAAAAATATGACGTTAAAAATTCATTGATAATGGTAAGGGAAGTTCATATTTCCTAAGGCTTTGTCTTGGTTAGACTGGAGATAACAGATATAAATACAGTATGCTTGTTTAGTTTCTGCCTATACATCAGGAAAAGCAACAGATTTAGGAGTAAGATTAGATGTCTGATAGAAATTGTGTTATTGTAGACAGAAATTAAAAACATAAAGGAAGGGGTTGGAGCCCTTTAGCAGGTAAGTCAGTGATTCTCAGCCAGGGTGCTGTGGCACCCTGGGGTGCCTAAAGAACTTTTCAAGGGTCCCCCATTGTGCTAGACAACATTAGCACTGTTAGGTGTACAAACCTGTTTCACAAGATAAACCCAGGGATTTCAAATAGGAATCTATGCGGTTAAAAATATTCTGACCTGTTGTAGTCTTTCTAAGTTCTCTGCCACAGAAGAATTGCTCTATTATTTTTTTGTGGTTAAAAAGCAAGTGTATACTAAGAGCTGGAATTTTCAAAGAGGTGCATTAAATATAACAAGGGGTGCCTTGAGTCTAATGAAGGGTACCTTGCATCTAAAAAGGTTGAGAATCACTGAGAGAAGTATCGCTAAGAATATGCATTGGTCTTGGCTTGATGTCCACTGTTTAATTATTCCTGACTTGACATGTCCAATTCACCTTGCTTTTTGCTTAGTGTTTTCCTCATATGGGTCTAGGCTTAGCCAGAGGGAGAAAAAATTGGGGAGGGAGGGGGAGGCTGAGCGTGCAGTGGTAACACTGGGAGGGGGACTATGGCGAACCTTGGGGTGGCTTCAGCCACCCCCCAACCTGTAGCCTCCCTCTCAGCACTGCTGCTGCCTACCCCCAGCATAACACAGTCCCCCCCCCCCCGTGGGAAGAGCCTGGCACATGCCTGGCCCCAGCCCACAGCAGCTGCCTGCCCTTCCCCGCACAGATCAGAGGCGTGTGCCCGCCATGCCTCCCAGGGTGTGTGTAGCAATAGGAGTTGTGCCCCCTGGATGAGCCTCTTGTGGGGCAGTCCCATGCCACCAGCTGGACAGCTCCTGTCTCTCCCTCTGCGCCACCCCTGCTGCAGCTGCCAGAAGCCCTTAGCTAGGCTTCCTTGCGGCCCTACCGCTGCCCTGCATTTGGGGGGTGGGGTGCTAAGCCCTGTTAGCTCCCCCTTCTCTCACCTATGGGTCCAGGAAAAATGGGTTCAATCATGAGAAAAGTGGTGCACCCTTAACTCCTAGGGTAATCCTAAAGGCTTCTCCCAAAACTTGAGCCCCCTCCTAAACAGCTCCTCTAGAAGGTGTTTTTCTAGAAGGAGAAAAAACAATTAAAAAAGAAATTCCAATAAGCCAAACCTTCACCCAGAAAAAGGAAGTATAAGATGTGTACTTCTCTGGTAGCTCCTTCATGACAGCCACCAGATTGGTCCTGGAGCCACCAGGCTCTTATAGCCATGGAAAGGAAAGCATCTTCAGTGCTGCTCGTGATGAAACCTTGTGGCATGAACTCTCTCACCAGCTGGCTCCTCTGTTTCATTCTGATTTCCTCTGTTCTTAACTTAGTTGTCAACGTGCAGCTGTTTCTGACTTCCTTGCCCTTCGTCTCATTGGTTTATATCATATCTTCCTCTCTCAACTTCTTCCACGTTTCCTTTCTCTTCCTGCCTCTCCCTGTTTGAATTATGCATTCATTCCCCTTTCAATTTAAGGCGCCGTTCTTTCCCTGTTCCACTTTGTACCCACAGCTGAGAGGAACAGGAAGACTTTTCTGACCAATCTGCCCACCCTCGCTGTGCATCTAACGGACTCTGCTGTCTGCCGCCAGTCTGCAGTGACCTGGACCCTCGCCAGGGGTGTGCGTGTGGAGGGGTGGCAGATGTTGGTGACAGTTAGGCCCACCAACTGCCACCACAGAGCCCAAGGGCTTGTCTACACAAGAGTATTGTGCCTTGTTAACTTCATCTAGTTAACCCAGGGCAACTAGGGTTCAAGAGTAGCTTGTTTTGGCTTAGCTTACATTATTTGGGATGCTAAACTGAAATGTCATCTTCAAATTAATGTAACAGGTCCACGTAGGGGCTTTAGTCAGTTTAAACCGCATTTTTTAAATAGATGCAACTGTCCTGAATAGAAAAGTACCTCAGTTTGTGATAGGGATGTATTTTGGTAGCTGTGTTGGTCGGAGACAGAAAGAAATGCAAAACTCTAAAACTCTTGGTTCGGAGATAAGAGACAATACCTTTTATTAAACCAACTAATTATCTTGTAACTTTTGGGCGATTTCTTAGTTGGTCTAATAAAAGGTATCGTCTCTGAACCAAGAGCATTAGAGTTTTGCATTTCAGTCTGTGATAGGACCTTTTACTCAACCGTGGACTAGTGCATCAAAGAGGGAACAAGCCTCCACAAGACTACTATTCCTGAGTTATTTCAGTGGTATTCTGCGGGGATCTGTCAGTCCCTCATATGGGAGGATTCAACTCATACTGTTTTATACACCAGCGTTTCTCACCCCATGGGTCATGACTCAGAAGTGGGTGGCAGGAATATATGAAAAGGTCAGGAACGAACTTTAGAAAATGATTTTCCTTTAAAGGAGAAAAACATGGGAAACTGTGGCTTTTCCCATGCAGGCTGGTCAAGTTCCAGCCTGCAAGGGGCTGCTTGTGACCACCCCCCACCCCACACACACCCACCCCCTGCTTCACACACTGGGGGCCTGGGTGTGGGGGGCAGTGGGTCAGGACTGACAATCGATGTTTGCAAATGGATCCTGGTACAAAAATGGTTCAGAACCACTCTGTACGTTAGCCTCAGGTCGTATGGTCTACCTTAGGGGCAGACAACCTGTGGCATGCTTGCCATAACTGGCATGGGCAGCCTCTGTGCATGGCACACTGGGGAGAGCACACAAGGAAGATTACATCCAATAAGGCAAGGAAAAGGGACTGGGCTGGCACTTGGGGAGGGTGTGAGGCTAAATTGTAGCATGCCTGCCAAAAAGGCTGATCCCCACTGGCCTACCTAATTCTAGCTGCCATCCTCTTTCTGCTAAAGGAAAAAAATCACACAGACTAAATGAGATACAATGTGTCCCATAACCCCTCTGACTGAGTTGGTCTCTCTTGTGGAAATCACTCTTTATGAAGTAATACTAATTCTTTAGGCATATGTATTTATTTGTGCAATAGGGAGGACTTGCATGATGTGTATTTCATGTTCATGAGGGTCCCCAGTGGAAGGCCTTTATGTTCAAGAGAACATTAATAGCAATGATTTGTAAAATAACCTGCAAATGGAAGGCTTTTTACAGGGATTTTCACTAAATAAAACAATCCTGCTTTTGCTTCCCACTATTTACTTCAGTCGGATAAACAGCTTTTTGGTGTGTGGTTGCACACAACTTGGGAATGTAGGACACACACAAGGGAATAAGCCGATTTAAAAGAACTTTTCTGAGTATTATCTTTAAACGTTTGTATCTGTTTAATTCCTTATAAAACAACTGATACTGGCCCAAATGTATATTAATCACAATTTAATTACCTATACAAGCAGATTCTCTGGGGAAAGTACAAGCATAAAAATTAGCCAAAAATAAATACTAGAAATGAGTAAAAATTCCAAAATTTGCTTGCTAAAAGCAACAGATGGATTATAAGACAGTCATGGTATTTTAAACATTATTGAGGTAGCCAGCTTCTATAAACAGGTAAACAGGAAAGATAATATCTACTGGGAATTATTTTTCTTTTCCATTTTCTTTTCCATTTTTGTTTACCTGAAAATCTGTCAGTGCTCTTCGGTGACTAAGGATCATTTGAATTATGTTTTATTTATTTACTTGATCTATTTAATTTTTTTTCCCCCAGAGAGTATACTCAGGACCCCAGAAACTGATAACAAAAAGATAAAACTAACCATTTTGCAAAGTGACTAAAAGCTGAAGAATTACTGTTTGTGTATAACATTAAATATCATAAATCTGAATGATACAATTTTACACCTACTGGGACAGATTCTCTCTCTAATATTGCCACCTAGTTCTGTCATCACAAAAAGAGAACACGAATGATCTGTACCCATATACAATTTCTGCTTCCTCCTCCCAACAAGCAGGGGCAATGAGGGATAGGTTTTACATGGGGAAAACCTTTAGGAACATTGCTAGTGGATACAGGTTAGTGCTGCCATAATAATTTGGCTCTCAAGTAACATTATGCTGTTTCTGAGATGTGTGCCATGTGGATGCAGTTAAGAGAAGGCTGCAGCCCTGTATTCTTGGCATGTTTCTATATTTTAGATGAAAGAATTCCAAATTAGAACCATTTGGGGAACATAAGATGATGCATTACACCTCTTCTATATTATATTAAAATTTCAGACTTATGGAAATTGGTAAATAGCTTGGACTATACTCAAGTCTGGACTGTACAAAAGTGAAACATACCACAGTTAGCACAGAAAATGAAATCCTGAAAACAAAATACTGCAAAGCAAACATTATTTGATTCAAAATAACTATTAAGACTTTTCCTTGTTAATACAAGGGGACTTTAGTAACAATTAAGCCCAAATGTTACAGTACAGGCATACCTCAGAGATATTGTGGGTTCGGTTCCAGACCACCGCAATAAAGCGAATATCGCAATAAAGCAAGTCGCACGAATTTTTTGGTTTCCCAGTGCATATAAAAGTTATGTTTACACTATACTGTAGTCTGTTAAGTGTGCAATAACATTATGACTACAAAAACAATGTATATACCTTAATTAAAAAATACTTTTTTGCTAAAAAATGCTAACCATCATCTGAGCCTTCAGCGAGTCGTAATCTTTTTGTTGGTGGAAGGTCTTGCCTCGATGTTGATGGCTGCTGACTGATCAGGGTGGTGGTTGCTGAAGGTTGGGGTGGTTATGGCAATTTCTTAAAATAAGACAACAATGAAGTTTGCCGCATCAATTGACTCTTCCTTTCACGAAAGATTT
>NW_017728913.1:2351036-2362469 GCF_001723895.1 Crocodylus porosus
TTGCGAGAATTACCAAAATGTGACACAGAGACACGAAGTGAGCAAATACTGTTGGAAAAATGGCGCCAATGGAAAAATGGTGCCAATAGACTTGCTTGACGCAGGGTTGCCACAAACCTTCAATTTGTAAAAAACGCAATATCTGCAAAGCGCAATAAAGCGAAACGCAATAAAACGCGGTATGCCTGTAAATCTATTGTCTCTTCTGTTTGCAGTTATAGTTAGACAACTGCATATAGTCTCTATCTTCTGTTAATCACATTAAATCAAGCCTGCCTCAATCAGTTGCACACAAAAGGTGGCAAGATTAGGGTGATTTTGGTTTGGCCAAACCTCATTAGTCACTTAAGCTAAAAGCAAGATGGTTCAGATCTAGTCCTGTTTTGTTTGTAACTCAACGTTTAGTTAAGTCCTGAAAAATTACTTATGATATTGTTTGCCTCTCATCATAAGCATAACAAATTCAAGACCTAGCAATTTGCATTGAAAATGCATTGACCTCTACAAGTGCAGAAGGAAAAGCAGCTCTCTGATTTGCATTCCCTTCAAGCTATAATTAGGCTTCAAAAAAATCAAACCAATTTTCTCCAGGGAATTTTTCCCTTCACTGTTTAACTTTAGTTTGCTGTTTTTTTTTCCTGTACTAGATGAGTGCTCTGTGTGCTAGTGTTCAGCAACCTTGCTGCCTTTGACTTAGTGCCCTCTTCTGTTTGATACCGTCAATGCAGACAACCCCAGCAGTTAATTGTGTTAAATTAATCCAAACAGAGAAAACACTGTTAAAAACCATTGAAAAAGAACATAGGCTGGTATTTTTTAGAAGCAGAAAACTACAGTCATACTAGACATAGAAAGGCTCCACACTAGACATAGAAAGGCTCCACCAGAAAAAAAAAAAAAAAAGGGAATTTACACAGTCCACAGTGTCACACACTTTTTCATGATTACAGCTTTAGAGAAAAAGACCTTTTCTGGAGACTTCTTTTTTGGTTATAAATTGCATACGTAACATATGCTTAGGCTTTCTTTTTTACAACTTGCTTTCTTCAGCACATTCCTAAATCATTTCCCTTATTTTACAAAATTATGGAACTGCAGCTAGTGCAAAAAATTTCTTGCTGATTCAAATTAAAAACAACATAATCTGAACTGGTTCAGTGGGGCTGTGGCAACATAGACGACCTACCTTAATGAGAAAGCGGAGTTCACATGTACATCCTAATAGAGCTGTGGAGGATTTGGAACCAAGAAAGATAATCATTAATAAAATAGTTAGCTTTTGAGATATTTAAGATTACTCGATACATGAAGCTGATCACCTGGGTTTTTGTCCAGGAAAAGTAATTTAGATGCCAAGTGAAGCAAGGTCCCATGTTCAGCATGACAGCATTTCTTTGAAGGTATATTAAGGCAGTAACTTTGGAACAGCATGGGATCAGTTCCAAAATTTTAGGGAGCATTTTAGGCAGCAACAGGCATAACCATCGATAACCAAAGTTAGCAGCAGAACCAGCAAGCAAAGTCGTTGCAACCACTTGTACAGATGTGTAGAGATCAAAGAAGTAGCAGTCATTAGCGTATAACAGTTTAACAATATCCTCATTTGATCTCTACTATAGCTCTAAAATAGTTATGTAGTTTAAGATGTTGACACCCATCTTATTTCCAAACAAAAATAAAACAGAAGAGGAAGGAAATGTGGTGGGGTGTGGTAGGAGTAGCAGAAATTCAATTCTCCTCAAGAACATCTTGAGCAGGGCTAAGGATTTCATAGATTTCATAGACATCAGGGCTGGAAGAGACCTCGGGAGATCATCGAGTCCAGCCCCTACTCCACTCGGCATTGGTGAGACAACAGCTGGAGTACTTCATCCAGTTCTGGACACCACAATTCAAGAAGGATGTGGAGAAGCTCAAGAGAGACCAAAGGAGGGCTACGTGCATGATTAGAGGCCTTGAGACTAGGTCATACAAGGAGAGGCTGAAAGACTCGTGACCATTCAGCCTGGAGAAGAGAAGACTTAGAGGGGACTCAGTGCCAGGTTATAAGTACACCAGGGCCTGGGGGAGCATCTACAGTATTCACCAAGGCCCCCCAGGGGAGGACAAGAAATAATGGGTACAAACTGATTGAAGGTCACTTCAGGCTAGGCATAAGGAAAATCTTTACAAGTCAAGTGCCGAAGGTTTGGAACAGGCTTCCCCTCCTAGACGTAGCAATCCACCCTGGCAATCTTCAAAAAGTGTCTTGATGCCCATCTTGCTGGGATCATGTGACCCCAACAGTCCTTCCTAGCCAAGTGCAGGGGGCCTGGACCCAATAATCTGTAAGGTCCCTTCCAGCCCCTAACAACTATGAAACTATGAAACATTCAACTGCTTTAACCATGAGCCTAACATCCCTCTCATAAACCACTCCCTCATCCTTTGTACACCTTCCAGCTTCTGCAACAAATGAAGCTGGAAGCCTACAAACAAGACTCCTTTACTACCTAGCTCTGATTCATGTCCAGAGCAGTTCTATCTTAAGCACTGAATGCAGCATAATAGGCCCTGTGGAAAAAGTATGATGTGATCATGTAATTAAAGATTAACCTACCTACAGGATATCTCAGTTAACATTGCGCAGGCCAGTTTAATTTTGACATTTCCTAACTTGAGTGCTTGATTTTGCAACCTTACTAATGTATAATTCTGGCTAATTTCCTAGGTTGGAGGAGTGGGGGAGAGCAAACAAACAGAAGTTCCATAATACAATATCATATTGACACCAGCATGGGTCATCATCATGGTTGGAATCTCTGTATCTGCTACATTGACTTTGTCACCAGAGCTGCTAGTCATGATACGTTGTCATCCTCCACAGGGAACAGCACTAGAGGGAAAGGACACTTTGCTTTTGAGTTTCATGAATATTTGCTGATAGCAGAGGAATGGTGAAAGGAACCTTAGGTACATTTCCAGTCCCTGCAAAGGAGTATATTCTATTGGGGGCAGTCTCTTCTATTCCATCTCCTCTAATGGGTCTTTGTCCCAGGCTCTATTGTTCCCTAACCACTGGATGGGGGTTCCTGTCTCGTTCTCCTCTCTAGTCAGTCTCACTTATCACTCCTATGATTTCTCATCCAAGGATCTTGTGTAGCAAATCTAACTACTCTGGAGTCCCAGTCTCCTTGTCTAGCTAGTATCTGTTCATTCCTTCTGGCTCTCATCTGGTTTCTCATCCCCTTTTTGTCTCAAGGGTCTTCAGTTCCCAGTCCCAGTCTGTTGTGCAGTCACCACAGGATTCCCAGGAAGAGCATTTTTTCCCTTTCAGAATTTGTTCAGTATCAAATTACCACACTATTTTTTAACAGTTTTGAAGACAGCAAATGTCACAGTTCCTAGGAGCACTGCCTCCTGCTGACAGTGAAAAAGGCCTTAATTTATCTCCAAATGTGTTATGTCATACTTGTCATCAAAATTTACTTCACGCAATAAATCAAACTAATACAATAAGAAAAGCCCCTTACCCAGTCTTAGCTTTACTTGCTGACTAAGCATTACACTAATGTTCACTTTCATTGTTCCAAGATTGATAGGCACCTTTCTCTGCAAACATGATCCATCTAATAGGATCCTGAACAGGAGTCAGGAGTCATTCTCCGCTCTACTAGTTTGTACTTGGGACAAACCTTTTAATTAATCTCTGCCTTCATTTCCCCATTCACTTACCTTACTTTGCTTTGAACTCTTCCAATTAGAAACACTAATTATTATTACAATAAGTGACACAAAATTGAGCAGGATAGATGTGTCCTGCACTGAACTTCTGAAACTTCTTTGAAATATCTGCATGTTGCAATTTGCTATTCTTTGGGCGCGAGTGTCTACATGAGACACTACTGCACAGTGGTTACCGTCCATTTATTTAGTACTTATATTAGCAAGTACTAAATGAATGTGCAGTAACCGGAGGTATTGTGCAAGTGCCAGCGAACATTGTTTAAGTGACGCGACTGAGCAGTTGCCAAATAATACTGCAGAGTAGCATATTAGCACGGTCTGTGCTGTGATGCAGTATTATTTGGCTACTATGCAGTCAGCATCTTGTGTAGGTACACCCCAATGTGTAATGCTACTATCCACATGACAGGGTATTTATTACTGCTGGTCAAGCCATAGATATCCAGATGCTTTCATAGGCATCCAACTGTGATAAAATTTAGTCTCAATAGAGGCATCTACACATGCACTTTACTGCACAGTTGACCAACTAGCTCCACAGAAAAGCATCACTGTCTACGTGTGTAGTGCTATTAGACTGCAGTAAATGAATTAACTCCACTGTAGGATAGTATAACCTGACACAAGTACTCTCCTACAGCAGAGTTATTTAGTGTACTGGAACCCATGTGCAGATGGTGACTGGGGCTGGCTGGGGCACAAAGGTGCTATAAGGCAGGGCTGCCTGCCAATTAGCTCTGCAGTACAGCATTCTCATGCCTCTGCCAGCCCCTCCACAGCACCTTGAGCCAGGGCAGAGCAGGTCTGGGCTGGCAGGCTAATCCCCTGGGCTCCCTGCCAGTCAGGGCTGTGCCGCCCCGGCTCAACATGCTGCAGTCCCAGGCACACATGGAAATGCTGCACCTGGGAGTGATAAACTCCACTGCAAACTGTGCCAGAATTTATTCAGGCACACTAATTACATGTGTAGGTGCATTCAGCAGCAGCTTAGCATATAGCCCTGTTTTTTTTCCTTGAATGAGTCACAGAAGCACTGTGGAAACACTAAAAAATAGCTATGATATGAAGCAGATGTACATACTACACTAAGACACAGTGGCAGGTGGTCAATATGGGGCGCTCAGGCACCGCCCTACCAGTTTCCAAATGACATGATCAGTGTCATGATTATGCTTGTGCACAACGCATACACAACAAAAAGTTGAGTATGTGCAGTAAGCACCTCAGGGCGATCTCCTTACCTTCTGAGTGGTACATGAGCAGTAGAAACTCTTGAGTAGTTAGAATGGATTGCAATAACCACTTGTTTAAGTGGGCAGCAGGGCGCCTGTACTGATGCCCCAGCGTGGGTAAAGAGCTGTTGGAAGGAAGGTGGAAAGACAGGGGGTGCCACATGCAGAGACATGCATGTGGCCCCAGGCAGCCTTCAGAGCAGCTCCAGAAGGTAAATGGAGAGAACTGAGGCCCCTGTAGGGAGGACACTGGGCAGGGCTAGGGCTGCTGCCCAGCCAGGTGGGGCTTGGGGCTGGGCAGGGCCCCAGCGGGGAGCAGGATGGGGCCACAGGTGGCTCATCTGGGGGAAGGGGAGGGTCCGTTCCTCGCTGCTGTGTGCACTCCTGGGGGGTAGGGGAGACCTGTACCCCCAGATTTGTGCCTGGGGCAGGCACAGTCTGTGGGCTTGAGTTCCTGTCCTGCTTTCCTCCCTCAGGGCTTCTGGAGCTGGTGGGCATGACCTGGTGTGGCTGGGGACAGTGGGGCCACGCAAGGATTCCTCGCCACTTCCTGCCCCCTTCCCTCACCCCCACTGCCCTGGTGATGCACCCCCTGCACCTGCCGCTACTTTGAGGAGTGCAGCCCCGTGCTGCTGCCCTTACTGCAGCCCTGTGTGCAGAGGACATATTGCCAGGGCAGCAGGGGGGCAAGAAGCGGCAAGGAGGTTTTCCGCACAGTTCTTCCACTCCCTGCAGCGCTGGATCGTGTGGGGGGAAGCAAGGCAGCAGGGAACAGAGGTGAGCAGCAGTGAAGAATCCCCGCGCAGCCCTGCTGTCCCCAGCTGTGCCAGGTCATGCCCTGCGCCCACCTGTCTCAGGTCATCAGCCGTGCCTGCTGAGAGAGTGTCTTGTTTAGTTTCACTGGTTAAAAAGCCTCTGGAAACCTTAACCACTAGGTAGATTGAGGCTCTATTCTAAGGGCATCTCCTTCCTTGAAGCCTGACATATGTTTCACAATTGTGACAGCAATTCCAGATACCTGGATATTCTGTACAGTGTTTAAGTGCATGGCTTTTGGGATTGAAAAAAAAGGCTATGCTTTTACACAGAGTCTGCACTTACCCATCTCAAACTAATAGTGTCAGCACCCTGGGCTAGCAACTTTGAAACTGACCCACTATGCTAATTTTGAAGGATTGTAATATTTCTTGGGCTTGCTATTAAAACATTTGAAAATAAGGGGTTCTGACCAGGGCTGCTGAATACTGTAATGCTGAATGTACATAGGGCTGAATGAGTACGCAGGAGTACCCAAGATGCCACTGCGCAGTGGTCACTGCAAATGTATTTAGTACTTGTATTAGCAGATTCTAAATACATGTGCAGTAACTAGAGTTACTGTGCAGTAGTGCCAGAAAATGTCTTTTAGGTAACGCTGCTGTGCAGTAGCCTAATAATACTGCATGGCACTTGTTATGCATATGCATAGGGGGTGCACAGAGGTGCACATGCACCCCCTGAAAGCCCCAGTGCATCCCCGTAAGGCCACGCTTCCTGTTTAGGCGGTGGGCAGGCTGGAGTGCCAGTACCCCCTGCTGCGAGCACTGGCCAGGGAGTGGGGCCACCAGCAAGTGGCCAGAAGTGGCTGTGGGACTTCCAGAAGCGGCCCGGCCTCTTTTTGGTGAGTGCAATCAACCGTGGGGTCCCCCACCCCGGTCAGTGGGTTGGCCACTGGTGGATCCCCCCCTCCCCCAATCACTGACTGGTATTGGGGGGGCATGTGCCCCCCCAACTCGAGGCACCAGTCACCCATGCTGTGCAGCAGTGTATTAGAACTGTCCATGCTGTGACACGTACTGCACTGTATTTTTCAGCGACTGTGCAATCAGCATCTCATGTAGATGTGCCCAAGGGGTGCATCTACATTAGATACTTTACAGCACATTAGATTAATCTAATGTGCACTAAGATGTCACCATCTACACGTGCGCTGCAATTACTACACAATAGATTTGTCTAATGGGTTATTTTCTAGTACCTGTAGATACAGGTACTAGAAATCAGCACATTAAACTAATGCACTAAAGTGCATGTTTAGCTATTGACTGAGAGCAAATTGCTCCTGGTCAGCCCAGGTAGCAGTAGGCTACAGGGTGCAGGAAGAGTGGTCACAGCTCAGCAGAATGCTGCCTCTCAGCCAAGTGGATATTGGAACACATCCTGATGATTGTGTGGCTCAAAGAGCTGTCTTGGCTGCCTGGCAGTTGCCTCCCACCCATGGAGAGATCAGGTCTTAATGTCCACATGGTGGGGAGGTAGCTGCCCAGAAGCCAAGACAGGTCTCCCAGCCACATGGAGATCAGGATGTGTCCTGATCCCCATATGGCTGGGAAGCAGCTGCCCAGCAGAAAGGACAGCTTTCCCAGACATGTGGAAATCAGGCCTAGCCCCTGTGCCCCCTATCAGCCTGCAACCAGCACCCAGAGGGGCCTGAAGCTCCCTCTGGCTACTGCAGGGGGGCAGTTGTCAGGAGCAAATTAGCTTCCTACATGTGCACATTCAGATGTACTCCGGGTTGCAGTTCAGTTGTACCTTAAATTTTCTGTGCAGAAAATCCAGGCACATTAATTGCACATGTAGATGCACCCAATGGGTATTAGCAGCCAAAAAAACTGGCTTTCAAGCCTTTTAGTAGCAACTCTTTGATAGCTTCACTGTTACTGAGACAGTTAAAAAACAGGGAGTGACAGTTAGTTAGACAGCAGAGTGACATTTACTATGCAGTTCCCAGAGTACAATTAAATTTCACTGTAAACACTATGACTGAAATATGCCCTACCCTTAAACAGACTATACACTTAATGCATATGCAGATAACTTATATTTGGTATAATATAAGCAATAGGTAACAGATTGAGACTGGCACTGTGTTATACCATCAAGTTAGGCACTAATCAGGTATGCATAGAAGTGTAGGACACTGTAGAATTTATAGAAAATAAAAGTGTAAAGAATGTATCGCATTGGGTATGAATGAAAAATAGGGGATAGGAAATTTAGGGCCAGATCATATCCCCCATTGAGTGTGTAAATGGAATATAAATGGAATAAATTACATATAAATGCAATTCTGTCCTATTCACATCTCTAAAAACCCATTAATACAAAAGATAGGTGGGTCGTGCTCTTCTGTGTTACTTTTACTGGCTTAGTCTTAAGGTTAAAGTAAAGGTATATTACAAAAGTCTACACATTAATGTTTCTTCGGGGACTTGAATAGGGTGAAGTAGGGTCCTACTTAGATGTCTAGCTGTTATTTAGATATCTTATAAGTGGGATAGGATTTGATCCTAAATGTTTAACATACTTTATACAACTTGTCATCTTTAATATTCCAAATAACTAAAGATACAGATTCACAGCCATAGAAATTCCACGGTAAGGTTTTATTCAAGGTAGCTTTGCTTGCAGTGATATTTGGTTTGGGTTTTTTTTCACAGTAGCAATATTTTTCAAGTAAAAGGCTGTAATATGGATTATAAAAGTTCAGGAACCTAAATTTGCTTCTGCAAAATTATACAGGTTATTCTTAATCTGAGAAACACATTACATTTTCTCCTTGACAACATTCCAGTTTGCTTTAAGAGTTGGGGAAAAGTGAATACATTTTTGTGAATAACTAGTAGGAAGAATTCCACATGTCACTTACAATACTGTCATTTTCTTTCCAAAGTTCTCCATCAGCTTTAGAGAAGAAATATTGGTTCCACCCAAGGATTCACATTTTCTATATAAAAGAGATTCTGTATATATTACATCTGGCTCAGCCTTAAAATTATCATCACTGACAATACCTTACTATATTGCTTCATTTTCTGGTTTTATGTGTGTTTTTCAAACTTCTCTGTACTTTTGCTATGATTGTCTGGGGCAACATCTTGCTAGTATGGGATGTTACAATGTTATCACCCATCACAGCCTGGAAAAAGGGTAGAAATAACATAAATTCCTAGATTTAGATTTTTAAAATTTTCTAAAACCTACTTGACCTATATGTACTGGTAATTAAATCTATTCTTTCTCTTGAGAAGTGGATTTGATATGTACTATCTGGGTCTTGGTTCTGTATTACATTATACTGGGTGCGTCTACATGTGCACTTTAATGCTCATTAGCCTATTCTAATGATCCTTAAAGCATCACAAAAAATCAGTGTATTTTTGCTAATGCACATTAAAATAGGCCAATGCACCTTTATCTAGCACCTCACAATGGAGGAACTAAATTAATGCATATTAGCAAAAGCGCATTAATGAACATGTAGGTGCACCCACTATATCTCTGTTTTAGAAAGAAGTTTTCCCATTAGAGTAGCTTATTTCTCTCTGGCAAACCTAAATCTTCTGAGATTGCCTGTTGCAATAAATGAATACTACTGAAAATATAAAAATGCTAATTCTGACAAGCAGTTTTAGCATGACAACCTGTAAGGTTTGTTTTACATCTCCAGGGAAGAACATTAGGTTTTACAACATAAATTAGCTGGTTGATTGTCATAAATATTCCTGTGACACTCTTCAGAAGGCTTCTCTGTTGCTCCCTGGAAAGAGAACAAAAAGAAAAGTTGATGACATTTTGGAGAGAAAATGACAACTTATGCTTAATAGTAATAAACCTGATATGGCATCACTTTCCCTCTACACATTGTACTGTCAGAAATACAATGTGTTTTAATTTAGCTAGCTGATATAAACCAATATGCCAGACAATAATATGGGACTTCATGCAACAGGCAGGAATTAGCTGTACTAAGGATTTATGACAGGCCAAAATACTGGTTCTAAATCGTAGACACAGGCCACCCTTGGAAAATGCAGCTCTTACCTTTCACTCATTTTTGACTGTAGACAAATAATACAGTCATTCTTCTGTTGCAAAGAACTCAGACCACAACAGGTCAGAATGTTTGTTACACCTCTGATTCCTATTTTGTGAAACATGTTTAGATGCTTCCACACCTAACAGTGCTAATATTGTATGGCATTCTGTGGCATCCTTAAAATGAACTCACAGAACCCTGGTTGAGAAGCACTGAACTAACGACTTACGGGGACAATAGTTGTATAAAAGCAAAGGGTTATTTGTAGTCGTGGAACAGGATTCTAAATGGATGAACAAATATAGCAAAGGTATTGCGCATTAATTACTGAGAATTCATTTTGTAATATCTCTTTAATTGGATAAAAAATACTTAAGACCTGACACTGCAAATCCATGCCAACTTGTTTTAAAAGCTGGTATGTATTTATAGGGTCAGGCATTAAATGTAACCCCATGCAACTTGCCCCATTGTCTTTGATTTATTACTTAAATGAACAACATTATTCATGAATGAATTTCCTTAATGATCCAAGCACACATGACAGGTTAATGATGCTGGTGTTGCAGCCCTTGTGATTTCTTATTTTGAAGATATCAACAAGTGCACTAGCCACATAAACTGCTCTTTACTTTAAAAATCTCACAACCTACGGAGTATACACTAAAAAACATGTTAACTGTTGTTGATAGTTCTGTCTAAGCCAGAAAAACTCTGTCTGGGTGCATCTACACAAGATGCTTTACTTGTCATTCAACTAATCTAATGCATAGTAAAGCATCACCATCTACATTTGCACATTAATTACTGTGCATTAAATTAGTCTAATGCACTGTTTGCTAGTACCAATACATACAAGTGCTAGAAAAATGATGTATTAACTAAAGTGCTGAAGCTCACGTGCAGCAGAGGGCCACAACTTCTGCCTGGCTAAGCCCCAGTCTCTGTGGGACAGGGGTAGCTGTCCCAGCTCTGGGGCAGGTCCCTCCTAGCTGTGTAATTGGGGCCAGCCCTGATCTCTGCAGGGTGGGGGAGAGCTGCCCTGAAGCTGGGACAACTCCCCCTGCCCCCCAGACCTGACCCCTGTGTCCCCTGCCAGCCCAGGGCTGGCACCCGGGGGAGCCTGAAGCTCCCTTTGGCTGCTGAAGGGGGGAAGATTGGGACAGGAGCAGCCCTGGACTGAATTGACCCTGTTGGGGGCAAATTTGCTCCCGGTAGGTGCATGTTCAGATGTGTGCCTGGGTACAGTTTAATGCACCTGAATTTTCTGCGCAGAAAAATCAGGCACATTAATTGCACATGTAGACATGCCCCCTAATTTTTAAGTCCTCTGTGCCAGTTGTGTTCAATCTTTTAGCACTAGGAGTGAAAAGAGTGGCACGGGGCCAGTCTGTGAGCTGGATTGGGCCCCAGATGTCAACATCTGGCTCTGGTACCCCATGCTGCTTCTACCATCCTACCAGTGAACGGACGCGGAAGAAGGCATGAGAACTGCATCTGAGAGACCAACTGGCGGCTTCGGCAGTGGTGTCTCGAGGCAGGCTTCGGCTTCCTGGACAATGACCCACACATTACAACGAGGGACATGCTCAGCTGGGATGGGCTTCACCTGTCCCC
>NW_017728913.1:2362480-2411932 GCF_001723895.1 Crocodylus porosus
GTATTCAAGAGAAGGTTGGATGTGTATCTAGCTGGGGTAATGTAGGCCCAGCACTCTTTCCTGCTTATGCAGGGGGTCGGACTCGATGATCCATTGAGGTCCCTTCCGACCCTAGCATCTATGAATCTATGAATCTACCCAGCCCCACTCACCAGGATCAGGCCTCACACTTCCCCCTGCTCACAGCAGGACTGGACCCAATACTGCTCTGTATACCCAATCTAACACACAGGCCCACGGGGCTCCCTAAAATCGGAAAATTTCACAGCGGGGCGTGCAGTCTGGATGACACAACACCATTGGCTGGATCTGGCCCATGGACTGGAGGTAGACCACTGCTGCTCTGAGACATGTGCAGCACTGGCAATTGAGGGGGGAGAAGGGGCAGCTTATTAGTAGTAACCTATCAGGCTCAAATGTGAAATTACCAAAGCCCCATCTACACATTACACTTAAGATGTCATCAACCAGATAATCACATTTTAGCTTGTGATACAACCACATGTTCAATCAATGAACGGCATGATAAAACAAGGAATAAGCCACAAAGTCATTCCACAAAAATGTAATAACTTTGTGACTCTTTCTTGACATGCCTTTAATTAAACATGTGGCCACATGTCCCCCTGCAACTGGGAGCCCCATCAGCTGTGGGAATCCCAGCTATGGCAATGTGGGGCTCCCAGCTGTGCGAGCTTGCTAATTGCCAGTGCAGGAAAAACCCAGGATCACAATCCTAGGCTCCCCCTGCACTGGCAAGAAGGCATGATTGAATTCCATGCTGGTTCCCACAATTACACACCTACCATGCATGTGGCATGGCAGGAGGCGCAACTGTATGCATCATGCAACAGATCTATCACACATTTACCTGAACTTCTAGAGGGGCCCTGAGAAACCCTGTACTTAGACATGCATGATGCTAGTGATATTTTTTACAAAGTCATGTTTCAGAGTGGAATCACATGGTAAGCAGCAGTATTGGGCACCCGTATTCTGGTTGACAGCAACATGTCAAAACCATCTCTTACACCTCAGATTTACTATGCTCCTTTAAATTCATTCAATGTTTGTTTTTATCCTATATGTAGTGGAATATGCATCACAACCTCTATATACACTACTTTTAAAATCAAAACCTGGGACACTTGTGGCAGCAATGGCTGGGCTGCAGAATATTTATATATAAAGTAAAAGTTCTCTTTCCTTTAGATCTGTATCGGTTCCATTACTGTCACCATCCAGTTCAACAGAATCACATTTACATTTTCCAGGTTGGAAGCTTTTTCCTAGTAATTTAGTGTTCTGAATGGTCTTATCTCAACACATTGGATGTATTTATTGCAGTGGTTCTTGCCTCGTTAGAGCTGAGGCACCCCTCGATAGATTTGAGGCCCTCCTCCATAGATTCAAAATTGGATTCCAATTAAAAAAGTTCTCAATTCAAGGTCGGAAAAGATCAGCTCTTTGTTTTCAACCATTTTTTATTACAAAAAAGTAATAGAGCAATTATTCTATTGCAAAGAACACAGGAAGACTACAACAGGTCTGAATGCTTTTAAACTATGGATTCTTATCTGAAAACTTGTAGTTTATCTTGCAAATCATGCTTGCACATATAACAATGCTAAAATTGTGTAGAACCCTGCATCTCAACCAAACATTTTATAATTATTGGAAAAAAAGTTTTAATGAATAAAGCAAAAGCCCAGGGTATTTCATCTGTCCCAAAAGAAGTTCCTGGTATATCATTTACAAAAGCAAGACATATGGTCACTTTATTAACACAATACAAAACAAAATTTGCTTTTTTCATCATAGGAAGCTGAAAGGGGTCAAGTGATTTTTCATTTTATTGGGTGATAGAACAAGCAAGGAGCAAACAAAAAATGAGGCATGTTTTTCGTTATGTTGTGTAAATATATGCTTTGTGTATGCATGCATGCACATATATATTTACAGATCTTTGGTAAACAACATATTAATTTCTGCCCTACTTCCCTCTTCTTTTTACAGCTTCTCAGATGGAAAACTGTTTGAAAAGAAGTTAACTCCCGAGTTGAGTTTTTCTACTTAGTTTCTATTTTTTTTAAATGTTACCTTTTGTTATAAACACTGATTTTAGTGGAAGAGATCTTGCAATCGACAGATTTTTATAGGTTCATACCAACACCTTATATTTTCCTTTAGGAAGGTATAGTCACACAGAATGGTAACACTTGGACAAAATCCTTGATTTTGAAAGCCAAAAAAGGCAAACTTGAGTGAATACCAAACTTTAAGCATGAGTATTTCCATTGTTTTAGAAGGACTTAAAGGAAATGTATTGGCACCTTCTTGTCCTTTGGATTAAACAAGCAAGGCTGAGAGAGGGACACTGGTGTGTGGGTAGCTTAGCATCTCCATATACTCTGCCCAGACTTTTGCACCCTGGAGAGCTCACTCCGGCTTCACTTTATCTTTCAAGTGGGGATTATGTTCAGTGAACTGTTGTCTTGTTTAACATAATTCTATTGTCTCACAAGACAGACAGATGCTTACTATTAAAGTTGGGTATGTACTTCAGTTACCTTGATGGCTAAGTACAGATAGCTAAAAAGCCTGAGGCTGTCGATTCAATCTTTGCAAGTTAACCTAAGCTGTGTACATTGAACTGATAAACAAGTGAACAGACATTCACTTTTGATTCCAGAAATGCAGTCACATGCCAGCAGTGGCCGAGGCCAGAAGCCCAGGGGCACTAGAGCATGCCTTCCTGTTAGGCTGGAGCAGACAGCTTGAACCAAGGCTAGCCTGTCCACCCTGCAAGGAGAGTTTGCAGGGGAAGTGCAAAGCATCCTGGGATGCTGGGGGACTGTGAGTTAACTTGATTCTGGAGGGGTTCTGGGACAGAAGTTTAATAAAGTAATTTAATCTAAATCAGATAAATCTGATATTACATCCATCCAGGTCTATTTTAAACCAGTTTTCACCATTTTGAAAGTGGTTTATGTGCACTGAACTTCTGTTGTGTTATAGATTTGAACCACTTTTGGATCACTTATACCAATTTATGTGTAATTTCTCTCTCTAGCCGCTGAGTTGCAGCCTGAGAAAGACATCAGCCTTGCCAGTTTTACTTAAAGGCAAGTAGAAAAGTGAAAAAAATTGGAAGATCGATCCTGGTCTATGTCCATTCTGAAAAGGAACATACCAAATTATTAGCACCTAGTTGTGTTACACTTAAAATAACAAAACTGGAGCTCAGTTGAGGAAATTGGGTTCTCCCCCAGGTCCAAAGGATTCAATCCATTTTATATAGCTCAGGATATAAGTCAATAAATAATTACACCATTGATATAGTAAAATTGTGCTACTTCCGGCATTGGAAAGATATTGATGGAATTGTCATGATTCTTTAGTAAAGAAGAAACATCAAGGGTAAGGTCTTATGCCATTTTCATGCAAGGATGGGAAAGCAAAATCACAACTGCAATATATGTGCAGAGTTTCAAAAGGATGCAATTGCAAATAGGTGCAAAAAAGGGAAGATGAAGTCAAAAGGATATGGCATGCTGGGAATGTCAATATACCTTTAAGAATCCTTAGAAACATCTTCAGATGCCTTTCTTTCAGCAGAAACTGAAAATGAGGACAGAAATCATTAGAAACATTTCTCTTGTTAAGTAGTCTAACAAAGTAAATACAGAAAAAAGCAGTATGCTTTATATTAGAAATAAAACATACTTTGGGCTTATGGGCTGAGCTTTTCAGAGCAGTTGTGGGATTTAGACCTTCATCTAACAATTTACTTTCTTATTTCTAACTTTAGTGGAAGTTGTGTCCAAATCCTCTAGATTGCTTTGAAAATCTCAGCCAGGATCTCTTTAATGCACATGTTCTTCTTCTAGGTTTTTTTGTTTTGTTTTGTTTAGGTTCCAGTTTAAGATGAATAAGAAAGGGTAATTGGATCAAAACAGCTCATTACATATACATGCTATGTATCACTTTTTTTACCACAACTTTCTTTTCATTCCTACAATGTAACATTCCACCTTTCAAATTAAATCAGACTAAAAAATATGATTTTGTCACAACTGACGAACAGGGATTTTCCTCTTGCTGTAATTTGATATCAAATAATTGTGTAACCCAGTGGTGACCAACCTTTTGGCCCTGTGGGCTGGATTAGTGGCACAAGGCCTATCCACAGGCTAAATCCTGCACATAGGGTTGGTCCATGGGCCTGAATCAGTGCAGGGTTAGCACATGAGCTAGGGACAGACATTAAACACAACTGGTTTAAGTGATCAGAAACTGGATAAACCTGTAACAGAACAGATGTTCATTGCACATAAACCAGTTTGAAAATGGCTGAAACTGGTTTAACATAATGTAGTATCAGACTTCACTGATTTGGTTCAAACCAATTTATGCAATGTCTGTCCCAGACCCTTTCCTGGTTTAAATTAAACCAGAGTCCCCAGCATCCCAGATGCTTTGCAACCCTGGGCAGGGCTCTGCTCTCCGCTCCAGCCCAGCAGGGCCGGCCCCACCCCTCTGCTCCCTGGCTGGAGCTCTGGCAGAGACTGCAGGTACAACAGCACCTGCCTGACTTCCTCCTACCCCCACATTACTCCCTGCTCAAGCAGGGATTCCCTCCCCACCCTCTGTTCTGCATTACACAGACAGCTCTCAGCATTAGCTAACATACCACGTGCTAGCTACGGTCCATGCTGTGGGAGACAGGACAAAGGCAGACAGGACAGTGTCAGTTTAAGGCTTTTTGGAGCTAATCAACAGGTAGCTGGTAATGTTCCTTCATTCCTTTCTTGGAAAAAGTTGTTTAAGAAGAGTTTGAACTAATGAGGGAGACTTCATTTTGTTTGATGGGGTGATAAATGCTAACAACTCCCTGTGTAACTCCCTGCTGTGTAACTAAATGCTCTGTTATCAAAACCAGTGGGGGTGCGGAGGGGGACCCCTCTCTAGTCAAAGCATCCTGCTTGGGTCTGGCTATGCCCCCACACCCAGCTCAGCACTGTGGGAGGGAAGGGATGGCTGCTGTAGCACTCCCTGGTTTCTAGCCTGAGCCACTGCAGGCATGCGCCTACAATTCTGGGATGTCTATGTGGTTACAAACCTGTTCAACCTAGCCAGGTTAGTCTAATCTGCAAAGATTGAACCCATTCAGGCTCAGGCTTTTTGAACATCTGTCCCTAGCTCTGCAGTCAGTCCATGTGTATGCTCTGATACACTAGCTCAGCCCTGCACACCTGATCTAGCCATGGAGCAACCCTGTGCACTGTCTCAATCTAGCCCTTGAGGTCTGAAATTGTGGGATGTTTCTCATCAAAGGTCTTGTGAGTTTCATTTAATGACCAAAATTCACTAGAAGCTGTTTGCAGCATGTGGCAGTGATTTCATAATTTTTTTTTTTTTTATCTCAAGAGAAAATTTAGAATGGCTCATGGAGTATATATACATAGCAGACACATGGGGCTACTTGCTTAATTTTATTAAACTACTTAGAAAAAAACAGTGTGGTTTTTTTCCCCCAGAAATAAAGTATTTTAGACTCAGGTATACTGTGCACCTTCTGAAGCTTGCCCAGATCCCTCAGCAAAAGGTTCCTCATTTGTTGGGGATGCATCAGGCCTCTCTTGAGCTGAAGAGTCTATTTCTTCCTGCATATTCTCTAATTTCTCCTCAAGAGCAGAAGCAGCGGCAACATCCAAGACACCACGAGGAGTTTCTATGAATAAAAGAGATAATTGTCTTTTCTGTTCATTTGCCAATGTGAAGGAGAGGACCTGGGCCTCATTTCAACATGGCATTAAAAATATGTGCTGAATATTAAGTGTATGTTGTGGCCGTTAATGCAATTATTCAGATACCTAAAGTGCAGCATGTGCTAAAAGTCTGCAGGACTGAGGTTTATAATATAATCCATTATTGTACTTAAATCTTCGCACCCTTAAGACAAAGAATTACAGACACTGAAACTATTTTTCTAGTTAGCTGGTGTGTGTCCCTAAATGAAGGCGTGTGCTTTCTAAAAAGTATTCTCTTTGGAGAGTCACTTTTACATTTACTTTTCCAGTTTCTTTTGTGTGTTGCACAATATCGTTATGTAAACTTGGCAAGTGTAGAAGGTTCAACGTAAAATAGGTGCAATATAACAGACAGTTGTCTTACGAGTACACAGTTTAGTTCCCTGTTGCCATATATTAGGGGTTATGAAGATGCTATTAAGCAGTTTGGGTTTTCTTTGTTTTGTTTATAAATGTAAAACATCTTGTTAAATTAATTGGCTTGTGCGCTGCCAAAGTATAAGTGCCATGTCTCTTCATGGCCTCCATTCCTTTGCCTCTTTAGGATTAAGTAAGCCATTTGCTTAAACAACTGCATATTATATGTTATAACAAGACTGAGGGGATTTTTACAATGTGCAAAGTCATATTACCAATAGTCACGTAAGGGAGATATTTCTCCCACTACTTCTAGAGTTAAATTTCATGTACTTCTACCATCTTTTAGCATAAAGTCTCCCTCAACAATTCCTGTGCAAGTTAAATTGGTAGTGTTTATTTGTACTTTGGGTTTGTTTCTATTATTAGGTGTACTGAGCACACTAGGCACCAAGAAGGCTCTTTATAAGCAGTACATAGACTATATGCTAACAGAACTGTTCTAGATCTAGTGACACCCAGGTTTTATTATTTATTATGGCTTGCATGGAGTTAAATAGGACACATTCACTACATATAACATTTATTAGAATAGATTCACTTGACAGAGTATTGTGTGTGGACAGTGAACTTCCAAACAGCAGTACAAAAATGAAAGAATTGTTGCTCTTCTGTTACAGAATGAGGATGCAAGAAAGAAGAAAAGATACAGTGCATTTAAAGCATAAAGCATGCTAAAATATTAAGAATTTTAATGGAATTTGGAATTGAATAGTGCATTAAATTTATTTTTACCATTATGACTATAACTGTTGATTTAAGTCATGATTTTGAATTATTTTTAGTTAAAATTAAGAGAATATTGCTTGTGATCTAAACTGTTTTACTAGGATAACATTGTTTGGTTCAAATGTCATTTTTATCTATTTAGTTTCTTTTAGTTTAGCTTGGCAGTAGACTCCAAAAAGATAAAAGCCGTTCTGGCAGTGCAAGACAGATGTAGCTTAGAAGCCTCTCCAATGCATTATGTTTATGACCGATTATAAGGCACCACACCCTTTTAAGTTATTCTAATTCATTCTCTTTTATATTCTTTTATTGGTCTCAAAATAGATACAATAATGTTACCTCAAGGATCTAAAACTATACTGATGGTATTTTATTAAATTGCTTTTTTGGATAATACATTCTATTCCAAAGAATGATTCTCCATTTTCCAGTATTATATTCACTTGGTCTTCCTTGTGCAAATTAGATAACTAGATGTGATGGAGGCCACTGGAGACTGGATCTGACAAGTCCAGACAAAACCCTAAGTTGTCTGAAAAAAATTATCAGTAACATCGGATTTGGAGTAGCACGTAGTGCATATCTCTACAGATCAATAGAAAAAAGCTACTTTTGTCCATAACATAAATTACTTGCTTGCATGGTTGCATAAATCTATCCAAGCATCTATTGATGACAAGATGGTAGACAGCTGAAATAACACATTTTATAGGATTTCTTTTAGCAAACAACCAGAACACTTCAAATGTGAACTGAGTTCCACTCTCAATCTTTTCAGTAACTCCAGTCTGCAAAAACAGTAGTGTTAACATTTACACCATCTATGGTGAACACGTTGCATTCATACAGAATACTTTAGGCCCTTTAGATATCTAGTGAATTAAGAATAAAGCCTTACAAATTGTCTAGCGTAATATATATGCAGACTCATTGCCATTACCCCAGACTGCAAAGGAACAGATTTAGAGAAGTGCTACATTTGTTGGCAAACTCAACATAGTTTTGCCATTTCCTCTCTTTCAAGATTAGTCTCTGGCCTTCACATAAAATATTCTGTCATAGATTTTATTATTTGCATTTCCTAAATGGCCTTCATGTAATGTTTGAAGGACATGTTTCCTGAGCTTTTTTAGACTACCTCTTCTAGTGCCACACAGTAGGCAACCTCAATACATGTACAATTAGTAAAGAAAAGGATGCAGGAAGCAGTCTGTTGGGAATAGGTCCAGCTATTCATTAGCTAGCACTGGATTATTTTAGTATCATGGTATACCAGAATATTTGTTTACCAGCAGGGATTTAGGTTGTGCCACGGAGGTCATATTGACCACCTTTAGTTCTGTTTCAGTCTCCTTATCTGTCACTACCAATGGAATAGACTGCCGCCAGAGGTGGTTCAGGCACCCACTTTGAACACCTTCAAGACACATTTGGATGTTTATCTTGCTGGGATCCTATGATCCCTGCTGACTTCCTGCCTCTGGGGTAGGGGACTGGACTCGATGATCCTTTGGGGTCCCTTCCAGCCCGAATGTCCATGTTTATGAAACTATGACAAGAAACCTGCTTGTTTGTACATGAAACACCATAAATGTATCACTTATTACTAGTATACCTTTCTTTAGGTAAAAAATATAAATTAGAGGTTGATGATCTGCAACCTGAGTAATTGTTTTCCCATTGGTGATGTTTAAACTCCCAGTCCCAAGACAAAGTTCAAAGCTTCTATAAAGCTGCAGGCAGTTACATTCTACAGAAGTAGGAGCACTAGAAACAAAGGCAAGAGATCTTCAGTATGACTTTGCATCACATGACATTACTATTATGATTCAAAGTGTGAAGGTATCACCAGCAGACTTTATTGACAAAGATACAATGTAGAGTGCTGTGCGCCACACTGCCTATGGTGGTACTGATTCAGTGCATTCAGAGGACGTAACACTACTAGTACATCAGACAAGAATCTACAGTAATTGATACACATCTTTACTAGGTAGCAAAGGGATTTTATGACCTACTACAAATCGAGCATACACACAGTGCACAGCCCAACTATAAATTAAATCATCTAAATCTGGGATTACATCACCTCTTGAAAAGATCATAGTAAATTTACTGTACAGCAAAGTTGATAGGTAGGATGTGTCCTGTATTTATTTTCCTAGTCAGTTTAATTTTGGAGCAGTTATTTGCATAGTGCAAACTGGTTTCTGCCACCAAGAGGCTAGATGCTGTAATACCACCTACTCTAAGCTTCCAGCTTGAGAGAGCTGCTTGTACATCTATTCCTTACTCCTTAGTAGAGAGGACATGTGTTATGGAGTAGAATCCAGGATATATTACTCACTAGAAATTGTGTTGTATACTTGCATCCTTTGTCTTGCAAAGTATGTAAGTAACCATTAGTGGTACAGCAATAATCTATAACTGAAAGTTGGTACACGTCATTTTTGCTTGTTTGCTTTAAGACCATACAACATAGTCTTGCAAGTACCTTTCGGTGGTTCTGAAGGTACTGCCTACTTCAGGGGTGAGCAAAATGCGGCCTGTGGACTTGATGCAGCCCGCCAGGCCATTTTATCCAGCCTGTGGGGCCCCTAAAAAATTTAGAAAATTAATATTTATCTGCCCTGGGCTGCCTGTCATGTGGCCCTCAATGGCTTGCCAAAACTCAGTAAGTGGCCCTCCGCCCAAAATAATTGCCCACCTCTGGTCTACTTGCTTGCATTACCAGTGTAGCACCTAAGTAATATCAAGTACTGGAAGCATCCTCTAATACCTGCTATGTGGATTTCTGCCAAGTAGTGCATGTGGATGCTATTGCAAACACTAATCCAGTCTTTGCATAGTGGTGTTGAACAGTCTTCATCCAGTGTTGAACAGTCTTCATCCTCCAGCTGTAGATCAACTGGACTAGATCAAGGGTGCTCAATCCCTGGTCTGTGAAAATGCCCATGGGTTGGGAGATTTGGTGGCAAGGGAATGGTGGCATTACTCCCCCACTGCCTGGGTAGGGTAGTTGGGGCCCAATCCTGGCATGCAGAGCAGGGCCAGAGAGGAGCCTCAGGGCCTAATTTCAGTGTGCACGAGTGGTGTAAGACTCTGTGATCAAATCCCAGCAGGCACAGGTTGTGTGGGGCCCAATTCAACATGCAGATCAGCTCTGTGCCATTCATCTGGCTCACAGGGCCAAAAGATAAAGCAATACTGGACTAAATCAATCTTGGCTAAATGCTTAGCCTTAGCTCTTAAGGTAAATATATTTTCCAGTCCAAGCAAATGGTTCCGATGCCCATGTAGTACCAGATCAGTGGTAACTTTGACATAACCATTGACCAGACTGATAGCCCCCTTTTTCACAACTAACACTATCAGGGAATTCTATTTTTTCCAGTTAACAGTAGAAATCATTCTGAAAACCTGTAAGTGATGCACTGTCCCTGGACCAGATTCAGCCATAGGCTTTGCAAAATGTAAGAGTTCCTCCCCCTTTGAGCAGTTCTTGCCTTTGTATGTTTTAAACTTCCATTCCTACTCTAAAAGGCATCTTCTGTTGCATTCAAAAGTTCAGCTACTTTTGTTTGTGGCTGGAGTTCCTTTTTAAGCTTCTATGCATTTGGTGCTTTTGTCAGTTCAACTGCATTTCTCTCTCCACCATTTTCTGTTTGGTTATGGAGAACTCCTTTATTTTAAAAACACAGAGTTTAAACACCTGCTCTTTACAGAGGTAGGTCTTTCTGTTTGGAAACCAAGGTTTTCCTGTTTGTTTTCAGGGTACCAAGGTTTTCTAATTTTTATATGCAAGATCGGGTGTCTCTGTAGCTTCACAGCAGGATTCTAAAAAATTAAATTTAAATCTTGTTCTTTTCACTTATAAATAAATCTAGACACTTATACTATTGCTTGTAGAGTGCCTAAACTATTAGTACACTTCATATTGTCATCTTCAGGCTAATGAATTAAAAATCGTCCAGTTGGTGCAAGGTGAGGGTTATAATCTAGTTTTGGTATAGGCTTCAATTTCTACAAGCTTTATTTTTTGACAAGTAATCACTTGCATTGCAAGTCTCTTTTCCCACAGTCTAAAGTTCACAGTTGAAATACCATGCACTTCCTGCTTAATACGCACTGGGTTTGCTGCAGATATATAATGCTGTTGCCGTTCCCTGGCATCTTTAGCAGCCATCTCTGTTGACATAGCAATTTCTATTGTATGTTTTAGTCACATCAGCCTCAGTCCATACTGAGGCTGGTTTACTTTGTTGTGTTTCATTTTGCATATATCAAAGTAAAGGATCCATTAATGCATCAGAAAAAAAATGACAGTGCTGTGTTAACTTTCTTATTTTAGCCCCATATTTGGTAATCTTTTTACTTTCTCTTTCACATCTGTAAAAGGAAGTATTCTGCAATTCTCTCCTTTGGGGAGAGAAGATTGTGTAGCACTTCCACAACCTTAACAAGCTGCCAGTCTGAGGTTTAACGGGATTGTAACCCCACACAAGTTGTAAGTTTTACACTTCTTTTCCCCATCACTTATTTTATTAGCTATTATCATAGAATCATAGAGAATTAGGGTTGGAAGGGACCTCAGGAGGTCATCTAGTCCAACCCCCTGCTCAGAGCAGGACCACCCCCAAGCAGATTATCCCAGCCAAGGCTTTGTCTAGCCAGGTCTTAAAAACCTCCAAGGATGGACAGTTCACAACCTCCCTGGATAACCTGTTCCAATGCTTTGCTACTCTCCTAGCAAGAAAATCCTTCCTAATATCTAACCTAAACTTCCCTTGCTGCAACTTGAGACTGTTGCTCCTTGTTCTGTCACCTGCCACCACTGAGGACAGTCTAGCTCCATTATGTATTAATTATGTATTATTGCAGCACATCTGATGTGCTGACTCTTATCTTATTCTTTTTGCAAGAGGACAGCCATTTTAGGAGGAAGTATATCCATCCAAGCATACTTTTATACATACTAATTATGTATTATTCTTGCCTTTTAATATAGTTGAACTAGTCTTGTGTTATCAAATGAGTCCAGTTTCCCCACTACAAATCAGAAGACAATGTAATTTTTCCAAATGAGCAGGTCTTACAAGTCTAGTAGCTACAGTTTTCCTTTTACGGGGTCTCAACTCATACTGTCTTCACTGCATTCCCAAACTGGGATCCTGTCCCTGTTGTTAGTTGCGATCTCTTTGCACAAATGCTGCATGACCTCTGGGCCAAGTTGGTCCTACTAAAAGCCTTTTCTAAATCACTAATTCCATATATAAAGCTTATCTGTATATACACTCCACTGAGTTCCACATGCTTGTTATATGCAGAGAGCCACATGAGCACTCCAACTGTTTAAAAGTTTACTACAAAACTCCTCTGTACTAGTCACAATATTAACCACTTGGGCAAATCTATACATGCTATTAAGGTGGACGTGTGTTACATACGTGCCTGGGACCACAACATGTTGAGCCGGGTCAGAGCCCCCTGCAGGGGACTCTGTGGGGGTCAGCTATTCCAACCTAGCTCAACGTGCTACAGAGGGGCTACCTGGGGTATGAGAGTGCTCCTACGTGGGGCTACCTGGCAGACATCCCCCACACTGAAGCCCTGTGCTTCCTTCCACTTGTGCTTCCTTAAATTTGTTGCTTAACAGGCATGACGTACTTTTGTGTCCCAATTGCTATTTTAATCTTGTAAAAGTGTTAATTCACAGATAGGATTCCAGCTTCTCACATGTATATGATACTGAAGAAACTTATGGTAGATATGTCAGTATAAGACAGTGAAAACATTAGGGAATTGGAGCAAATACAAAGTGGGAAAACTGTACTGGTACAGGCCTGTTCAGAGAGAGAGGTTAGGGGCATCACAGAACTGGTCTTACATGACCATTGGGAAATCACTGGTGTGCTTCAACTTCTCTTCTGTAAAATGGGGATAATTTTTAATCTCCCAGTAATGATCAGTCTTAATTCATTAATATTTAGGGGGAAAAAATCTTTCTAACTATGAAAATGCCATCATAGAACTTTATGGATGATAGCTACCAGTGCCTAGAGAACTAAGGATTGAGCTTTATTATTTCTTAAAAATGCAAACTAGGTGGTGAATGCCAACTGGGATATGTTGATTATCATGCCTGTTCAGTAGTAAAAAAGGTTTTGTAGGTCATATAAGGTCTTTAGTTAGTTATATGCAGGATCTCCAGTCAGTTGAGGTTATGACCTAAGTTAACAGATACTATTGCTTTCAGCAGGATTATGTATTAGAGAATCTAACTGATTGGATCTTATATGTTCTATTGATGTTATATAAAAATATAGAATACTTTCTCCCTTAACTCCTGTAAGTAAAACTTCCTTTAAATTTAGCAGATTTATGCTCTGGCATAAGAAAAGGCCATTTTTATAAAAGAATTTCTTAGGGTAGGACCAGATTTTTTTTAAAGAACCCTACAATGTCAAATCCAAAGTCAGTTGGAACATCCCAACTCCTCCGTTTTAGAATTCAGTCAAGATAAGCAATTTGCTTTGGTCCTAAAAAACAATTTCCTTTCCTTCACATAAGTCCGTATTAATTTAAAACAGAACATTTTGTTTTCATAACAGAAATACTTTGATTTAATCTGATTTGATAGCAGTTCCAGTGCATTGATTGCCCTTTCCCAGTCGTGTTCTTTTTCTGCAGTTGTACTCTTATAAATATATGCTTGGATGGACGTAATTCCTCTAAAAAATAGTTGTCTTATTATAAAAAGAATAGGATCAAAATTAGTCAGCACACCAAATATAACATCTCATTTTTATTTCATGCTGATCAGTACCTCTAATTGTCCTGAAAAGGTGTGCATAATATCTTCTTAGAATTTCAGTGTGCTAATTAAGCAGCTGGTTTAGTACAGAAGGGGTGCATCTACATGAGATGTTTACTGTGGAGTAGACTAATTAATTGTGCAGTAAATGGCTTGCAGCTCTATTAAGCCACAGAAAACTAATTCAAAGATGCAGCCCTATTAGGAAACTAATTAACTGAGTATTCAAAAGTACTACCCTGCTGCAGAGTTTTTTTTACCTTGCAGCACTGTACATGTAGGCACTGATGAAGCTGGCCAGGGCATTTTGAAGTACATTTTGATAGTTTAAGGTTATAAAACACTTGCTGAAACTTAGGTTAGAATTTTATTATAACAGTTAACTGTATCCTGAGAGAAGAATAGAACTGTATAAATATTGCCTATAATCCTTGTTATTGTAAAAGTCATGTGTGGTTTTCTTTTAATCTTTTTCTTATTTATATTGTCATATTAATAAACTTGTATATAGTTTAGTTATAGTGTGTGTTGCTCTGGTTTTCTATAGGGGAAAGAGGAAACTGCATGCTGCCAGCAGTTTTCCCACACAACACACCTGCCCTGCTAGTATCTTTCTTCAACTGAAGAAGGGAGTACACAACCAGGTACATCTGAGTTACAAAATAAACTAGTGAACACAGTTATTTCTTCTAAAAGAAAATGTAAAAATATCATCATGAGTCCCAGAGTGCAGGCAGTCATCGCACTTACAGCAGGTTACATTCCTGGAAAAGGCACTGTAAGTCGAACTGATGTAAGTCGAATCTCATTTTCCCATAGAAACAATGTTATAATAGGGGTTACATTCCTTGATGTCTATAAAAAGTTGGATTATGTTCCTTATCAAGGAACATAACCCCCTTATTATAATATTGTTTTTATGGGAAAATCAGATTAAACTTACTGCACTGCACTTTAGAAAGCTTTTAAATCAACTATTTAATCAACTAAAAATGATAACGCTGTACAAAGCTTTCTGAAGTGTAATGCAGTAAATAAGGGAGGCACCAGGGCCGGCGTGGGACACTTACCAAAGATAAGGTCCTCAGTCCTCATGCGGGGCAGGCAGTGGCTCCTCCCCAAGGTAAGGCGAGGCAAGGGTGGAGATGGGGGCTGGCACAAGCTCTTCTGGCTCCGGGGAATTGCTCCGCAGGCTCTGGACAAGTCTGCTCCCCAGCCCCAGAGGCATGGCAAGGTGGGGACAGGGGCTGGGAACTGCTCTGCCAGCTCCAGGGAACTGCTCTGCTCCCCAGCCCTGACGCCATGTGCCTCCTCACTCCCTGAGGTGATGCGGGGGTGCAGAGCAGTTCCCTGGAGCCAGCGGAGCCTGCGCCAGCCCCCAGCCCTAATCCCCACCTTGCCATGCCTCTGGGACCGATGAGGCATATGGCATTGGGGCTGGGAAGCAGAGCAGTTCCCCAGCACCAGCACCAGCCCCAGCCCCAGCCCCCGTCCCCATCTCGCCTCTGGGAGCACATGGCCTCAGGGAGGAGCCACTGCCTGAGCTTACCTCCGGTAAGTGTCCCATGCTGGCCCCAGTGCCTCCGCCGTTGCCTGCCATAAGTGTGAGGATCAGTGCCCTAAGTAATCACAGGGGTGTAAAATGCAGAGCACTGAAAGTGCGGATCACTACAAGTGGAGCCGCCATAAGTCAAGGACTACCTGTACAGAACGTAATCATCCCAGAGTACTTACCAAGGTAAAATATGCCACCAATGAAGGAAAAGAGAACATCTAGTTAAAACAGCATTGTAAAAAGATACTCCCAGATTCACAGAAGTTTAGGACTGGAAGGGACCTCGTAAGATCATTGGGTCCAGTCCCCTGCTCTGGCAAGGAAAGACTGCTGGGGTCAAACAACCCCAGCAAGGTGCATGTCCAGTCTCTTTTTAAAGATCTTTAGGGTGCCTGTGCCACCCCTGCTGAGAGTCTATTCCAGAGTCTGGTCACATGAACCATGAAGAAATTTTTCCTTATATCCAGTCTGAAACCTTGTCCTAGGAGGTTATGACCATTGTTCCTGGTTTTCCCCTGGGGTGCTTTGGCAAACAGTTGTTTACCCTAGCCCTGGATATATTTGTAAGCTGCCACCAAATATCCCCAAAGTCTTCCCTTTTCTAGGTTGAACAGTTCCATATCTGTCAGCCTTTCCTCATATGGCTTGCTCTTCAGGCCTCTAATTGTAAGAGTGGATCTTCTCTGGACTCTCTCAAGCTTCTCCACATCCTTCTTAAAGTGTGGCACTCAAAACTGGGTGCAGTACTCCAGCTGCAGCCTCACCAATGCCGATTACAGCTGGAGAATAACTTCCTTAGTTTTGCTCAAGATGCATTGGCTGATGCATGCCAGTGTATTTTTTGCTCTGCTACCTTCAGCATCACACCAGTTGCCAGGTCACCACAGATCCATCTATTAGTACTCTTTGGGTCCAACCCCATAGCTAGTTTACCACACAACTGACCATTGAATTGTTAAGCCCATAGTCCCCTAGTTTTACCTTAAGAGCCTCATGGGACACCAAGTCAAAGGCCTTCCTGAAGTCCAAATAAATGACATCGACCTCATCTCCCTTATTCAGGTGGCGAGTAACCTGGTCATAGAAAGAGATGAGGTTAGTCAGACGTGACAAAACCGTGCTGGCTGTCATTCAGAATTTTGCCTTCTACTAGCTTATCACATATCGACTCCTTCAGAAATTGTTTGAGGGTTTTTTCTGGGATTGAGGTCAGACTGATTTGCCTGTAGTTCCCTGGGTCTTCTCTCTTCCCTTTCTTGAAGATGGGCACAACACTGGCCTTCTTCCAGTCTTTTGGGACCTCTTCTGAGTGTCACAAATTCTCAAAGAGGCTCACCAGTCATCGCAGGATCGCTTTGGCTAGTTTGTTCAGCACCCTCAGATGAAGTTCATCTGGTCCTGCTGACTTATAGATATCCAACCTCTCTAGCTGCTCTTTCACCAACTCTACATTGACTGTTGGTAGGTGATCATCCCTACTGTGACTATTCTGTGTCATATTTGCATTTGACAGGTTATCACTCTTAGACTGGTGGAATACAGATGTGAAGTACTCGTTCAGGAGTTGTTTTCTCCTTGGGGTCAGTGATCAGACGTCGAGATGCATTGAGCAGTGGTCCCACGTTTCCAATGGCTTTCCTCCCATTAGCTGTATAACTAGACAAGGACTTATTGTCTCTGATTTCGGTTCCTAACCTGAATTAAGTCACCTCTGCTTTTCTAAACTGCCTCCTACAGGTGGGGCCAATCTTATGTAGGTCTCTGTGGGGCCTATTAGTAGCTTCTATCGTTAGTAGCTAGTAGCCCTTTTCTTTTTCATAAGATCTGTGACTTCCCTATTGAGCCGAGATGGCCTTATGGCCCCTATGTCACCTTTTTTTGCATACAGGTATGGACAACTTCTGTGCACCAAAAAGCATGTCCTTGAGGAATGACCACTTTTCATCCAGACGCTTTCCCTGCAGTTCATGATCCCATAGGGCATTACTTACTGAAGTCCTTAGCTTATTGAAGTCAGCTTTCTTAAAGTCAAGAATTTGTACCTTATTGACAGATTTTCCAGCCCTATGGCAGACAGTAAAAGTGAGTGTCATTGTCAGTGTCACTTAGGTTACCCGCTATCATCAGATCATTCACCAGTTTGTCCCCCTTAGCCAAAACTAAATCTAGGAGTGCATTTCCTCTGCTTGGCCCATATACTTCCTGAAACAGGTAGAGTTTGTCCATACAAGTCAGGAATCTATCTGACCAGTCAGATCTGCCTGAGTGTTCTTCCCAGGAGATGTCTGGGTAGTTAAAGTTGCCCATGACAACCCTATCCCATGCTATCGCAGCCTCTTCCAGTTCTCTGGAGAATTCCAGATCTAGCTCCTCATTTTAATTCGGAGGTGTGTAATATATTCCTCCAGTTTAGGTTCCTTTCACCACGTCGCCCCTGTACCTTGACACAGAGGGTCTCAAGCCTCCCTTCCTTAATACCAATTTCAGGTTCCAAGGTGGTTTACTGCTCCTTTACGTATAGAACTACACCTCCACCCTTTTTCCCTATGTGATCCATACTATGCAGGATGTGGCCCTCTATAGCTACGGTCCAATCATGGATAGAGTCCCACCAGGCCTCTGTTATTTCTATGATATTGTAGTCCCTGCTGGAAAGTTGGGGGGAAGCCGGGGGGGCAGTTCCTCCCGTTTGTTCTCCACACTCCTGGCATTTGTGTTTAGGCATTTGAGCCCTCCACTGGAGGTCCCCAGTTTCCTGCCACATCAAGGAAGCTCCATTCCCTCAGCTCATGCTGTAGTGTCCTTCTTGTTGCCTCCTGTTGTAATGGTTTATTGGCCCCCAGGCGTGTTCCATTCGTTGTCCCCCCCATCCTCCAGGAATCTCAGTTTAAAGCCCTGTCTAGGAGGTCTGCCATCCCTGCCAAGAAAAGTGCCTTCCCCTTCGGCATGAGGTGGATACTGTCCCTTCTGAGAAGACCTCCATCTCTGAAGTGCATGCTGTGGTCAAGGAAGCCGAAACTCTCTCAGTCGCACCACCATCAGAGCCTTCAGTTCACCTCTTCAATACATCCATCTCTCGTAGGCTTACAGCCCACAACTGAAAGGATGGAGGAGAAAACTACCTGTGCCCTCAATTACTTAAGCCCCATAATTCTTGTAGTTAAAAAATATTGATGATGATATTTTAAGTCACTGCTGTAAGCTTTAGTGCAACTCTTCAGTAATATCAGCTGAAGGGCAGAAATGATAGAAAAAAACGTAACTGAGAAGGAAAATACTTGAACTTGTTAAGAAAGCTACAACTTTTTTTCACATTACTCTAAACTGTACTTAAAAAGAAAGAGGAGAGATACAAATGAAGCACCTTATCTGAGGGAAAAATATGTTCCTTCTTTCTTCCCTCTAATTAAAATGGTAGTTGCAGAGGAGCTTGTCATAGTTGACTGTATCAAAACATTGATAAATAATTGGAAGTAAAAATAAGGCTACCTGAATTCAGAGTTTTTAGCATATTGTAAGTGCTCATGGATTCTGCCTAAGCATCTGCCCACCAACTGAAGATGTTTTAAGTCTGTGGGAGCTGTTTTGGCAAGCATGCCATAAATTAGACCCACACCCTCCCTAAGTGCCATTCAAATCCCTTTCCTCTGCCCGATCAGCTGCTCTGCTTCCTGCTCCCTACTCTATGCTCTATGGCCAAACTCTTGGTATACTTTCTACTCACTGCCCCAATTTGTTGTATGCCACACACAGAGGCTGCCCTTGACATTTGTGGTATTCATGCTCCAGACTGGCCACCCCTGTATTGGGCGATTTGAACTGGTTCAATGAAATTTTAAGAGTTTCTTTGCTTTGTTAGCAACAAGCTATATTGGCTCATAAGAGAACAGTAGGCCTAATTTGGTTATTGTGGTCTCATGTCCTGCTTACATGAGTTTAAACTTTTCATTTTAGGTTTTTTTAATGTCTACACAGACAGATTATAGGTAACTCAAGAAACCCAGTGTGCTTCCATCTTGCCACTTGCATCTAAACTACAAGTTCTTTGTACTAATACTTGTAAATTCTTCTTGTTTTGAAGAGTCAAAGGGCTTCCCAAGCTTACATGGCCTATGCTAGCATGGTTAGGGCACTAGTGGTACTGTAGCCAAGGTACCTGAGAAAGCAATGTGGTTAGCCTCACTTGTTGCCCACCTTTCACTGTCCAAAGATCTGGTATAGACAGCCTTTGGTACAAGTCCAAAATGAGGCTCTAGAGCTGCAGGATTCTTAACCACTCTGTTGTTAAACCACTTTAAAAAGGTAGAAAAGGTACAATCATAAAACTGAAAGCAAATGTTTAAGTTGGAAATAAATCTAAGAATGTGGAGAAGAAAGGATTCTCCCACTCTCAAAATACGTTACACTTATTTAATGTCTAAAAATCAAGAGTTATTTCTATTAAAATGATTACAATTCTTCACTTAGAGCCACATCTTCCATGAACCATCAGCTAATTTGTCAGGCAAAAGAAGACTGGTCTCTCTAATACAGAACATTGTTTTCAAATATTTCTGAACAGATTATTTGCATAACTTTTTGAAGCTAAAATAATACAAGTTGACCTGCATAATACAGCTGGAATTTGCCTGAAGCTATACTATTCATGTGAACAAAACTGGAGTGCAACGTGATATTTTTTTTGTTTTAAACCTTCTGTAGTTTAGCCAATGCTACACAAGTAATTCTAAAGAAAAATATTCTCAAAAGAAACATTGGGTGGTAGGGAGGGCACATGCAGAAGGAAATACTGTGTTTACCATTTAGAACACTTTGCAACTGAAAGCTTTTTATTTTACTAGGACATTACAAAAATATTAGCCTACTCTTTTCATGTTTGAACTAGGAGTTAACCAAATGTATTATGGGATTGAAGCCTTCTAGATAAATTGTCTTTCTGAAGAACAATAGCATATCAGTTTACAGTGCAAGCCAAAGGTCAGAGAAATGCCTTACTGTGCCCTGTTAAAGAGGAAGAAAATATCTGAGCACTCTTTATGCCATGAAGAGTTGCAAATCTGATGGCAGTCAAAATTTTAGCATCAACCTTTCGTCCACCTTTTTTTTTTTTAAATTATATCTCTTGTGCAAGAGATTGACAACAGAGAACTCCTTTCTCCTTGTACTACAGGTCTAGTTTAATACACAGGGCAGGGATGTAAGCTTTCCCATCACCCCTATAGCAACAACTACATATGAGATTTCACAGATAACTTAGCTTTCCTCTGCATAACTTAGGGGGCCAGCTGTAAAAGTTGGTAACTCCTGTTAGCATGACTGAATGTACTGGGCTTCAAATTAATGGGAGATGCAGGAAACCATGAATCTTATTAACAAAAGCTTACATTTCCTAGTTTCTCTGAAGTTATCATTTTACTAGACAGTTCCTTTTGTCATTATCAAAATATCTGCTCTGATAGAAACCCTTGGGTTTACTAAGGCTTGATTGTATTAAAAGTGAAATCTTTTTGTGGGTCAGTATCTAAGTGGAATTTAGGCACCGCAATCTAATAGTACAATCCTTAACACCTTACTTAGTCCCTTAGGTGCTTAAGTTTTCACTAGTAAAGTTCCTTAGGCTCCTGAAGTTCTGCTTCTGCATATGCCCAGAACTACCACTTTCTTGGTAAGACTGAGCATCTCAGCCTCCCAAAAATCCTCAAATAAGATGTCCCCGCAGATGGATGCAATCCTTCTGTGTGGATCTAGGGAAGCTGCTCTGAACATTATTTTGCCTGAAATACTCCAGGTTTCACATTATGAGTGGAGGGGCCAAAAAACTCTAGCCCCAGTATCCCTGAACTTTGGATGTAATTGAAGCTTTGTAAGTCCCTTCCTTCCTTATCCTTATTATACCCTATGCATAACAGGAAATTAAAAACAAAATTGGCATGTCACTCATTTAATAACTTAACCTGAACGGAGTGCTCAAGTAGTGCCCAAGGGTTTGAAGGAAGTGAAAGAGATTGAAGAAGGGTTGGGATTCCTGATTATGTGTGCCATTATGATCAGAGAGTGTGCCAATCTCTTTTTTCATAACATATCTACAAGCACACGCTGCAGAAGAAAACAGAAAAATCCTCCAGCCCAGAGATGTTAAACTGTTAAGAGTTATGAAGTACAAGCAAGCAAAACAACAAGAAATTCATTTCTTTTTTATAGAAAATATCTTATAAACTAAATGCAACTGGCTTCTAAGCAAAGTATCTTGTAAGACATTAGTTCCTACACAAACACAGACCTCCTTAATTCATGGCAATGACTAAAGGACCATATATACTGAAATCTAAGTCAACCCTGAATTTAAGATGACCCTCCCATAATTAGAATCTTTATATGGAAAACATATACATTGGTTATAATTTTCCAGGCATAGAACCTAACTATTGGAAAGTTGTCTTAAATGTGTCTCGTCCGCTCTCCTCCCTACTGCTATAGTAAGGAAAACAGTGGCTGGGGGAAGCAAGGGGATCAGGTGGTCTCCTTGCCCTCTTCTCCTCTCCCCTCCCCCTGCACTTGCAGCCTTACTGCCACTGGCACCCTCCCACCCCCAGGTGCATTTAACAAAAATACACTACTAACCATTACAAAGCTGGTTACATGGAAAATGTACATGTGCAAGTGATCAAAAAGGCTTTGGTGCTGTTTTTAACAATACTTCATATGCCACCAAGATGTTAATATTCTACGAGCAGCTGTTGTATACATACACGTGAAATAAAGCACCAAATCATACTAATAAGTAATTATATATAATCATACTACTGTAATTGCGTGTTACAGTAGCTCTTGTGCCATGGTGAAAAAAAAACCCTTCACTGCAAGGAGAAACATAGGTCAGAAGTAACAATTACTTCAATTATTTATAAGAATTAGCATGGGATTCTTAATGTCCATTTGAACGAGCACCAGAGAATGCAAAGAAACCCATTTTGGCATAGTCAAATGAGAGCATCAGTAACATTGCCTGAACACTGCATTGTAATAACACTCTTAAATAATGTATTAGTTCATCCCCTATTTACTGTAAGGTACATGAACAGAGTTTGGGTTCATCCAAAAGAAAACTGTTTTGTGTAATTTAAACATTAACACTGTCCCAGGCTCAATCTTACTAGCTGAGGTGATCTCTTTTTATTATTTTTATCCAGGATAATGAAACTGCAGATGCATCATTTTTAAAATCCTACTAATTAAAGGATCATCTCAAACTTATTTTTGAAAATCATGTTATTAATTTTAAACACATGTTCATCACCATCAAGTGTGTTTGCTTTTACTTTCATTGCCTATTCATGTTCTATTAAAACATAAATAGCATTGAAACTATGCAAATCATTACACCAGTCATATTACCTCTCTAACCTTAAAAGTTCTTAGCTTTCTCCCAGCCCCAATTGTTCCCAATGCATGTTTGTATTTTATTGTTGCATGTACTATTTTATTGAGTCACTGAAGATCTTTACTTTCACTATCTTCCAAGTGGGAGTGACTTCAGTATTACAACACTAGCCCCTGTTCAGAATTGAATCAAACATTTTTTGTTTAAAAAATGCCTTCCCTGGGGTTATCACAAGGGTTCTAAACTTCATATTACTGGAGCTATTGTTTAGTAGTGGCTTAATAAAGCGGCGATCAGTGCATCCAATATGGACTGAGGATGAAGAGAAACAGCAGGAAACAGAAGAGGGCCAAAAAACGTGGATAAATACTTGCTCTTGTGGTCTTTTATTTGTATGACAGAACATCTGTAGGCCACAATTGAGACTGGGGTACCACTGTGCTCAGTTTATAAACACACAGCCAGTTTCTGAGAAGCTCATGATCTACATCAGGGGTTTCAAAGGTCCAGTCCATGGGCTGGATCTAGTCCACAAAGCCATGTCTTCCAACCCCCAGTGCTGGCCCCAAACGGGACCAGTCTGGGACACCCCTCCCTTTCCCAACATGCTGGACCCAGCACCCACAGTACCCACTCCAGCCAATGCAGGATTTAAGCCAGACATGGGGGGGAGATCTCTGCAGGTCCCCAACATACCAGATCTGGTGCCCGCTCCAGGCAGTCTGGTATTCATGCTACACACAGCATCTACCCCAAACTGTATGGTGCGGGCACTGAGTACAGCTCACATCCCAATCCAGCCAGAATTGGTGCAACGTGGAGTGCTGCATGCACTGGATGTGGCTTGCAGTGGGAGAGGGAGCTGCATAGGTGGGTATTGTGGGCTTGCTCTGGCCTGCAGGGCCAGCCCTTCCTAGTTCGTTAAACCTGTGGACCAGTCCCATGCCATTCTCTGGCCCATTTGGCCAAATCAGTTTGACACCCTGATCTATAATAGTCAGAAGAGAAAATAAAGGGAAGTGACTTACTCAAAACCAGACATCAAGTCAGTGGGAGGATCAGGAACATCATCCTCAGCCTCTCAGATCCCAGCCTGAGACTAGCCTGTATTTTACCACAACATCTAGTACTGAAGAGCTTTCCCCTTCCCAAGCCACATGCTCATGTAATCCGATTAGAAAGATATACTTTCAGTCTAATGAGTTGATTCAGAAGTTTAAGATGTACTCAGATTCATATACGTATTTCTGTTAACTAGTATATTTCAATGAGTTCTCAAAATATCATTTATCCTCCCGTTGTTATGATAAACATTCAAAACAGGGGTGGATATGTACTATTTCACAGCAAACTAAATAAAATAATTGACATCCTATTCTGTTTAGTTGTTTTGCGCTACCATGTTACAAGATTCAGCAAAAATTATTTCCAAAAAGCCTCAAAACAAAACCAACCCCCACTCCAAAAAAACCCCAAAACAAACAAACAAACAAACCACTAGCAACTCACTTGTTTAGACGGATTGCTTCTGTACACAGGACTACTGTCACTATAGCAGACATGTTTTGAATGGAGTCAGGAGAACTATTTAACAGAGAAAAGACTGGCACATTCACATGCTAATCCCATCTATTTATTCTCTCTAAACCTATCCATGACAAGGCAGTGCTTCAAATATGCTTTAATATTTGCAAGATCAAAACAATGTTGTTTTCATTATTTAATGTATTGCTCTAGAACTCAAAAGATTTACTAAAGTGTAGCCAATGGTAAATGCTTTTGCTGTTGCAGTCATTAGCTTCACCACTGCACTGCATAGAAAAGTATGGGACAGACAGCAAGAAAAATGTAGTCAAGTTGTATTGGGCAATATTAGTCAAGGATGTCCAGCCCCTTTTACTCTGAAAAAGGGGCTGGACCAACTGACCTTATAAGGTCCCTTCCAGCCAGATGCCAGACCTTCCTGTGAATCTAGGATACTAGTTTATCATTAACTAGCACTTAAATTGGAAGGAAACGTAATTGTAATCCACCTATCTGTATCATAAATTCAGGTTTTTCACTCTTTTTTTCAGGCAGCAGGAATAAGAAACAGGGGTATAATAGAGACAGACAGGCAAGACAGATCAGTTCAAGCACTTGAAAGCAAGCCAAAGCCTATAGCTGGTGACCATATTGAAATTTAGGACAATCACTTTTCAAATAAAAGGTAGCACTGACTAGTCTTAACAGGTAGTTTCAGACTGAAGTGTTTAGCTTTTATAATTTAGCTTCACTACTTTTCCCAGTTCTTGAAGGTATTCAAGCATTTCCTGCTACATTTTGCCCTCCTATCTGACTTTGAATTAATGGCTGTCAGAACAAGTCAGAGTTGCCAACATCAGTTATATGAATGGGAATGGATGGAGTAGTCTTAAACAAAGGATTATGATTTCACTGCAGCATAAGACAGTTAGGTTAAGAGCTCTTGTTCACACAGAAATGTCATCAAAAGCAGAAAAATAAACTAAAAATATAAAGTACTAATATACTGTATTAGTATTTTTTAGAATTTTTATTCCACGGTCAAAGACATTCGAGTGCATGATTTTAGTTATCTAAGTTATTCTCCAAGGCATGCACAGTTTGCTTACATGTTTTATAGTTCTTATGCTCATTTTTGTCAGCATGAGAGTCAGGACTTTATAAAAAATGCTTAGAGATTTGAAAAAGAGTGCTGGATAGTAGCACATATGTTTTCTTTATACCATCACCATAAAAATAGCATAAAATGCATAAAAATAGCATATTTATATAATGTACATGAATCAGTCAAAAAGTCATGATACTAGACAGAAAATGTAGCCACAGCCACTTACAGGTATAGCTGTCTGCCCTAAATCTACAGAAGATGAAATTATGTAAAAGAAACAGGTTCAAAATTAAAAATATGTAGTAACTAATGCCAGTTCTGAATTAGTAAAATGTGTTTCCCTCTCCTGTACTATTAATACTGGAATGGGAGTGAATATTTAGGTCATAAAACAGCCAAAATGTTTTCATGACATTGTAGTTGGTGCCCTGTTGATTTATGCATGTCACAGTGTCTATACTCTCCCAAGACTAACTGCACTTAAGCACTTCCAAATTATCAGAATATGAATTATGAAATAGGATACTGGTAAAATTCACACAAATTTCACATTATTAAGAAAATCAGAGTTCAAAATAATGTAAGCAGCATGGAGGCAACACAACATTTCCAGAACAACACTTAAAACAAAGCATTTAGCCAAGTCCCAAAAGGATTCCTCTTGCCCACACACCCTTCACTTCAGTTACATTAAGGGTCCCATCCTGCTTTTGCTGAAATAAATTATCAGACTTCCACTAACCTAAATGAAACAGAATTAGCTCTTAAGCATGGCACAATCCTGCAGTGGTTTCTATCTAGAGAAAGCAACATTGGGCAATGTAAAATGAAAGTCACAGATCTTTAATTTTTAAGGAACTCGGGCATCAATGAAGGGCTGTGCTATTTTAGTTGGAGTAGAAGAGAATTCTGGATATATAGTAGTTATAGCTTTGATTTTTACTTTTAGTTATCTTGATCACCCAATCTAGCTTCTTCTTTTCAAAACCATACACTTGAAGATGAATGTTCCCTAGCTGTAGTTTTTATATTTCCAACTGTATTGCAGAAGAACAATATATAACACATTAAATTTGTCACTTGGTAAACAGTGAAGATTTGTCTACATACAATATACTGGAAAAATACTTCAAAACTGTAGACAGATGCATGTATTTAGTTTCTTCATAAAAGGTACTTTCCCCCTTAGCTCATAATTTAAAAAGCAAGTAACTCAAAAAGTTCATACTTTTATCAGCAGTGCTAAAAATGTGAACACTTTAAAAAGGGGGAAATATTGCTATAGCTAATTCAGCTAAAACTTGTTGAGTCACATTATTTCATTTTTTTTTTTTAATAAAGGGAATGCATCAAGCAACTTTAATTAATACTGCTAGTGGAACTTATCTTTATTTTTGTTATTTTTCATTTAAAATAGTTAAAAAAGTGAAAAAGATTGTTTACTGAAGGTAAGTACCACAAATAAAATTGTCATAACCCAGTCCCTGGCTGCTGATTTGTTTAAGATCAGCATGACTGGGAATGCCATCTCTCTCTCTCTCTCTCCACATCTACTGTGATTAGAAATAATTCAGTAGTGTAAGCTGCTTCTACTGTTTTCCATTAAGTCTCAAGGAGGAAAATTTTATATTTGAGTGTGCAGAGAAACTAATGATTCTTAACCACTGTTTTTATTTGTAATCAGGCAGGTACTTTGGCTGTAATGGCTAACCAGTAACAACTTTTAACAGCAGGTAAATAGAACCAGCATGCAGAGGTGTTTCAAGTACCAAAAAAATAATGTACCAGATTCAAAAGGGACAAGAAATGGTTACTGTAGACAGGACATTCTCTTCTACATTATTTACAGGACTTTGACATGAAACTTGGAGCAAAGATAAATCTTTGGCTGTTGAACAGCTGAAGTTTTATATTACAAGTTAGGAAAGAGCTGACAAAGTAGTGTAAAGTATTTTTGCCTGCAACTTTGCAACCCAAAGATCCAACAAACTGCAAAAACACTTTTTTCCCTTAAGGGGGACAGTGGAAGGGAACATGGGGGAAGAATACCACAAAAATTTAATGTCTTTCCTACCAACAATTCCATCTAAATGTTTGAGTACCTATACCATCCCCTGTATAGGCCTCTAGAAACAGATCGTTAATTCAGAAGTCAGGTATTTTCAGATCTAATCAATGTTGTAATAATTTTCTGTCAAATACTTGATATCATCAAGTCCAGAATTAGAACCCCAAGTGTAGTCCCATGCCTCATTTACTAATGCACAACACAAAAATAAATAACTGGGTCTCAGTGTCCAATAACTACAGTGGCAATTAAATTCCCATAGACAAGAATAAAACATATACCGTACAGGATTTAAGATATCCACATCTACACATAGGTAAGTGCTAAGAAAGGAATATGTGTACTGAACCCAGAAACAGGAAGCAGGAGTCACAGCTTTTAAGTGCCACAATTTTCTGCAAGCATGTTTTATGAGGAAGACATTAAAACACACTTAGCTCCATAGAACAAAGCTGTTCAGATATACTTTTGTACCTTGTCTCTCTCCCCAGCTCTGATTTCTTGCTTTACTACATATTAGACCATTGCTTGGAATTAGTCACTAGCAATTATATAGCAAGAGATTTTGGAACAGTCTTGGTATTGTTTCACACTATTTTGCAATTTCCTGGTTTACAGAGACTGTAAGAGTCATTGCAGACAACTTCAACAGATTATAAAAACCTGAAATGAAGACAAGCCACCACATAGCTCATATTCATCATCATATACGGTAAATAACTTGTCTGCCCCATCAAAAGCAAATGGAAAACTGCTGCCTTTGTTTAAGCTACATTTATTACTACATACACATGCTCCATAAATTGTTTACTTTGCAACTGTTTGTAGAAACTCTTCTAATGATTGTGATATCTATCTATCTATCAGTTTGAGAGACTATACAAAATATACCTGCTCAGGAAGTCAAGAGGCACACCAAACAGCATTCTGTTGCTCAGTTAAAGAAAAAATACTCCACAGACCAAAGTGAAACAGCAGCTGCAACCCTTGAGAAAAAATGGAATGGTCTCTTCTTATATCAAGGCTGTGTATTAACAGTTCTACCGTTATATTACATATCAGCGATGTATTATCTATCTGATTCACAATTACATTTTTTTAGATTTATAGATAGAGGCTTTACCACTGCAACTAAAAGGAGTATTTTAACATAGTCTATTAAGTGTGCGCTAGTATATTTCATTATATGGGGTCAATACGTAAATACTGAAAGCTTCCAGGAATACCACATCAGTGGAAAAATTTTCCTTATGCCTTAAATATATTCCTAGACTGCACTACAAATCATATTCAAATTTGCATTCATGCTTTTCTCATCATTGTGATAAAATCACACTAAAGGAAAAAAAAATAAAACTAAAACATCCATTCAAACAGAACCTGAGAGACAATGTCTGCTATGTATTATTTTACTAAGGACTTAAATGGACAAGAAAATGGAAATCATGACTTTTCCCCTAAGAATTTCCCTTTATGTTTAGCCATCCCTATCTGGAACAACAGGATGACAGATGCTTAATATTTCTAGACCAGCAACACTATCTATTATGAAAATTAAGTTAAATTATAGCATTTTATTCGTGCCTTATTTTTAATTAGCTTTCCATAGTGTATCTGCAAGTTTTCTCTAATCATAAAAAGCAAAAGCAAAGTAAAATAAACCACGTGACTGTGACATCCCAAAGAAGGGAAATCTTCAGTAGATAAGTCATAAGCAGACAAAATCTATGTAGGTGGTGGGGGGTACACAAAGCCATATTACATAATTAATTGTAAATTCGTTTTGCCTGAAATGTAAAGATGATAACTAGATTGTCAGTGGTACACCCATTTTTGTTGAAGATTTTAGTTTAGTGTTTTCTGAAAGTAATTGCTTATCAACAAAAACCAAATTTCATTTAGATTTCAATGTGCTAAAATACACTTACATGTATGGAGTTAGAGTTAACTTGTTTCATGCAGATCTAAAAGGAATGGCCCATAAAGTGTTTAGATTCCTTAAAAAGCATCACTGAAACATTGACAGTATGTTTTAACTACTTGCTAACTTGACTTTAGAAACCTGTAGAATGGGGAAGCTATGTGGACCACGCATTCAATTGGTTTTAGGCACCAACTCTGGCAGCAGAGATGCTACACATTTGGGGAATAAAAGATCTTGTGTGGTGCTCCCTTCAAAGTTATAATGAGCTTTAAGGTAATTGTAAGTGGAGATGATGATACTAGTTTTCATTGCAGGTTAATTCCACTAGGAACCCTACGATATTTTTTGTCAAGTGTAGCTCTCCCTGCATTAAAAGGCAGAGTTGTTTTTGCTTTTAGAGAGACAAACACACAAAGCGCATTTATGGGTTAACCTTGCATTGGGGCAGCCTCCAAGCTAGCAGCAACTTCCTGCTGTGCTGCTTCTACAGCAAGCGATGCATCTGCACCTGGCAATTCTTTTTCTCCTTCAGTTTCCATGGCCACCTCCTTCTGTTCTGTAGGCCCATCAGTGGGTGCTGCTTCAACTTCTTCTGCAGCTACAGCTGTAGCCGCCTCCTTTGCTTCATTGACTTCAGCTGAGTCTTCATTACCTTTTAAAGGATGTATGTAATACGATAAAGAAGGCATACAATGCACGCATGCAACACAAGTATGACTTCACCAGTTGCTTTCACCATCTTAGTTTTTCATCTGGATTTTAAATAAGCTTCAAAGTTGAGACTTGGCCTACAAAACTCACGTAACCCAAAGTTATTGTTCCACATCAGTTAATATGGTACTAGAAATGACCCAGGCTCATGAAACTGGATTCTACTTGGTTTGACAGCATAAAGCAAGTGATTGAACAAAAAGTTAAGGATCATGCAAGAGGGAGAAAAAGTGTATGGGCCCAAACCTGGTCTTACTGAAGGCATCAAAAAAAAAAAAAAAAAAAGAGAGAGAGGAGTTACAGGCTGACTTCATGGGGAAAAGGAATAGAGTCCTAGGTGCAGTTGAGTTAATTTAAATATGCCATAAAACAGATCCACTTTTATGCTTAGAAGCTTTTAGACAGTTTAGTACATCAGAGATGCAAATTAAAGAGGTGTACATAAACAGCTGTCATGCTTGTGACTACCATGGATATACCCAAAGTAGCTTTAAAATGGCAAAATTTGGGTAGGGTGGCAGTAACCTGGACCTTGGCTAAAGTTAGTCATGTAGATACTCATCCTGTTTCTTGAGGGGTTTTGCTGCCTGACTGAGCTCTGTGCTGTCACAGCGAGGCTGCTCTTCCTACCCAAGCTACCAGGCTCAGAGCTACCTCACATCCACATGGTTGATCTTTCTCTTGTTTCCAAACCTAAGTTTTCTCTGAGATTTGTCTGCACTGCACTGTGGGTAAACCTGTTCAGAGAACCCAATGTGACTTCATGTGAAAGCATTATTTTAGCTTTGACTAGGGGGTAAACCATTAAAAATGAAAATAGTCCAGAGCAAGAAAGAGACCATGCACACAAGTATACCACACAAGCATGCACAAACACTGCATAAGGTAATGTATGTGGCACTGTTAGTTTATCCTTAGAGCGGGCCCCAGTCACCATATGAAGAACAGAACAGGAAATAAAAAATTGTTATATAGCCTCAAGGCAAAGGAGAGAGGCTTTAAAAAAAAAAACCCCAGAGCTTAAAGAAACAAACACTCTCAGATGCTCTAAAAGAAAATTTCATTTTAAATACCATATTTACTCATATCTAAGATAAGGTCTGCCCACCCCAACCTTATCAGCAGGGTGGGGAGGGGGTCATCTTAGATTTGCGTACCAAGCAGAGTGGGGGCACATGGCTGCAGCAGCTCTGACTCTGACCCTGAGGCCAGGTCAGGGCCAGAGTCAGACCCACAGCAGCCTCTTGCCTTCCCACCTCCATTTGCCCATTGCAGCTTCTGCCCCACCTCCCCACTTCTCCCCACTTCCTGTCAGGTACAACTCATCTCTGGATCAGGCTGAGTTACATCCAGGGCACAGAACACATGGAAACTCTTTTCCCTGCCCCACCAATCAGCAGTGCTGACAGTGCTGGCCTGCACTCCCACGTACTCTGGGAGAGAACAGAGCCCACCAGCATCTGACAGTAAGGGGGAGGGCAGGGGGAAAGAGGCAGAGACTGGGGAGCAGGTGTGAAGGAGGAGGGATTGTGGTGAGTGGGAGGGACAGAGGCTGTGGGGACCTGGTGGTGGGAGGGTGCCAGTGGCAGGAAGGCTGCAAGTGGGGGGATGGGAAGAGGGCAAGGGGGCCACGTGACCCCCTTATCCCCCCACCCCCAGGCACTGTTTTCCATGCTATAGCAGTGGGGAGGGAAGTGGATGAGACAAATTTAAGACAGCTTTCCAATAATTAGGTTCTATACCTGGAAAATTATAGCCAACGTATACGTTTTCCATATAAAGATTCTAATTATGAGAGGGTCATCTTAAATTCAGGGTAGACTTAGATTTCAGTAAATATGGTAGCTCAGAAGCACCTTGGGGGGAAAAGGGCATTTTGCCATTTGCTTAATTGAGTAAAATACAAAAAAGAAAAGAAGAAAAAGAAGTCACACTGATCAATTAGTTTTACCTTCCAGTTCTCATACACTGGCATAGGGATGCATTGTTTGCTTTGGAATCCAATCAAAAATGGATCACACTGGTTAATGAAAACCTAAATTTGGGGTCAAGGTATCTGACTGTGTCCCTTTAAAGATATAGTATCTTTCCAAGAAACTAACCTGCTCACACAAAGAACAGACTAAACAGCCAAGCTCAACATTCAGTACACTTTATTGGACAGTCAAATATAGCATTCGTTCAAACCGGCCAGATTCTTGACAATCTCAAAGTTGCCTTCTACAGGACATATTCAATATCTCAATATGGTCTGGCCTAACAAACAAAGATATTACTTTTCAAATCTCACAAGGACGGAGCGTTTGCAAAAGAAGGCATAAAGTCATCCCAAGGTAGGCTGCGAGGTATGCAATGGTGAACGACTGTCCTTTGTTTCTATTTTACTTCCTCGACAGAATTCCCTTGTATCTTATTCTGGAAAGTGTAAAAGTAGAGTAATGATTAGAAAGATTGAATCAGCCTTACCATTAAAAGTTAGAGAGAAAAAAAATTAACCACTAAAAAGAAGAAGGTTAGGAACAAGTATAAAGATGACAGGAGAATAAAACTGGAGGACACACAAGCAAATACATGCGCTTACTTAGGGACTAATGTAATGAAGTGAACTCTCTTGGGGCAAACATTCATTTTACAATCTCAGACAATGCCCAGGATAGTCCATCACTATTTCTATTTGTGCTTTCCACTGTGCTTTTAAAATCCATGATTTGTCAAAAGTTAACTTTTAAATCAATAAGAACTGGTTCACTTTTCAAAAAACATTAAAATAAAACTGGAACAGCATTTGATATTTCCCTTGTTAGGACCATCACAGCTTACTAAATGTTGTCTTTCTGAATAAATGTAATTTGGGAGTGCTGGCTATCTTCTGAAAACAAACTATTTGGTTTGACCCAGAAGAACACATTTAACAGGAAAAAATAATTTAGATAGGTGAATTAGGGCAAGTTTCCCTTTCAACCACGTGCTTTCTAGTTGTAAATTCCTGTTCTCCCAACTGGGAAGATTACACTGTTACATTAGCAATGTTTAGCAAATATTGCTAATATTTCTATCGTTCCATGGATATCATCTTTGATATGCTGCTTCTCTCTGTTCACCGTTTCATATTGTTTCCCAATCTCCACAAGACCAGAAATTTCACAAAGTGATTAAAAATAGCATCATTTAGCTTTCAGATACTAGATTTTTATATTCTGAGTTGTAGTTTAATTAGTCCTCTAGCTAGTTATTTTTCACAGTGCTGTAAAAAAGCACAAAAGGAGTGACTGGATCCAAAGGAAGTATGGCAGAAAAATTGCGGTCCTGTTTCTTATACTATACTATGCTGGTGATGACACACAGACAGACAGAACATGACGAGGACTACACTGAGCATAGGGAGCAGAGGTAAATGCTTTCAAGAAAGCAAAAGTAATTTAGGGGATTCTGTAACAGAAGGAAGCATAAGCCAGTTGAGTGAATATAAGGGGAGGAACTTTTGAGGTGTGGGAAGAAGGAAAGTTTAAAAGAAGTCCAAAAAGGTAGAAATATTAGAGCTGATTCAACTGTAAATTGGGATTAAAGTTGCCCAAAGGCTCAATTGAAAGTAGAAACTCTGAGAATGACATTCAGGCACGAGTATGATCCTGAAAGAAACACAGGGCATGTTTCTAGGTATATGCTTACTCATTAAGGGCAAAAAAATCACTCGTTAAGAATTTTCAAATAACTATGAACAAAAGAGGGAAAACAGGATGCTCATATCATATCAGGTCATTGTGAAATATAAAGACAGAGGTTATCTGGTATCGCAAAATGAAGAATATAGCTTTTGAGGTAGTTACAATGTTACACGATACTTGATACTCTGACCCCAGCTTAACAGAGCCTGTGAATACATGCAACATTTTAACGGTGCAAACCGACCTATTTACTTTAGTGGGGATATGCTCAAGTGCTTTGCTGGATCAGAGCCAGTATCCTCAGCACCTTCTAATACCAAAGAGAGAAAAATAATATGCAAGTATTTCATTAAATTTGCCATAGGCAGACTGCCTAACCACTTTGGAGATAACTTCAGAACAGAGTAACGCCAAGATCATTCCCATGTCACACTGCATAGGGCTATGTCAATAAAAGGCCATATCTTTTCTGGACTCATTTAAGAGGTCCTGAAGAGGAAGCAATATACTTATTAAATCAAATTAACTTAAATTGTAGAAGGCCTAGTTTTTCTGAGGGTCTGTTTTGGGTTTTTTTGTTTTGTTTTTTTAATTATTCAAACACTATTCTCAACATTCAAAAGGGAAAGTTAAGAAAACAACCTTAACATTTCTAGCTGTTTAAAAACAGGAAAGAGTTAATTTCACCATTCTTTTAAAAATGCTGTTAAAATGTTTAAACTAGTACATGAGTCAAACAGCAACTTCTCCCCCCACCGCCCCACCCAACTCTCCAAAGAAAAAAGCCTCCAGCAGTTCAATACAATTATAAAAGAAAAAAAAAAAATCAATCTTGTAAAAAAGGAGTCTCTACTTTGAGAAGTGACTTTTAAGACAGCACGTTCTTACTCAAGGACTCTACTCTTGATGTGTACGTTCAGTTACATCTGCAAATTTTAGATAGCGCCATGTATTTATTTTTGTGGCTAAGTGCCATGTCTTTATTTGTAAACAGAAACCATATGATACAGCAATTGAGGCAATATACATGGATCACCCCAGTGCCCTTATAAAGGGTCTCTTTTTACATTCTTTGTAAAGAATAGGCTATAATATCACCACCATTTTACCTCTTAGTTAATTAATAATAATTTAAAAAGAAAAAAAGTGATGGTGAACCTGAAATAACATAGTTCACATCTCCATAATCTGCTTATAAGATCAAGACAATGTGGTGGACAAGAAATGAAACAGGCTTTATGTACCAATATTTCTGAAACTTAAAAACATTTTTCTTAGTGCAGCTGACTGAAATTCCATTACAACCGGGCTCCTTGATAATATGTGGCTTGAAGCCAAAATGTTGACTGGGATAAAGTTAATCTTACCCCCAACAAAAACAAAAATGACAAAACTTGTTTGTGTAACAATATGCATGCAGTCAAATGCTATTAAGCTTTTAGTCATCACATGCTGTCACTCAGTGAACAATTACTGGTTTTTTCTGTTAACTGCTTCCTTTCAAACAGATTGTATTTGACTGCTATGAGATTCACTGCCTTCTCATGAAGTCTAACCCTCTGAAATGTGACACAGCAGCAGAATACAACTATTTATTTAAATCATAGGATCAATAAATTAATTGCTTTTCACTTGCTCTGCTTATTGCATGTGGAGAAGTGACACACACTATTGTAGAATTCTGACTAGCTAATCTTGAAACATCCTCTATTATTTGCAGATCTTTGTGTATCTGAGGGGGGAGGGAGAAACTTAAGAAAAAAAATTCAACTTACTTTTGGTTTGTGACCAAGCCTTCAGCTCCCTTTCACGTGCTTCTTCAGTATAACGAAGCCGTTCATTATACCTCTCTTTGCTTGACATGACTATTCGGTAAGCCTGGAAATAAACCACCTGCACTTATTTCCACATCTCTACTACTCACTAAATCACAAAATTTACACTTAAACAAATTTATATTTAAACAAGTGCCCTTGCCTACACTGAAAGATCCCATTTAGATTATTAAAAGCAAGGTTTGGAAATGACTTTACAACTGAATACCATACCACCTCATCAGGCAGTAAAAATTGTTATAAGCCAAATACCTGAAGTATGAGAATGAAAAAAAATGACAGTAATAACATTCTCTCTTTTGAGTTGCTCTCAGTGAGTTGATTCTATTTGCCTCACAGGTGGATTTGTGGAGAGAGGTAGGAAAGAAAGCAGCACTTTGTGGTTCAGTAGAAACTGCCTCACAGTAAAGGAAACAAAACAGAAAGGGACAATTGGAACAGGGGAGACATGAAAATGTGACATGTGTAACAGTAGGGAGGAGACTGACTCTGGAGAAGTTGGAATAGATAATGAACAATTCAGTGAGAGAAAGTTCTGAAATCTGGGTACTTCTCCAAATTATTAAAGTACTGATATCTGTGCTTCAGACAAGTATGTTCACAAGGGACAGCCTCCTAATTCTAAACCCAAACTTCAGATTGACTTGCCTTAACTTCAGATAGGCCTGATCCTTTACCTATTGTGTTATTAACGCTAAAGGAGAGGGGTGGTGGGAAGGGAAAAGGAAGACAGCTTTTTCTGTTTTGCCTTTCTCTCCTGCACATTATCTCATTTCTGCTCTGCTACAGAGGAAAGACATACATTAAAAAACCCCTTTAAGAATCTTGAAGAGAAACATGCAGTTTTACTGATTTCACATACATTTTGGAAGACAGGGATTCCTCCAGGTAAGACCCCTGCAAATTCAGTTAATTCAAAAATCCTTTTATTCCCCAGAGATGAAAGGCAAGGGGTCTAGATGTTCCTTTTCCATATTTCAGTCTCCATTTGATTACATGCTCACATATCAACAGCATCTGGATGAGATGTAGTAAGCTTTATACTACATCTTATATACTGCTATACTGTTCAGGGGAAGGGGCTACATCATGATAGCCAGGCACTTACATAATATAAGCCACCAACGGAAAAAATACCGGAAGCTGCATAGAGAACCGAAGTCCATCGAAGAGGGCCAGCGGCAGTGCTGCCGGATGACATCTGGCGAAGAGGTGCTGTAAAAGTCATTGAAATAAAGTGCTAATAAAGTATGATTATGTAATTTGAACTGTCGTATTTTACTGATATGGAAATGATGAACAGGGTCATCAGGCAAGAGAAACAGATTCAGCATGAAGAAGCATGATAGAGGAAGGTGGCTAGCTACGTGGGATATGCAGATAATCGTATTAGAAAGTTTCACGTATGTGCTTTGCGAGCTGCCCTGGCTGCCCATCATTTTTCATGTGGCATTTTAAGTCTACATTGCCCTAAGGACCTGCTTATATGAAAGAACTCCCTTGTCCATGTGACTGCTATGGTTGTGAACAGCCAAGGTACCAGAGCCCCTCTAGTTTTAAAACGATAGGCTACTGGCAGGGTATCCTCCAAGAGTGGTCCTTGCCTTTTGATTCCTGGCCCTAAAAAACCTGGATTTGTTGACCCTTCAGGATATACTTACAATGTCTGTTCTCTCAGGCATATGGAAGAAGGGAAATAGAGGAAAAGCAGGCATTGCACAATTCTTCTTACTGATAGGAGGCCTAAGTTGTTATGAGACAGGGTAGCATTTGTTTTCGTCTAATGCTAGTTGTTTGCTGCTCACTTAGATTTAATGCTAACAGGAACTCTATTTTACATGACAAAGTTGGGGGGGAAGGGAGAAAGACCCATCTATGCACATTTTTGGAACCTAATGATTTTTTTAAAATTACAATCCCAAGTTAAAATTACCCTAAGAACATGCTCTTTCTCAAGGAACTTTCCTTAGGTATTAACAAGTTCTGCAGCACATTTATGATGAGACTATTTAGGGCAACAGTAACAGCTCCAGCTTCTCAGCAACTTCACCGTAAGTTCAAAGTTTTTATCTGAATTTAAAAGTAGAATCAGTGAAAGGTATTGCCCACAAAAATCCTTGCCTCTTGTACATTGCAGTTGTTTCAACAGCTGTAAACAGAACCAGTAGCAGTAAGAATTATCTCTTTCTCCAGCTATTACTATCCTGTTAGCTGAGCAGCACTGGTCTCATGACATACTGCTCACACTCTTTGAAATGGAGGAACTCTAGTAGATGCTCCAACATCTGCATAAATATGGATGAAGTATGGCTGCTTTGTTGCATAAGCAAAGACTCACACTTGCGTTTTAGTGTGGCTTGTGCATCACTTGTGTTAAACTGCCATCAGATTAGCAATAGTCAGTAGAATCTGAAGGTATTTGCAGTGATCAGAGCCGTCTTTGACATTTCAGAGCATAGGTGCTGTGTGGGGCAGGGAAGGGCAGGTGGGGCAAGTGCCCCACCTGAGATTGGATGCTGCTGGCTTCTGCAGGCGACCGCCACTCGCCACCCCCACCAACACCTGTGGGCGGTCCTCACTCATCACCATGATGTCCTGCCCCCCCAGTCTTGGGATACACCAGTCATTCATGTTTCAGAGGATCACCTGAAAGGCCCTTAGATGGTACTGACTATTTCTCCTCTGAGGCTGCCTTGCCGCAGTCAGGGAAAGTTGCTCATTTTGAAAACCGTGATCACAAAAACAGAGAATGTGAATCAGAGAAAATTCAGGTTGGAAGGGACCTGTGGAGGGCTAGGCCACCTCCTGCTCACAGAAACATCACCTCCAATGAGACCATTCCAGCCAAGGCATCGTCTATCCGGGTCTTAAAAACCCCCAAGGATGAACAGAGGCTGCGCAGATCCAACCTTCTTGAGGGAGCACAGTCCAACTGAAAACAAGGAAGTGCCTATGTGCACACAGCCGCTCTCGTGAGCAAACCACACCTCAACCCTTGCGCTAACAGGTGAGGGGTGCAGCGCTCTAGGAGGAAAAATAACTGGCAAAGGTTGGAAGGAATGGCCTGGGCAGCCTCCCAGCAAAAGGTGAAGCTCCAGAGCCTGAAGCTGCTGCGCTGGGGCCCTCCCAGCAGCAAAGGGCATATTCCCCGTTCCCTGTTCCTTCTCCTCCCTCCCCACGGCAGTAAGGTGAGTCGCAGGGCGGCAGCAGGGCTGGGCTGTACCCACCTCCCCCACCCCCTCCATGCCCCAGGGCTGCCCCCCGCCACCCCACCCGTGACCTTCACTTGCCCTGGGCCCGGCTGCCCCGCCACAGTTCCTTACCGCGCGCAAGGAGGGCGGCGGACGCGCGGAGGGCGCCGGGCGCCCGGGCCAAGAGGGTGGCCAGCATCTCCCGGGGGCTCTGCACGGACCCACGCGGACGTAGGAAGGCAGACAGCAGCAGCAGCTCCGACCCAGCAGCAAGGTCGGCGGAACTGCAGCGACTAAGGGGCAGGGGGCGGAGCTAGCGCCCCCAGCCAATGAGCTTCGCAACGGCGTGGTTGCGTCACGGCACCGCCCCCGCCACGGCCTGCGTCACAGGGTGGGGCTGCGAGTGGGCTGAAGGTGGGCGTGAGGGGGATGGGGGTCTCAGCGGCCTGCGCGTGTGCATGTATGTGTGTTTATGTATATGCACGTAGATGTACTCGGGTATATATGTTTGCGTGTATACATACGTTACGTTTATGCACACATACGCATGCACATATAGGTGCGCACACAGATACACGTACATATGCAGATATACACAGATGCAGAACACACACACACGTTTATCCATACAGTGCAATCTACCTTACTGCGCATTTGCCTTTCATTTCCTTTATAGTAACAGGAGCTGGGCTCTAGGCATGTTTCACTATTGCCCATGCTGTATACAGCTGTTGGTTGGTCGGTCTACAGGGTGTAAATCTACCTTGCCTTCCACTTGTCTTCAGCCTAACTTGGTTTCCTGTGTTTCACTGCAAACACATAGCCATTTGCCCTTCAATATACACGTAGGACAGGCTCAGTGAGCTGAATCTCACTTTTCCCTGAGCCTGAGGAAGGTTGCATGTGCCTGAAAGCTTGCAGAAGAAGATCATTTCTTTTTGCAATTTCTTAAGCGGTCTAATAAAAGGTACCATCTCTGAACAAATAGTTGTTTTGCATTTTTTGTCTAAGACCAACACAGCTACCAGCTACATCCCTGAAACTAGTCTCTTGGTACATTTTACTATAATTTACTCATAAGAGGGGAGGAGTAACTCTGGACACAGACGTGCAAACCATACAAACACTGAGGGCTTTAAAGTAGGTTTAAATGGAATGATGATAAGAGTCCAAATAACAATAATCTACTAGAATCCCAGTGGGAAATGGGACACTACAACAAATGAAAACAACCAGGCAACCTGCTGAATATGAGATGTCAAAACTATGGGAAAGCTGAAAATCACAACTGAAATCATGATGCAACTGATATGAGACATGGTGGGATTTTACTTTGTTCTTCCTCTTCCTTTTCTGCCCTCCCTCAGATAATGTCATGGGAGATGGAATATAGATCACTAGTTGACAAAAGGTACTAGATGAGACTGAGTAGTCATGAGTGTCCATAGTAGGGGACCCAGTCGTAACAGGGAACTTAGATTGTGTGTCAGGGGAAAACAAACCAAAACAACACACCACCACACACACAGTAAGTCAAAGATATGGAATGTGTTTGGGACAATTTGCTGTTTTCAAAGGTGAAGAAAGTTACTAAGAAATCAGCTGTTTTAGATTTGGTTCTGACAAATAAGGAGGAATTGACTGAAAATCCACAGGTGGAAGGTAATTATAGCAAAAGCTGCTATCATGAAATGATCAGAGTTCACTGCTTTTATGGAAAAGCAAGTATATGGGGAAGGGAAAATCAAGGAGAGCAGCAGAAAAAAAAATGAATTTGCAAAAAGCAGACTTTAAATTCAGGAAATTGGTAAGATCATCCCACAGATTAAGGAGTGCAGAGAAACTGGCAGTTACTGAGACTATTAAGAGGCACAACAGCAACCTAGCTCTATGTGAAACTAAATCAGGAAGCATAGCAAGAGACTGTTAGGGCTGCATCACAAGCTCTTCAATGACCTAAAAATTTAAAAAGGAATTGAAATGGAAACATACAAGTATGAAGGATAAAAACCTGAAATGCCAAGGCACAAAATGAATTCCAAGTAGCAAAAAACATAACAGGCAGCAACAAGAGGGGAGCGTACATTAGAAAAGAAAGATACCAAAATGCGTGCTAAAAAAGAAAAGGAGAGAGAACAACAGATGATGCAGAGAAGGCTGTAGTATTCTATGCCTTTTTTGCTTCAGTCCTAACTTAAAAAGCTAAGTTGTGACCAGATACTAAAACTGATTTAACAAGGAGATGAAAATGTAGGCCAAAGTACAAAAAAAACAGGTTAAAGAGGTAAAAGGTGATAGAGTATTTAGAGGGGATGCATGTTTAAGTCAGCAAGGCCAAATGAAATTCAGGGTACAGTACATAAACTGCTCCCTTAAAAAAAAAAAAAAAAAAAAAAATCACTGAACCCTTAGCAATAACTTTTGCAATATTTCTTCTAAGACATTTAACAGAAATTAGCCATGAGGCCATTAATGCGTGCAGACTGAATTAGATAGATAGCATACCAAATTAACTTGAACCTAAGTGTACTTTGATGGGTATAAGTTGTAGCCATATTGGTCTAAGGATATAGGCAGACAAGTTCTTTGGGTAAATCCAAGACCTTTTATTAAACCAACTAATTATTAGGTGGTCTAATAAAAGATACTGGATTTACCCAAAGAACCTCGTCTGCCTAGCGTACTTTGAAACAGTTCATGCAAATTGGGCCTTATTACGATTTCCACATAGACTGGATACTGTGAAATCCACAGGTGCTAAAAAGATTCTGGAATAATTCTGTAATGACAGGAATGTTCTGGAGTAAAAGTAGGTTTATCTGAAATAGCAATTTTACCAAAAGTCACTTTTGTTCTGTAACAACCTATCTACAAGGAAGTAATTTCAGAAAGGCTAACATAAAAATAAGTAATACTAGTAGTAATAGCAAAACAGCTAAGCAGGTGAATTTCCCCCATTCAGGCAAGGCCTTAGTACAAACAAAGAAGTCAACCCTTCTATGTTAAAACCTGCCAATTAATAAGAGAGGGGAAAGGGCAAAGATTTGTTAGCTATGATAATGCACAGCCAGCTGAATATCAGGGTCAGAATTCTGCAGTCGTCTCCTTTTTCCTATTATAAAGTGAATGACCACAGAAAGGATGGATGTCAAAGCCATCAACAGAATGAAAACTGACAGGCAGAATGAGAGGATAGTGGAAATTTAGTTCCAGAAAACCCACCTAACTTTGAATTTGCACCCTGGCTGTTGGGATTCCAGAGGTTTCTCTCATCCATCTTTTCCAAGTTTGAAATACTAAAAACAGTTACGCTGGAATGCAAGAATTAGAGGAACTACCTCTGGCTGTACAACCTCAGCATTTTATTACTGAGATCATTTGGAAGAATAGTACTGCAGCAGCTTCTGTCTGATTACAAGTTTTATCGCTTTATCTGTGCATCTTCTAGAACAGCTACCAATCCTACAGGCCAAACTGCACTTGTAGATATACTTGAGAGCATACTGACTTGCCTGGATGCTCCATACACCCAACTTTAGAGATGAAATTAGATTTGAAGTAACATTCAGTAATGTAGCTCTCTTTGCATTATTAACTTTTACTTGTAAGAGCTCTGTGTTAACTGGAAGTGTTGATTCAGGATGAAGGCTAAGTCAGTCTCCAAAATATTAAAATAAGGTCATCACAGGTTTTACTTTCCCCACAGAACTGTGCTTCCGCAAGTCTCAAAAGAACCATTCTATCACAGAGGATAAAGATTGCATATCAGAGGAACTAGCAACTGTAGCTGTACAAAAACTGAACTATTACACTGAAGGCCAGATTTTAACCTACCTTTAAGAGGCTAAAATTAACCTTTATTCCTACTTTGTAACTCTCAAAAGGGACACCACACACCATTTATGGAACTTGTCTATCATTGCCCACCCTGCTACTAAACCCCCTCCCAAACATATCGGCCAAACCAAATCAACGGCTGAAGAGGCCTAAAAATCCACTGTGTACCTTTCAACTGAAGGTCTCAAGCACATTTTTCCAAGTAAAATTAACCCCAAAAATGTCTTGCAGAGCAGATATGGTTAGAGAAGTATTTTAGGAGCTACTTCAAGTTTAACTATAAATGCATAACATGAATGGCAGCAGCTCCAGAAGGGACAAGCTAAAGACTAGGTGGTATCTCAAATAAGGTTTATACTTATTAAAATAACTCTTTTGTGCATTTCTGGCTTTTCACATTGAAAAAAAATAAATCACATTTTAGCATTTTAAATAGATTACAACTTTTATCATAGACTGCTTTCATGACTTTACATTGACATAAGCCTATACATGGTTTATTCTGTAAGGTTAGTGAGAAAGACAACTAGGGGGAAAACAGTGTATTAATTCAATATACTAGTCTGGGGAACATTGTAATACACTCATTTTGTTTTATTTTTTAATATAAACTACCTTCCAGAGTAATGAAGTTAAATAAAAAGAACAGCTTATTAAACAAACAACCCCCACCGCCAAATTATAAAAACAGTAGCTTTGATTCTATTCAAGGAAACCTTTCCACAGATCTTCAGAATAAAATAATCTGGCAAGAAAACACAGTTGACAAACATCCTTCAAATGTTACCATTTATTTCACAGTTCTGCACATAAATGAGTGGACTGGTAAAGACATGGTTATCTGGATATATATATATTTTTTTTTTACAGTTATTCATTGTCATGTTGACTATAACCACTGAAGATATGCTTCATGATTTAGCAATCTAGAGGAAAGAAAAACATATGTAATATTAACATAAAGACATTTAATTAGATAACTGCAATGAAATATTTTGTATTGCGTTTATAGTAAAAACAGTGGCCATAAGATTACAGGATTTTTTTCCCCAAGTAAAGTGCTTTTGTAAAGCTACATATAAACCAGTATAAACCCATAAGTTAAATGTTTTGCACTAGCTTTAAAAAAAATGTCATGTTTAACATGCAGAAGGGAAAATTACCACTTCTGATGGCCCTATAAGGCATATCAAGTCCACACACATTGAGATTTAGCTTCAGTATTATCTATGTCAGACCCCTTTATCTATTAGCAGGCCTCCTACGTAGAGCTTTAAACTAACGTCGTCGGGGGACAGGGATGTTGAGGTCAGGACAAGACCAGGTAGGACAAGCCATGAACTGCATGCTGGAAGTGACCAGGTAAGTACTAAGAGGCCCACTAAAAATCACGATAGGTGCTCTTAGAATTCCCCTTCGGGGGGGAGGGGGCACGTGGGGGGCTTGGGTGTCTGTATACTAATGCTAGAAGTGCGGGAAACAAGCAGGAGGAACTTGCCCTCCTGCTTACAAACAAAGACCTCGACCTGGTTGGTCTAATAGAAACCTAGTGGGACCCTACTCATGACTGAGCAGTGGGCATTGAAAGCTACAGGTTATACAGGCAGGACAGGTTGGGGAAAAGGCAGGGAGGGGAGGAGGGCATTGCTCTATATATTAGGGAACAATATGCATCCTCTGTAATAAAGATGGGGACAGAGGATGGGCAAATCAGAGTCCTATGAGTCAGATTACAAGGGGGTATGGATGAAAGGGACTTGGTAGTAGGGGTCTACTACAGACCCCCACACCAGGGGGAAGAGTTAGACCTAGAGTTCTCAAAACAGCTCTCAAGGGCATCATACTCAAAAGACCTAGTTGTTATGGGTGACCCAAATTACCTGGACATCTGCTGGGAGGAGCAGTTGGCTAGGTCTGCCCGTTCACATAGGTTCTTAACCTGCATACAGGACCTGCATCCAACACAAGAAGTATGCAGTCCCACTAGGAGAGATGCCTTACTTGACTTGGTGCTGGCCTCAGGAGACGACTTGGTAGGGGAGCTACAAGTACAAGGTAATCTAGGGGATAATGACCACCAGTTGATAGGATTCACTATCCAGTGTAAGGTGGGAAAGACAAATAGTAGGGCATTAGCTGGCCTTCCAGAAGTCTAGCACTTCAATGAGCTCAGGAGATTGGTTAGGGTGGGCCTGAGGGGCAATCACATCTGAGGTGGGGGTCCAAGAAGGGTGGGAGTTCCTCAAGCGACTGATCCTACAGGCACAGAGGGACGCTATGCCAGTACATGCAAAGGGTGGCAAAAGAACCAACTTTCTTGGCTGAGCAGAAAAATCCAGGGAAGCCTTCAGAGGAAAAAAGAGGTCTACAAGCTGTGTAAGCAGGGGCAGCCACCAAGGAAGAGTATACCTACTTGGCTTATGCTTGTAGGGAAGCAGTGAGAAAGGCCAAAGCAGATACAGAACTCAAGTTGGCAATAAGGATTAAGGATAACAAGAAGTCCTTCCTTAAGTACATAGAGAGCAGGAAGAAGGTGCAGGGTAAGATAGGGCCACTACAGAATGGATTAGGGCAACTCATAACTGATAGGATGGAAGAAACAGAGTTCTTAAATAATTTCTTTGCTTGTTTTCCTGGACACAGATACAAATGGACCTCCCAATGAGTCTACAGTCTGGAGTGAGAGTTGTACCAATCCACCAATGGTTAGCACTGACCTAATGAAGGGGCACTTAAATACCCACATAGGGTACTAAAGAAATTGGCCAATGACATAGCAGAACCACTGGCGCAGCTGTTTGAGCGCTTGTGGCACTTGGGACAGGTCCCAAAGGAATGGAAAAGGGCCATGGTCCCTATCTTCAAGAAGGGGAGGAAGGAGGACCCAGGTAATTATAGGCCAGTTAGCCTCACCTCTATTCTCAGCAGGACCTTAGAAAAAACCATTAAGGATCATATTCGCAGGGAGCCAGCGGGTAGCACAATGGTGAGGGGCAACCAGCATGGGTTTATAGCAGGCAGATCCTGCCTGACTAACCTGGTCTCTTTTTATGACCAGGTTTCAAAGTGCTTAGATGCAGGGGAGCAAGTAGATATTGTTTACCTGAATTTTAAAGAGGCTTTTGACACAGTGTCATACCCAATTCTTACACATAAACTGAGTAGCTGTGATAGGGATTCTTTCACAGTAAGGTGGGTGAGTAACGGGTTTATGGGATGCACCTAGAGCGTGGTGGTGGTGGATAGGGCGGTTTCTCCATGGAGGGATGTAGACAGTGGTGTCCCCCAAGGTTCTGTCCTTGGACCAGTACTGTTTAATTTCTTCATCAGCGATTTGGATGAAGGTGTTGAAAGCACCTTGTCCAAATTCGTAGATGACACTAAACTATGGGGCATAGTAAAACACAATGGAGGGCAGGGAGCGAATTCAGGCAGATTTGGACAGACTGAGGAAGTGGGCAGAACAAAACAGGATGCAATTCAACGAGGATAAATGCAACGCGTTGCACCTGGGAAAAAAGGATCTCCAACACACCTACAGACTGGGGGGGGGGGTACCATTCTGAGTACCACAACAGTGAAAAGGGATCTCGGAGTCCTGGTTGATGCAAAAATGAACATAAGTTGCTAGTGTAACGAGCTAATAAGCAAGGCTAACCGCATTCTCTCTTGTGTCAGCAAGTGTATCACGAGCAGGTCTAGGGAAGTGATAATTCCCCTCTGTGCGGAATTGGTGAGGCTGCAGATGGAGTACTGCGTCAAGTTTTGGGTGCCACACTTCAAGGGGGATGTGGATAACCTGGAGAGGGTTCAGAGAAGGGCTACTCACATGGTTGAGGGCCTGCAGGTAACACCCTATGAAGACAGACTGAGAGATCTGAATCTCTTCAGCCTCGGCAAGAGAAGGCTGAGAGGCGATCTTGTGCCTGCCTACAAACTCATCAGGGGAGCGCAACAGGAAACGGGACACTGTTTACCAGGGCACCCCTCAGGGTTACCAGAAATAATGGCCACAAACTGAAGGAAAGCAGATTTAGATTGGACATAAGGAAGAAATTCTTTACGGTAAGAGCTGCCAAAATATGGAATGGGTTTCCAAGGGAGGTGGGTACTTTCCCCAATCCTGGAAGTGCTCAAGAGGGGATTAGACAGGTATCTGGCTGGGGTTACTTAACCTCAGCACTCTTTTCTGCCTGAAGCAGGGGGTAGGACCCGATGATCTCTTCCAACTCTAGACATCTATGAAATCTATGTCAACGAAGTACAACATTATAAAATGTGAGACTATTCACTGAAGAATATACTGACTTTTATTATGGTCCTGATCATCCAACAAGTTGAATTCTTCTTTTATTATGCTATTTTATTCCTTAAATACTATCATCTTTTACTTACAAGATCATACTTATTTCTGCACTGTACAAACATAAAAAAAGAAAAGAACATTTACATTTTAGGGGCTTATGGCCTAAAAGAGAAACAATGAGTTGGGTATGATAAGCAATTTGACATACCAATGAACTGCTAGTCTCCTATTTTGTCGTCAAAAAGTTACTGGCTTTAAAATCAGTAACAGAATAAAGGACAATAGCAGGACTGAAGCAGCTAGGGAACAGGAAAAAAAAAAAAAAAAAAAGGAGGAAAGGACAAAACTACCAATTCCCACACTATTGACTGTGAATGAAAGCTACAAGGCACCTTGCAAGATTCCAGGGTTTCAGTTAAATATATTAGTCTACATTTGTATACTCACTCTGAGTGTCTGTACATGTTTCGGTTAGTGCTTTTTGTCTTCTTTCATATTCCTTCAAATCCCTCTTGCGTATCACGAAGAGCTGTTAGATGACATTGTAGGTTATACAAGGCCATGCAGGCAAGCAGTGAACTAGGGCCCGAGTTCTTATAGTAAAACAAGATGAACTACAATTTTTGAGCAGATGCAACTATCAAGCTTCAGAACACAAGCCACTGTCTAACTATAGGAGGGGACTTTCTAGAAGGGCAGATTATTCCACAACTGTACACTGCTGGTCACTAACAGGCAGGATACTAAACTAGATGGAAAAAGCAGTTGCCATGATGGATTGGCCTACACCATATTTTCTCAACCTGTGGTAAGCGTACCCCTGGGGGTATGCAAGACGCAGGCAGGGGGTACACAGCCACAGAGAACCCCCACAGCAAGGGGCACTGCCATTCCCCCTGCTGCCTCCGTGTTCATGTCCAGCCACTCGTCCCCACCCCCAAGCCGGCCAAAGGCTGCTGCAGGAGGGGGAGGGCGGACACATGGATACCTGCGCATTCCCCACCAACAGGCAGGTAAGTTTTCTTTCCTTTGTTATCCTGTCTGATCTTTGGGGCAGACCAGGAACCCCAGAGTGCGCTGCCCTGCTCCCTCCTGCACTGTGGGGATTATCCCCATGACCCAGCCCACCCAGAGCCCAGTTCACTGCGGGCAGTGGGGCTGACGGAGGCACTGGGCTTTTCCCAGCACTCGGGGCAGACTGCAGTGATGGGAGGGGGGCTGCTTCCTTCCCCCCACCAGTGCCGCTGCCCCTGAACATGGGGAAGAGCCCTGTGCTGCCACTACCCTGCTTGTAGAAAGCCTGGGCTCTGGGGCAGCTGCAGCAGGCAGCAGTCAGGCTGCAAACAGCTGTACCGGGCTCCACAGCCCCAGCATCAGCTCCATGCTGGTGACTGCATGTGCACCTCAAAGCAGAGAGCAGGTTTATCCCCATGCTCTGCTCTGAGGCGTGAATGCAGTTACCGCCAGCACAGAGCTGATGCCAGGGCTGTGGAGCCTGATGCTGCTGCCCAGAGCCCATCCCTAACCCTCTCTTCCTCTCAGTCTGAACGAGCTGATTTAAATGCATCCAATCTCCACCCCAGAGTGCCAAGGGAATTAGCTGAGGTCATTGCAGGACCCCTGGCACAGCTTAACAAGCACTTGTGGTGCTCTGGTGTGGTGCCAGAGAACTGGAAGACGACCAATGTGGTTCCCATCTTCAAAAAAGGGAGGAAGGAAGACCCAGAGAACTACAGGCCAGTTAGTCTTAGCTCGATCCTGGGTAAGCTTTTTGAGAGAATTATTCTGGTACATGTCCATGAGTGGCCAGCAGGGGAGATTATGTTTAGGGGCAACCAACATGGGTTCATTAGCGGCAGGTCCTGTCAGCCCAACCTAGTGGCCTTCTACGACCAGGTTACCAAATCCTTAAATGCAGAGGTAGTAGTGGACATAGGCCTTCCAAAAGTCCGGAAAGACTCCGACACTGTCACTTACCCTGTTCTTATTAAAAAACGGGGGGACTGTGGTGTCGAAACTTACACAGTCAAATGGGTCGCCAACTGGCTGGAGGGCCGCACCCAGAGTGTAGTGGTGGATGGGCCATTTTCAACCTGGAGGGATGTGGGCAGTGGGGTTCCACAAGGCTCGGTCCTCAGGCCCGCATTATTCAACATTTCTTCATCAGTGACTTGGACGAGGGGGTAAAAAGCACCTTGTTTGAATTTGCTGATGACACTAAGATGTGGGGGGAGATGTGGGCACGTTAGAAGGAAGGAATAGGCTACAATTGGACCTAGACAGGTTACAGGGGTAGGCGGATGAGAATAGAATGGGATTCAACATTGACAAATGCAAGGTGATACACCTGGGGAGGAAGAACCAGCACCAGACCTGCAGGCTGGGGAACTCCCTTCTCATCAGTGCAGAGGCAGAAAAGGATCTTGGAGTCATCATTGATGCCAAGATGAACAAGGGCCGGAAGTGTGGGGATGCAGTCAGAAAGACCAAACACACCTTGTCATGCATCCACAGATGCATCTCAAGCAGGTCCAAGGTGATACTCCCCCTCTATGCGGCACTGGTCAGGCCGAG
>NW_017728913.1:2412032-2433625 GCF_001723895.1 Crocodylus porosus
CGGTCACAAGCTGGCAGAGGGTAGGTTTAGGTTAGATATCAGGAGGCGCTACTTCACTGTCAGGGCGGCTAGGATCTGGAACAAACTTCTAAGTGAAGTGGTGCTGGCTCCTAACTCGGGCGTCTTTAAGAGGAGGCTAGACAATCATCCTGCTGGGGTCGTTTGACCCCAGTACTCTTTCCTGCCATGGCAGGGGAGTCGGACTTGATGATCTGCTCGGGTCCCTTCCGACCCTACTAACTATGAAACAAGGAGAGGGGAGAGAGAGAGGCCAGGTAGCAACTGTAATTGTGGTGCAGGCAGGTGGTGTCAGCTGCTTCCAGGGCAGCTGCAGCAGAGGCACACATGCTCCGGGGGGGGGGGGTGCCAACCCCAGCCCTACAGACTTACCTCTCTGCACTGCGGGCCTCTGCTTCTCCTCATCACCCCAACCCCTGCTACAGTGGCCCAAGAAGTAGCCAACACCACCTGCCTGCTACCTGTTCTCTCTCTCCCTCTCTCTCTCTCTCCCCCCCGCACTATATATATATCCTTGTTGGTCTGTCTCTCTCTCTCTTGCCTTCTTTTCCTCTCTCTCTCACCCCTTCCTCCTCTCAAAACCATGGCAACAAATTTGGCATGCCACGCATTGCGCGGCACTTTAAATTCCCCAACAATAATTTGGTGTGCTACTCTTTGCGCAACACTGGATTCAGCCCTCCTAGCTTTGGCCAATATCACCTCTAGCCCAGCTACATTCTTGAGCACCCCTGATGTAAAAGGCAGAATCCCTACCCACACCAAATCAGACATCTGTCATATCACAGCTTTATATATGCAGCCCTTCTTCCACCATACAGCACACATTAGTCTGTAAATATAAAATCCCCTGGAAAATTGGGTGTTGGGGTACTTATTAACATTTTCATAAGTTAAGGGGTACTTGCTACTTAGAAGGTTGAGAAACCCTGACCTACATTATTCCTATGCTGTTTATTCTGTATACCATGTTCTCTTTACAGCAGACTGAGAGGATGCAGTAGCAGTGTGCCATCATTATCTTAGGCCTGGGGGTGGCAACTAACAGCTGCAGGCCGGATCCAGCCCATAAAGCCACTGACTCCAACCAAGAGCTAAGGGACTTGGCAGCATCAATGGATAAACGGGCAACACAGCACCACACCACAGCCAGGAGAAGTAGTGATGGTAACGATGAAAGGGTCATAAGTGCTGGCTGGCAAAGAACCCAAGCTGGTAATTCCAGCCTCCTGCCAGAAAAATGTAGCTGACTGCTGTCTTAGGTACAGAGCTCCTGGAAGCAGGGAACATTTTAAAAAGTTACGCACTGCCTGGTACAATGGAGGCTTGATCACTGATTAGAAGTTTGAAACGTTCAAAAATAAAATGACTTTTCTCTGAATATGTCCAGCCACATGTCTAGTTTTTACATCAAAAAAAAGTAGTGTTAAGCTTTCCCTTATGCCCACCCAACCCTAGTCTAGAAAATAAGCTGACATATCAGTGGGCAATTAATCCTTTGGCATGTAACTGTCGTCTCAAAAGCTTGTAGCAAAGGGGAGCATCACGCATCTCTAGCTTTTCAAATAATTCAACACAGGCGCTTGGCAGAAACAGACCTAATCCGCATGCACTTCTTTAATCTTTCTGTCGCCCTGTGCGTCGGTCAGCTGTACCACAGAGATCCGGGATCTTACTGTCACTAAGTAAACAGTTACTTATATATTGGCACAAAAGTCACAATACTTACTAGGCGCCACAGGGCTGCAGCTGCGCCCAAGGTCACTGCAACTTTTACCCACTGGGGTCCATTATCGTGCTGCTTGGTTACAATGAAGGCAGAACGCTTCCATGCTAAAAACACAGGAATATCAGACGGGTGCAGCTTCCATCAAGTTCATACGAACTGTCCTTTCAAGGCAGCTGTCCCTAACCAGAAGGCCTCTCAGATAAACCACATTCCTGTTCTAAACGGCGCTCCCCTATTGGCCTTTCACCAACTAAATCAGCAAAGATCATATTATAGGCTGACTAAATCTGCAAAGACCCACGTAGACAAAACCTTGGGTGGGATGATATTGGTGGGGATAGCGCTGCTTTGAGCAGGGGGTTACAGTAGATCAGTGGCCCTCAACCTTTTTTGAACTAGGACCCATTTGTAAACATTAATGGCCAGTGCTCACTCCCAACCTGCTGCCCCCAAGTATGTGAGGCAGGGGGTGGGTGTGTGGGGCATGAAGGGCCCCTCACAGGCTGCAACTCTGACAGCCTACAACCAGGGTGCGAATTATGGGGGAGCTCAAGGGGACTGAGCAGCCCCATGTGAGCTGTGAGCCCCCCCATAACATTTGAAAATCAGAACCTGGGGGGAGGTGTCCGGTCAAAACCAGTTTAATTATTTTTGCAACTCCCTCCACCCCCAGTCAAAAGTGTCATTCGAACCTTGCCTGCAAGAGAAAAAGCCCCAGTTTCCCACTTTTCCCCCTTGAAAGGAGAACCCATTTTTTCAAGCCTGTCACTCCATTTTTCAAGTCTGTTCTCAACCCTTTCCTATATTCTTGCGGCCCACTTTCGGGTAGCCACCCAGGGGGTTGGGAGACGCCTCCCCCAGTCCCGTCCAAGCCCCATTTCCGACCATCTGCGATACGACCCCCCGCAGGGCCCCGTCCTCCCCTGAGCAGACGGGAGGCAGGGGCAGGCGGGGAACAAGCAGGGGAGCTGCAACTCGCACAGAGCGACCTGCCTGAACCCCGCGCTGGAGACCCTCCCCCCGCTGCCCTCAAATCCCCGGGAAAGCCTAAAGGTCAGGGACAGGAGCAGGTCGCTGACCCCCGCACTCACCGCGCTCCGGGAGCCTTACGGGCACCAGCAACCGCCTCGCCAGGCCCAACGGCGCCGCCATCTTGCGCCCGCAGCCGGCTCGCACCGCCCCTCAGCCACGCGCTGGGCAGGCCCGGGGGCGGAGCCGGGCCTGGCGGGCGCCCCCTGGCGGGCCCTTGAGACAACGCCTCTTGCACCTGCCAGACACTGCCTTGCCTCTGCCGGGGAGATGAAGGCAGCTCCCACAAGCTTGTAGCTAGCCAGGATCCCTTTTGGGGAGTGCACGTCAGGTTTATGCCGGATCCGATCGTGCCAGGCTCGGATTCACCTCCCGATGGCGATTCACTCCGATCAGTCAAGCATACGCCACTTCTCACAGCACAGGCCAGCATCTGGCTGCTCTGTCCAGGAAAGCGGCCCCTCAAACCAAAACCGAGCACTACAAAAATTAGGAGGCAGGCGCTAGAAAAAGGGTGATGTTGACAAACAACGGTGAGAGAGTAACAAAGGGAAAAGGCAGGCTTCTTTGTGCCCTGCTTCCTAGGGGTGGGCCTTTGCTGGGAAACTTCCAAGTTTCTCTGCAGAGCTGTGGAGCCAGGCACCAAAATACTGTCAGAGTCTGAGTCTGGGGGGATTTGCCTTTGTTGGAGTGTGGGGGGAAATGACTCTTACATCATCATCACAGGCCCCAGGAGCTGTCAAAGGGAAATAAGGGAATGTGGTGATAGCACTACTGACTTCAGCCGACCTTAACTCAGGCCTCCCTCAGGCACCGGCTTGGACACTTTGTTGCTAATCTTAAAGCATTCTGAAAAGAGACTGTTTCTTGCCACCTCTGCTTTTTGTCCCTAAACACGCACTTGATTTGTAAATGTGCTTTAACATCCCCTCAGTACTACTTGGGGAGGCCTGAGGAAGGGCACTGCGATACCTGAAAGCCGGCCTATGCCTATACCAGCGATTCTCACCCGAGGCGCCTTAAGATTCTTTCAAGGGGCGCTGCCCCAGGTCAGCTCAGTTAGGTTGACAAACAGGATTCACAAAGCAAACACAGAGATCTGGAAGAGGAATTGCACGCTATGGCCTTTGCAACAGAAAAAAAAATCTGCATTATCGTTTGATGGGAGTCGAAACAGAAGTGAAAGTAAAGAGCTGGCGTTTGCCCAGGGCTGCCTCCAGTCTAGAAAGAAAAGGCGGAAAATCACTATGATCCACACGTGGCCCAAGAAAAGGTAGGGCCACAAGACCGCCTGCCTCTGTCCTGAACCAGTCCTTGCGGCTGTTTGTTGGCCAGCTGCTGGATAGTCCCCTTCCCCCTCGGGCTGCAACCCTGCCGGCGGACAGCAGCACAGGAGAGTCTGCCTAGGGGGCTACACGCACTGGCCCCAGTCCGCACACTGCCTCAGCGACTGCTGGCGGCCAGGGCAAGCGGACACCGCGGGGCGGCGCGGACGGGCCACAGCGGGACGCACCCCAAGCCGGTCCCGCCGGCGAGGGCGGTGCATACTGAAACTCAGCGTCCCGGCTGCGCCCTGCATCCCGACATGCCCCGCACAAGGCGGGGTCGTGGCGCATGCGCGCGGGGTGGGTGACCCGGCTGGGGAAGCCGTGCGCGGCGGCCATTTTGGCGGTGCCGCTCCGGCCTGGTCAGTTACCACGTGAAGTGTCGCCCGGGGCTTGGCGTGGGTAGGGGCGCGGGCGCGGGCGGCGGGGGCCGGCCCGGGCCTGAAGAGCGCGGCGGCGGCGTGTGCTGGGAGGCGGCGAGCGACCAGCGGCCGGAAGCAGCCCGGAACCCGGCGGCCGGAGCCGGGGCAGCAGCGGGGACGGGACGATGCCGTCGGTGAGCCTCCCGCCCAAGGAGAACGCGCTCTTCAAGCGCATCCTGGTGAGTCCGGCCGGGCCGCGGCTGCCCGCACTCCTCCCGGGGAATTCCGGGGTTTCCGTGCTGCCCGAGCCCCCGTGGGGCGAGCCCGGCTTCTGGCCCCGTTTGCCCCCTGGAGCGAGGTTTGACAGCAGGCGGAGGGGAGGGAGAGGAGAGGCACCGGGCAGGTCTTGGTCTGGGGCCGAATACCGAGCGGGCGGTGGCGGCCTTGGACCCGCTGCTGATCACCGGGCTGGGGGGGGGGAGTGCAGGGAGAGGAGTCTGCCCGTGAGCGGTTGATGCCCAGCTTTTCCTTGTCGGAGGAGCCGACCCTGCACCTCAGGGGGTCACTGCACTCTCCCTCCAAAAACAAAGCATGCGCCTGAAAGGGTAGATTATGTCTGCTGGTGCCACTTCTTTTCTTTTTTTAAACACTTTTAGTTATTCGGGAGTGTACTTGGTAGCCGTGTTGGTCTGCGACAAGAAGACATACAAAAAACTAGAACTCTCGGTTCCAAAGTGATAACTTTTATTAGACCAACTGGGAAATTGCAAGACAATTGTCCTTTTCTGCAAGCTTTTGGGATCAAAGTCCCTTCATCAGGCTTTGGGAAAAGTATAGATGATACAACATGGTAAAAAGTCCCCATACATAGGAAATAAACTTCATTTTTGCGCAGAGGGAGCTGAAGATGGGAGGATGTCTCCCTCTGGGTCCATGAGTGTGTCTTTGTGAGCTATTGGCAATTGAGTCCTTTTGGCGATTGGTTTTAAGTGAAGCGCGGGAAGCTATTGGAAACGGTATAAGGGTAAGGCAGCCAGCATCTGTCTGAACTGCTGCTTAGACACATTAGCCCACTCGATTCCACTGAAACTTTCCCTTTTGTGGATGTGTCTTAAAGTTGTTGTTTGGGCAAAAGCCTTCCAAATCTTCTGCAGGCTTTTGCTGTGGTAAACATATTTAGCATTTCTACTGAGTATTTAACTACTTAGTGTTATGCTGTAAAGCAAATTAGACAAGCAGCCTCAAGTTGGTGTGAAAGAACAGACCCTTCTTGCTGCACTCAGATGTGGGTATAAATACATGTTAAATCCTTGCTATCCACTCTCTCCTAAAAGTCCCCTTGGAAAGTTTCTTGGTTGTTAAATAGGCCTCACTCAGCATTGTTCTTTAATAGGTGCCTACTTTCAGCATTCTGTCAGAGTGATTGCTTCCTGGCTGGGGTTTCGTGGAGGTGTTGTTAATGAGCTATAAGGCTTGCCCGGCTTTGAAAGAATCATTCTAGCATAGGAGCTTAGCATTAGCACAGCTTTGTTTTAGCTTCCAGCAGTTTAGTTCAGCTGGGGAAGTTTGGTTTTAGGTAGAGGTCTGCTCCAGCCCAGACAGATTTTTGTTCAGCCTGTGCAAAGGTGTATTCTAATTCTGTTTATTGTGTTCAACTGGAAACGCAGCATCAAGTTATGCAAACCTTCATAAATGACCACAGTTATAAAATTTTAATAGTATTTTGCTGCCACTTCACTTCATGATATCTCATCTATGACTTTCAGCAGATGTTGGACTCCTCTGTAACACATTATTGGAAAATTGCCCAGCCACAAAATAAAATGGATAGGTTGAAAAGTAAGTTTTGTTAATCGTGTTGAAACTTGATGAGCGTGTGTGTGTGGGAACATGCTCTCTCTTTCAGGTAATGTAACTACTTTGAATATGTGATGAAGGTGACTTGTACCCATAACATAAAGACTTTCCGCAGAAGCTTTGAGACATAGCTTAAGCAGTACCCAAAAGATGTTTATTGTTCTTCAAATAGATATGACACTGAACTTGGGCTAGAATGCAGAACTATAAAGAGAATTGCAGTTTGGAAACTTTTTTTTTTTTGCTTTCTTAAGTATAAAACAGATGTGGGGATCTTGGAAACTGAACGGAGTTTGACATGTTCTGAATTTGGGAACATGTGTATCAGTTATCACTTCGTGTACAACACCAATTTGAGTAAGAACTTTCTAATCTTCTCAGGTGTGCTTAGGATTTTGGCATGGCTGAAAAATCTTCTATTTTATTGAAGTTATTGCCTTCTGTTCCAGTTAAGCTTTCTATTTTTAATGTGAGTTTCTAGTTTTAGTAGCTGGAAAGATATACAAGTGCAGACAAAGGCTAAATTAGTACATTATTATGTTTTTCCTGCAGGCATCTTTCCAGTGCCCCTGCTGCTGTCATGAGCTTCCTTTGTCCATACAAGAAGAATGACTTTCAAAGTTGTCAGTTTTCACTCTCTTCTTAATCACTTTGGACATTGGTGAAAATGAAATGAACTGGCTCAGTTTCATTCTGTAACATTTGCAAGAGTTCTGAGCAACATCAGCCATGAATGATGGGCTTATTTAGTGGGATGGGGAACTGAAATTGGGGTTGAAGAAGGTAGAGTAGCAAGTGCTATTCAGCTTCCAGACAGCTGAAGGAGGAAGAAAGTAGCAGGCCTCCCCCCGCCCCCCCCCATGGTAGGTAGGGGCTGGTTGTGCTATAGAATAATGGAGAAATGTGTTTTTTTTGAGGTAGGTAAGCAGGGGGAAGAGTCGAAGCAAAGCCAAAGGGAAGGAGGGTAAAACAAAACCAAGAGACCTAGAAGTTAGGGTTGATTGTTGAATTATGTAAGTAATCTGCAGTGCTTAATACTTGTTCTGTCAAACCAGCTTTTGTGGCCTGACCAGCTAGTCGAATATGACTCGGCAATGTGTTGGATTACTTGGCGTGGTATTTATCATATGTTTAAACATTGTTTGACCAGACTTCTTAGAAGATGATGATGCTGTTGAAGGCATTTTACATTGACGATTATTACACAGAAAGTTAATGGACAATAATGGTGCTATATGATATCACAATCATTCTTTTCTGTTAAATTGTGGAAGACCTGCACCTTAGGGGTCATGGTGTTTTGGGGGAGAGCAAGAAGACACCAGTATTTTTCAGTCTGATTTGTTGTCTAATTTTTAAGTTAATGGGTATCGCACGATTTTTTTTTTCTTTCCCCCTCCCCCCTCAAGCTTCAGGTATACCAGTATTTAATTGTTTTCTTCATTTGAAGCATTTTCTTTACAAGCACTTTGTGGAGCTTTGTGTACAGTAGGGATTCTTTTTAAGCTTCACTGCTAGTTCACAGCTTTGCACTAGATAATTTACAATCTTTGAAGCATGATACTGCAAAATGTTGCGTCTCATCAGTTAGATATTGTATAGTGTCTTTTAAGCTCTGCGTACTCAATTTTTTCATCGCCGAGTATAGCGCATGCACCCTTTCAAACCTCCTGTGAGCCTCACTTTCTACCATGTCAACTAAACGACCCCCATATGTCTGTGGGACCAAGATAGCCATGAAGCAGTCTTAGTCTCCTTCTGCATGAACTGGTTCTTTCTCCCAGTAGTAGGGGTATTGTTGATTGGCCCTTTTTTTTGGTATCATGAGGTCTTTCACTCTTGATATCTTCTCCCTACCATAAGGACTATTGAGGTTATACTTGGACTTGCGTGGTCTGCTGGCAGAGTTGTTTGTCACTAGGCATCCAGAGCACGTGCACATCTGCTTACTTTTGGTGCCTTTGCTCTAGCAAACGTACTAATGCACAAAATACGTTAATATGAGGAAGCAGCTCACTGAAGTCCTACCTGGCTAATGGGCAGCAAAAGAAGCCGTACTCTGCTTTGCAGCAATGGGGAGTCACTTTGCCAGCAGAGGTACTTACTATGAATGCACTCAGAGTTTTACTGGCAGAACTTGTCCTGTAGCCTACACCTTACAGAGAACTTCCCTCACACTTGTTAGGCCCTCTGTCCAGCCCAGCACTGACACATGCTGCTTCATTTTTCCATTGAGAAGGCCATATTTTTTCACATACAATACCTAGAACACACATCTTGGTTTGGAAAGTAGAATGTAGAAAAAGATTTTTCCAGAGTTATGGCTTACTGTGTGATGCAGAGTGAACAGGAAGTGTGTCATCAGGGACTCCCTAGTGTGGCAGGAATCCTATTTCCTGGGATGCTGCAGTTCCTTGACTCTATTTGCAGGAGGACTTACTCTGTCATGCAGGGTTAGGTCTCAGACCCTTGCAGAGGTTAAGACTGTTACTTATTTACTGTAAGTACTTCTTGATATAAGTTACTATAAAGTATTGCTTTCATATCACAAGCCTCATCAAAATACTACCATAAGCTCACTCACTGCTTTGAGTACAAGCTACAGTGCTCAGCCAGTGGGTCTGGCTGTGAGAGAGTTAACACAAGACTCTACCCTTTTAGTTTGAGCAGACAGGAGAAGCAGTTATTTTGATAGGAGCATAGCATGCACAGTTTCTTCAGGAATGCTCCTTTCCAGGAAAGGAAACAACTTCCCCACTTAACATGTATCCCAATTATGGGGGACTGTTTTTGGGAGAGGTGGAAGATGCATGTTGTGTGTCAGAAAATATGGTATGTCTGCTTTAAAACTTGGCCAGACCATCTGCTTTTCAAAGGTGAGAGATGTTAAATCTCACAGTGTGTTTCGTATCCTATGGCCACAGGTATCATACTACTATTTGATCCAAAAGCAGCCTGGTTCAAGTCCTGGTAGTCTGGGAATAGTGGAGTTTGATTTTTTTTTTTTTTTTTTTTAATTCAACCAGTTTTTTACAGTGCTTTCCGTCAACAAAAACAAAATATTTCCTTAATTTTGTTTTTGCTGATTGAGCTAGAAGTTTTAAATTGTGCTTTTAAATTCGTTATCTGAAGCTTCTGCTACTTGCATTTAATGAACATCCCTCAGTTAAAATCTCTAGAATTGTGTATAACTTCTTAGCAGCATTGCAGAATTCGAATATAAACAGTGACAAAACTGAGCCTTTCCAGACTTAGCTGGTCAGAGTCATTAGGGAAGATAAGCAAGTGTTCATTGCTGCTGTTAAATCTGAGATCAACAGAATCAGTTTTGATGTGTTACTACCCACTTCCTTCAGATTATATTTGAGCTAACAGGACATAGGTAAAGGATGTCAGTAGTCTGCTCTGGTCTAATATGAAGTATGTGTTCTTAGACCAACATGGCTATAACCAGCCCCCCTGAAACATGGTCTGGTATCATGGCTTTTCATTTTTTCTGAGATGTCACTCCAGCATGATCTTTGTGCCATGTTCATTTGTGGAACCTAGCTGAAAGAGGACTGTGGTATTGCAGTTGATTTGTCACCATAGTTGGTAACTTTCTCAAGAAGGAAAGTTTAAAAATAAGGTATTATAATGTTGCCAAGAGAATTAATGCTGAATCATGGCTTTTTAAGTTAGGGTCACACTTTCCTCAAATAGAAATTACTGGAAGGAGACTATAGCAGCTATTGACAAATTGCTCTGAACTGGATTTTGCCAGCCAGAAGGAGAAGGGTCCAAATTCAGATATTTAGACTGACTTTTTCAGCAGCCCCACTGTAAAGTGGAAACATCCACTTTGTTTTGAGACTGGCGTGAAATTTAATTAGGGAGGAGACATTTTCTTTTTGAGAGAGTCCAGTGAAAATAAGTGTAGTTTCCTTCAGTGTTTGCTAAGAGAGCAGACTCTCTGTAGCAAGTGGATATCTCAAGGGATCAGGTAAGGTGGTGTGTTATAGTGAGGTCATTTGCCATGGATAACAATTCTTCCTGTCAAGTCTTTGATGAGTCTTTTTCTTAGTTGTGCTACAGAGCTAGAATGGTGTGTTAGATTAAACTCAGCTAATTGTGTTGAGGCTCTCTAATCTCTGGTCTTCTGCTTTTTTTTTTTTATACTTTCTGCATTTAATAAGCATGGTGGAAATGGATTCCCAGGGCCTATACCATTTAGTATCATCAAGACATAATAGCTACAAGTGGATTGTTTTTTCATGTCACCACCTCTCAAAATCTTGTTTTCCTTGCTAGTTAGTTTTAGTAAGCATATGAATAATTTGGTTTGATTGAGAGTGCACAGCTATGCAGTGACTGGATTCATTGAGTTGTAACTCAAGCCAGAATTATTGGGATGTAGCTGCTTTAGTCAGCAGTGCATAAGCTCTTCTCCCCGCCCTTCCCAACACACACATCTGCATTGGCAAAGACCTCATCTGCACTGGGATTTCTGCTGCCAGAACTTTGTTGCATCATAACTGCTGATATTGCTATGTTACTGTAGTTTTTGTGTGTGCTTGACTGCTTTTGCTAGCCTTATATGTCCTCTCTGCAAGAGGTTGTCAACAGAAGGTAGTTCATGGTGGGTAAAAGCCACGATGAAAAGTTGTTGGCTTTGCTGCGTTGCTGGAGCAAATTCATACTCGCTTCATGATGGCAGCTACATGTAGGCCAAGAACTTATAGGGTCTAAGGATGCGTAGGCCAAGGGCTTGTAGGGTCTGATAAAGTGACAGGGTATTTAACTGGCTTGTGTCAAACTTGTGTGTGGACACTTTGTGGTGATGAAAAACAACTTTTATCAACAAAACTTGGTAGTGTAGACAAGGTCTTACTTTGGCTTAAAGTGCTAACTTTAGGTAAAGATGTGATTGATGCAAGTTGGGAAACAAGCAAAACCTTAGTTATAATTTGAGCTAACAATACAATGAAGAGAAGCCATAAGGGTGGGTTTTTTTAATTGTTTGTTTGTTTGTTTTTTAAATTGAATTTATGGTTACAGATATTCTTGTAAACTTGAACAAAACACAGACTGACTGATTCATCACTCTCTTCCTAAATTGCTGCTGTGCTGGACTCCACTTTTCCAGGGGCAGCAAAATGAAAACTAAACAGTTTTGTCAATCTTCACTATTGCTTTTAAAAATATTATGGGCAGTAATGGAAATTGACAGTCAGTTAATGCTGTCACTACTGTTTGGAAAAGCAATATGCAGTAGTGAATGCAGGCACTTAACACCCTATTTGTGGCAGATGGGCAGAGAGTCAAGGCTTTAGGTTTCAGACACCTACTAGCTGATAAAAGAGGAAATCCCAGTGTGGCAGTGCTGTAGTGAAAACTTCAATTCCTATCCCTCCCCTGCAGAAGGGGGATTTCACCTTAGTTGGCTTCTTGGTACCTGATACTTTTTTTGAAATTATGATCTGTAACATGAGGTGAGTAGAGTGAATGAATGTGTTTCAGAGATTATACATATCAGAATAGTTGTGGTGCATGATTTTAGGGAAAGAAAGAAAACATACTAGGGGGAAGGACTGAGAAGGAAAAGAGGAAAGCTGGAGAAGAAGAAGTCAGTACTTGAAAAAAGAGCAGAGTGAAGCCAGAAAGCAAGAGTAAGTAAATAGAAGCAAGATGTGTGGTTTCTCCACATCTAAATAGAAAGCTGATGATCTTTAAAAGAAACATCCGTGTCCTGTATATTTTCTAAATTGCAGGAGCTGTATCCCAGGAAGGAAAGTGGTATGCATCTAAAAAGGTATTTTCACCACAGCTAGTTGAATTTAGTAATGACAAATCTGATAGCATTAATACACAGGTCTGGTAACTGGGATGATATGCTGCTTCCTTGGTCTGAAAGAACAAATCCATCATTGGCACAGTGCTCCAGTGGCTGAGTGGATGGTTCAGAGACATGCTTAGGGTAGGCTGTTATTAGACCATGAGGGAAGCTTGTTTGTTATATCTCCAGTGACTTTAAATACCTAGATAATAAGGTTTAAGGCTTTAATAGAACACTTCTGAGCTGTCTCCTGGGGTTGAATTTAGTTTCTTGGCCTTTTGGCAAGATCAAGTTCAGTCTAGGGAAATCTTTTCTGACTCTAGACTGGTTCATCATGGCACTGACTAATTTAGCATATTTACTTTGCCAGTGTAACTATCGCTGAAAAATGGCTCCTTGTGTTTTTGGAATATTGCTAAGTGCCAGATTTTGCATTAGCTTTAATTTGATGAATCTATTAATATATTGGAGCTAAAAATATGACTTCCTTCCTCACAACCCTGAAAATAGGTGACCTCATAAGAGAAAATAGAGTTCTACACACTTGGCTCTTTAAAAAGCCAATCTTTAAATCACACAAACAGCACTGCAGTCCCTTGTCTTGGGTTTGGGGCCAGGCCTCCTTTTAAGCTACATGTCCTTACCTCTATTAAAAAAAACATGTTCCAGATTTTATGGTCATCTGATGCATGAGAGAACAGAAGGATAAAGCAGTCTAACTTAAAGAATTGGCCTAATACAGTTTCTTTGGGAAGCAGAAAGATAATTTCTTCAGTCCTTGTTCTGATCCTTTTACTGAAGAAGAGCTCTAGTGTCTTTCATTTCTCCGTTCCATGCTCCTCTCCTAATCTGTTTTCATTCCTATCCTGCTCACGAGACACAGCAGTTGGTAGGCACAGCTAGTTTAATAATCTCTGACGTGGTTTAAATTGTTCCTAGTTAGTCAAGGTGGGATGTACATACCTTGTCAAAACACCTGTCATAAAGCTGATGTGTCAGAAGACAGATCGCTTACAAAGTAGTTCTTTGCTTAAATTTAGATTAAATTTGTTCGAAGGTCTGTGAAATACCATACCACAATGCATTAGTAAGATCTTGATTGACATCATAAAAGTCTGAAGCTGTTTATGAAGTTTTTTATATTGATATTTTTTTTTGTATGCTGTTGGAAGTCCTGTTCATGCAATCATTAGTTAAATGTGGAATACCTTTCTTTGTTATAAAAAAAAATTTCTAGAAGCCTCAGGTTAAGTTGGGCGAGTTGCTAGTTGTCCAGTCCTAGAGACTGAGTGCTTGAAGAATTGGTATGCACCTGTATTGTTTTTTCTTCAGAGGCAACTACATACCAACAGGATCCTTACAGGTTGCAGTTTGGTATATCAGCATACCATATACTTGGCACTGAGTTGCATTCAGCTAATTGAGCGCTCTGCTTGATTTGTATTCTTCCACTTCCATAGAGAATGTAGGAATGTACTGGTCCTTTAAATAGATAACTGCATTATCACAAAATACAGCAAACAGATGTTGGAAAAATTAGGACTAGAGAAGTCCATTGGCTGCCTCTCTTCTATCAGATGTTTAAAGCATAGTGGCATCAGATTCTTAAATTACCCAAGTTTGTGAAAATAAGCTTTCTGTGTGGAGACAAATCTATACAGAGTCATTTTATGCTTGTGGTAACAGTGTGATCCCTGACACAACTTGTCAGCTTATTCGGTTTATAACTCTGGGTGCCCAATGACTCTTACAAGAGTCAAGTTGATTTTGTTGTGTAGCAGTGACTTTGGGTAATTTGAGCAGCAGATGTCGGCATTAGAGGGATTCACTGGAGAGGAAATACTCCAAATAGAGGATGGGGTCTGGGGGTTTAGAATAATAGAAGCTGCCTTCTTGTATCAGGCAGGAGTTTGGGTCTGCTGTAAATACAGGATCTCTCCACATACTCGCATGTCAATCAGGAGTGCCTTTTCAAATTCCTAGCATATGGTGGTCATTTGTCAGGTTGCTGCTAACTGAAGACTGATTCTGGTGAGGTGTCTTAACTGTGCTTGAGCATAACTTCCATATAGAAATGGTGCACTTTATTGTTCCCAGCAGCTTCGTGGGGCTAGAGTTATCACGCTTCCTCTACTTACAGGGAAGACTGAGCAAGAGCTGTAAGTCTCCAACTAGAAATCACACTTTCAAAGCCTTAGGATTAGTATTTACTGGGGAAAAATACAAAATCAGACTCTATGATCCCCTAGCTAAAGTAAAGGCTTATTGGCTTGAGTTCTATTTCCAGCTCTTATACTGACTCACTGTATGGCCACATTTTACCTACAGTCACATTAGTTACACTACATATACAAATAATTGTGATCTAAATAGGAAGAATTAACTGAGATTTATATTTGCATATACTTATAGATAAACTTGAAATATTCTCTTTAAATTATGCTATATAAAAGCATTTACTCACCGTTGTAAAGCTCTTAGTGACTTTTCAGTTTAAAAGCTCTATGTAAGTGCTGGTCACTTCAGAAGTACCTGTGAGAGCTTCAGTGTTTCTGTGGAAGTGGACAGTTCTGCAACTTCTACAAAATCAGTTCGTGTGAAAAGTGGTTCAGGTGCTTGGACTAAGAGTGGATGGGATTTCCCGGGTTGTACTGTCAGTCTGTGGCTGTTTGAAGGTAACAACAGTCAGGGACAGCTTGACAGCCAGAGTCTGGCTTGGTGCTTTGGAAATAGTACAAACCAAGGAGGCATAAGCAGGAAGGGGAAGTCTTTCCTTCAGAACACTCTATAGAATTGGAATTTGTAAATATCCTCTGTGGGCAGATTTTTTTTACCTCCAGAACCAGGACAGAAAGGTTTGGTAGTATTACCCAGATGCAGCCTCTTGAGGAAAAATAATTTTTGTTTTCAGAGATTATTAGGGACAGCAACTACATTACATTATTGTATCCTCTGTATGCTTGTGGTATTGTTCCTTCTTTTATGTTTTTTATAAAGATGCACTGATACATCGGTCCATATTGTATCAGGACCAATAAAAGGAAAATCGGCAATCAGCTTTTTTCGGCTTATATGGCCGATAATGTCTCTGAAATGCTGGCATGCATGTGGCCACACCATGCACAAGACCAGAAGTGCAGCCCGACAGCTTGGAGAGCAGCATCCAGCAGGTAAGTCCATTGGGAGGGAAAGGGGGGATGCGCAAATCAAGGCCCCCATGTTGAGGGAGAGGCTGGAGCAAGGGTAGGGGCAGCTGCTGCCCGGGCAGGGCACAGGACTTAACTGGTGGCTTGTCCTGGTGGGTGGCTCCCGCCTCTGTGAGCATCCTTGGGGGAGGCATGGCGCTGCTGGGAGGGAGGACTATGGCAAATTTTGGGGTCGCTCTACCCCCCTCCCCTCCCCCCTGCAGTGGCTCTAGCTTCTGGCCCCTCCTCACCTGGCCTGAGTCCAGCTTCTGGGAAGAGACTGGAACAGCCCCAGGCTTGAGTGCGCTATAGGCCCTCACAGATCTGGGGGGCACATGCTCCCCCTGGACAACCCATTTGTTCCATCCTGGCACCCGCCCTGTCTGGGCAGCACCTGCCCCAGCCCCATTCCTTCTCTCACCACGGGGGCCTCAATCTGCCTCCCCTATGTCCCTTCCCCCAACAGACTTACCAGCTGGATGCTGTTCTCCATGCTACTGGGCTGCATATCAGCAATCCGATTGGTATCGGCTAATGTGGTTGGTCAATAATCGGCCATCAGTATCAGCCCAAAAACTCTTTTATCAGTGCACCCCTAGTTTTTTACTGTTGTTTTCCCCACCTAATGAACTGTTTATCTCATTGGTGCCCTCTCCATCGCTGACTACTTCTAGCCAGTTGCACTTTCCTGTGTTTCTTTCTCATTTTTAATAAACAGCCGTCTTCCCAATGTCCTCTGTCTCCCCCTCCCCGCCAGCCCCTTCTTTTCTCGTCTTCCTTCCTTCCCCCAGATCATGGAACTAGCATAGTGTCTCTCAAATATCACCATGTGTGTTGCTTCTCCCCCACCCCCTGCATACCTCCGTTATCTTTTAAATCTGTGAACTTAGAGGCAACCTTGTATAAGTTCATACACTGCTTGAAATTGTGGACCCCAATCCTGACTCATACTACTTTGCGCTATTTCATTCAGATAATTTTTCATGGAAGGGCCTACCCTTTTCTCTTTGTTTCAGTGTAGGAAAAGCACAGTGCCAGTAGCCTTCCCCCATTGAAAAGGTATGTGCATATTCTAAGAGGATGGAGGGAAATATAAAGATACTTTTAGTTGGAAGACATTTGTGTTGCTTATTTTCAGGAGTTGTAGAAATTATTTCCAAATACATTTTTTAAAATCTTTTTTTCGTTGTTTTTAGGAAAGTAGGTCAGGTTCTCACAGTCGCTTGCTACATAACAAAGATATCAGTCAGCATGTTTCTCTATTTTCTTAAATGCAGGGGCATTTTAAAATATTGCCAGTATGTAATTTTGGAATTTAACAAACTTGTGATTATTTGGAATTTTCCTAAACAGACTGAAGTAGCTAGTGAAATGTAAACCTGAAGGTCTGGAGAAATTACACATAGGAAAGCAGTGTCAGACAAATGGCCAACCAACACCTGAAAACAAAAACTGCATGTTAATTTCCACGGGAAATACGCAACTACTATTGTGGGGTCCACACTTTCAGTGCTTTTGGTGGTGTAGTAATTAGTTCAGTTTGTAATGAGCTGTTTTAGGGTCTCATCCAATATTCGGTGATGTCAGTGAGGCCATAGGATCTGGCCCTTACTTGCACAAAAGCAAAGCAAAAAAAAATTGCTCTTATTTTAAAATGACATGGATATGTGTTAAAATTTGAATGGAGGTTTTTCTCTTTTCCATTGCATGTAATATACATCTTGGCTGTCTCAGCTTAAAGTTCAAGGTGAAATACTGTTAAAGCACACAAAACTAAAAACAGCCAAGAGATAAGATTTCAGGTTTGTAGTAAGCAACTGTACTTAAAGGTGAACTACAAATCCAGTGAACTACAAATCCAACAAACTTGTCTGCCTCTGTATGTTTGCTGTCATAGTTAAAGGGTAAGGTGTGCCTTAGATCAGGGGTTAGCAACATCTGGTTTACAGAGCCAGGGGTCTTTGTGTGTGCTCATGCCAAGGCCATGCAGCAAGGAACTGCACTAGAGCTGGGCAGCTGGAAGCTGTGTCTGTGCTAGTACCATTTCCCCCAACTCCCTGCTCCCTGGCTGTAGCATGAGTGCTGTTTGTAGCCAGTGGGGAGCTGCGCTGCAGTTCTGAGAAGCAGCAACGATGCAACTTCTAGCTGCCCAGCCCCGGTGCAGCTCCCCAGTGGCTGGAAGCTGTGCCCTTGCTGCAGCGAGGGAGCCCCTTGCTGCTGATATGCTTCTGAAGCCACCCAGCCCATGTCAAACTAGGCTTGGTAAAGGTTGCTAGTTCTTCTCAAATTGCACCCCTTTGTGACAGGATTTGCTGTTTTTGCGTCCCCTTGGATGGAAGTAAAATAGCCTGCCACTCCTAGGGAAGAGGTCATTTTACTAGCCATATTAATGCAGCAGGCCCAATACCAGGCCTACAGGAGCCTATGACCAGTGGTTAGTTGGTTGGTTGATTTCTTCCCAACAAAGGCTCTGGGCTGCTTAAAGAAGAGAGAAAAATTACTTAGAAAACAAGGGAACCAGAGAACAAAATGGGACAAACAAAGTAACTTTAAAAGCCATTATAGTACTAAAATAACCTGTAAAGCAACTTCTTCCTACCCCCAACAGTATTCCAGTTTACCGACTCAAAAACAGTAAATAAAAGCATTGCGCAGTTGTGTATATAGCAATCATTGAGCTTAAAACAAATGCCTATGAACATTTTCTCCTGCCTAAAACCTTAACCTTACTTTGAAAGCTTTCTCTGTATCCTCTTGCTTCCATTGCCTCCATCTTCTGTGGGGGATTGGGGGAGAGCTTACTTCCTGCCTTTACTCTCCCTGAATCTGTTGCCCTTCAGTAGCTGACAGCCCATGCACTCATCCTTATTCCATGGTGTCTCTTTTCAACTCTTTGACCTTTTGGGGTTGCTTGGCTTTCAGTTTTGGTAACTTGGCTTGAAATTGTTTCAAATACATAACTGATCTTAGTACAGTATAACCTCATAAATCTGGATCTCAAAAATCCAGAATTCTCTAAAATCCGGCACTTTTTAAGCTTCTCCCACTGCTCCCCTGGATGTGGAGAGGGAAGCCTGCATGTGCCAGCTGCTGCGGCCATCCACCACCCCATGCTGCTGCTGTGTGTGTGGCTGGTGCTTTGGGACCAGCTACAGCTAACCCCCGGCTTCGAAACTGGCCACTGCTCCAGTTAAAAAAAAAAAAAAAAAGGGGGGGTGGTGGGATTTCAAATTTCTGACAGGTGCTCAGTCTTGATCATGCCAGATTTATGAGGTTATATTGTGATATAGTTTTACAAATGTCATGGTATATAAAGAACATCAGCTCTATTAGAGCAGATCTAATTGACAAGACAGTAGAAGGGAGCAGTGGAAGAGAGGTGGCATGAACAGGCAGGCATATTGTGCAAATTCTTTTATTACAGCTAGTACCTAGTTCTTACAAAGTAGAATTTGTAAGGCAATGTGAGGACGCGGTCAGTAAGGCTTCACAAGAGAAGGCTGAGAGGAGACCTGGTGGCCATCTATAAACTTACCAGGGGGGACCACCAGGGAATAGGAGAGACCCTGTTCCCCTGAGCACCTCCCGTAGTAACAAGGAATAATGGCTATAAGTTGTCTGAGAGTAGGTTCAGGCTAGACATTAGAAGATACTACTTCACAGTCAGGGCAGCTAGGATCTGGAACCAGCTTCCAAGAGAAGTGTTGCTGGCTCCTACCTTGGGGGTCTTTAAGAGGAGGCTTCATAATTACATAGCTGGGGTCATATGAGCCCAGTATTCTCTCCAGCCCAGGGCAGGGGATCAGACTTCATCATCTACTTAGGTTCCTTCTGACCCTACTTCTATGAATTTCTTCAAAGGAAGCTAAGATCTGACTTTCCAAGTAAGACTCAGGGTTTTATAAGTCACAGTACTTGTGCCAGACAGTACTAGAAGTTTCAGTTTTGTTCTTTCCCTGTCCAGTTTGCATGATGATATTGTTGTTGATTAATGAGGTTCTATAGAACAGATATGTCCCTCAACTCCCTGTTATAATCAAAAATATACAGTAAAGTTTTTCATAAGGTGAATTGGAGCTCAGTGAAATTAAGCCAGAGAAGCGTTGCCAGAAACGTCACCTGGCATGTCTTACTTAAGCTGTTCCATTCATTTTGCTTTCAGCACTTAAATTAGCCATTGCAGCTATTCAAGCTTTTGATAAAGTTTGGTGTATTCAAAGCTTTCGCTATTATTAAAGATGTCGCACAAATTTCATTGTTAGCAGTATTTAGGATCCATATCAGGGCTGTTCAACTTCTGGGCAGCTGCGGGTTGTACTCCATGTTATACCACTGGCTGCATCTGCACTTCTGTCATCATCTAGTCAGGGTTTTGTTTTTTTAATATGTGGCTGCCCACAGTGCATTATTTTGTTGTTGTTGGACTACAAACTTTGCAATATGTTTAAAAAAAAAATGCCTGCCAGGAACCTGATAAATACTGAAAATATTATGTCTTTAAAGCATTTTGCATCCTAGATAGATAAGTTATTTTAGAGAATGTTAATGTGATCCCTAATGGCTCCGCTGCTACTTCTGCTGGCAGGTGCAGACCCAGCTGGGCTCCTCCCATCCCCAGCAGCATGTGGGAAGCCGACTTCAGCTGGATGCTGCTTTTCCTAACCGGTGCTGACCCGGCTGGGTCTGTCCCATCCGGAGCAGCGTGCGTCTGAAGCCGGCTTCCCACATGCTGCTGGGGATGGGAGGAGTCCAGCCAGGTCTGTACCGGCTAGCAGAAGCAGCAACGGAGCCGTGTGCCACTCGGGATGGGACGAGCCCAGCCAGAGTGGCAGGGGCTCAGCTGCATTTTCCTCCTGTCTTTACCAGTCAGTCCCAAGTGGCACATGGCTCTGCCGCAGCTTCTGCTGGCTGGTGCCAACCTGGCTGGCCTTCTCCCGTCCCTAGCAGCATGTGGGAAGCCAGCACGGGGGCGGGCCTCAGCAGGTGGGGTCCTAACGTGACCTCTGTGGGGTGAGGCGGTGTTTGCCGGACCCCGCACTCCAGGCTCGCAGCACTAAGGCCACTGGGGCTGTATGCATGGGCTGCCGGGCACTGTGGTGAGCAAGGCCAGGGGGGCAGGTGAGGGGCTGTGGTGCAGCGACCACCTCGCTCTAGCCCCCTTAGGGCACTGCTCTGGGATGGAGATGTGGAGCTATTTATTTCTTCCCTTCAGTCTCTGGGGCAGTAGCTGGCTGGATGCAGAATGGGTCCCTCCTGCCCCTGGCCACCAGCAGCTACCATGAACCTTGCAGTAACAGGCAGGTGCATTAGGGCTACACAAGCAGGGTCTCTGGCCCGGGACAGAGTGTTTGAATATGGCTCGTGGCCCACTGGGTGATAAAAAGTTCATGATCTGGCCCCACGTTCAAAAAGGTTGGACACCCCTGGCTTAAGGGGACCTAGGGACCCTGTGCTGCATCAGTGCCATGAGAGTGCAGTGGGAGTTGCCCACTGTATGGTGAAGGAGAGGCATGGCATATCTGCATGTTCAGTAGAGATACAGTGATATATTGGTCTATATCGGATCGACACAAATAAAAGGAAAACTAACAATATCGGCAATTGGCTTTTTTGACCAATAATGTTGCTGATAAATGCTACTTGTGCACGTGCAGATGCAGCGTGCACATGGCCAGAAATGCATCCTGGCAGCTTGGAGAGCAGCATTCAGCTGGTAAGTCTGGGGTAGGGGGGGAAGGGGTGTGTGGGAGGCAGAAGTCCCCATGGTGAGGGAGAGAGTGCAGCAGGGGCAGCTGCTGCCTAGCCCTGCCAGGGCGGTGAATGTGACCTCAGCAGTGAAGTGGAGCCATGGGCGGCTCATCCAGGGCAGATAAGGCTCCCTGCGGCTGCATGGATCCCTGAGGGAGGCATAGGAGGCCTGTGCTCCCCTGGATTTGTGAGCAGGGCAGAGGCAGGCTGCCCGCTGCAAGCTCAGGACCAGGGGCTGTGCCGGCTTCTTTCCGGTGGGGGAGGAGGAGGGGGGCTGTGCTTGGGGCAGGCGGGGCACAGAGGCAGCGGTGGTGCTGGGAGGGATGGCTACAGGGAATTTTGGGGTGACTCTAGTTGATACAGGCTGCACATCAGCTATCACACAGGTATCAGCCAATATAACTAGTTAAAAATTGGCCCTCGCTATCAGCCAAAATATTATAGTTTCATAGTTTCTAGGGTCGGAAGGGACCTGAGCAGATCATCTAGTCTGACCCCCTGCCATGGCAGGAAAGAATACTGGGG
>NW_017728913.1:2434355-2437108 GCF_001723895.1 Crocodylus porosus
CTGATGAAGATGTTGAACAGTGTGGGCCTGAGGACAGAGCCCTGCGGAACCCCACTGCCCATGTCGGTGAACCCCTAGTGTTTAGGGGGCCTGCCTAGCTTGCATTTATGCATACTAGGGACCCATGCGGTATATGTGGGATGGAGGGGCAGGGAATGTTTGTGGAGCAGCCCAAGAGGTTGGACCACCCTGTTGTAGATCATTTCCTTCATGTCTTTCAAGCTATGATTATATATGCTCAAATGGTGCATAAATTGGAGTGTTGTAATGTAAAGTATTTCAGAAGATCATATTAGTCATCTGACTTTTCCTGTTGTTTCTAAACTTGAGTCTATTGTTTCATAAAAGAATTTGAAGAGCTTTATCATTTAAAACATAGTAGTTCATAAACTTGTACTTTGAATCTTCTGGTTTCTTAGTTTGTGTGTCAGGATTGGAGATACAGATTCCCTTTCCTACCATAACTTCTCAGCTATCTGGACTTCAAGATTTGTTCATGAGCTGTCAAGTAGCAGAGCGCAGCTGCCATGTGGCGTTTCTAAACCCTAACAGTTTAGAACTTTTTAACACCTTTATAGTAGCAGGGTGGAGGAAACTTATTCAGTTTTCAATGTGAAGTATATACACAAAGACCTAGACAAAAAAAAATCCAGAGCATCAGGGTTGTGGGGAGGTGTAGACAAGCAAGAGTGCCCACATTTATGGAGACCGATGGTAGAAAAACTACATAATCTATGTTGTGGGTATCCTGTCTAAAGCCTATATACATCTAAATTCAACCCAGGATTGTAAACTGCCTGCATTATCAGCAGATGTATTAATTTTAACCTCAGCCAGGTTTCTTCTGCCCAGACCTCTCTGCCAGTACAACTACTATTGCAAGTGCTGGTGTGCTGGTTTTTAGCCAAAAAAGAAGAAAACGATTCTGAATAGATGCTGATACTGAAATCCCGAAAAGGTGACCACTTCAGTTTGTAGGTGAAGCACAGCAGTGCAGCAAAGAAATAAAGATGCAGTGCTGCAATTTGTGCTGTAATTATACTATGCATACACAGAACACTATGAAATGTTCCCTTCCCCCTTCCACAAAATGTCTTAAAACATGGATTGTCAGCCTTTCATTAATGCAGGCCACAGCTTGCAACCCAGCTGGTGCCGCAGGCCACTGCTTCCCTCTAGTATCTCCAGGGAGGGTGCAGTGAGTAAGAACAGCTTTCCTCAAAATCTGGAGCAGCTGGCTAGAGTGGCCAGATGCAAGAAGCATGTCATTAGCAAAATACAGACTGAATCAAAGGTGGGGATTGGCATGACTAAAATATGGACCAGATTTGTTCTTAGGAGGTTAGATCCAACCAATGGGCCCCAGGTTGCCAACCCCTATCCTAAAAGATTTTAAGCAGTTCAAATGTTGGAAAATTTGTTTTAGTCCAGATCAGATGAGAGACTGTAGTGGCAATTAGAACCAAAATATATACTATGACTTTCACTCTCAAATTTATATTATTTTAGATTATAATAGTATCATGCAGTAAAGTATATGTAAGTAATAATTGCAGTAACGATGTATGTATATGCATTTTATGTACGCATATAATAATGTGCATGAAGTAGTTACGTTCATGTTAGCCTTTTGTTGCTTTCATATAGATTCTGCTCTGTATTCAGCAAGTCTTCAGTATAACAGATATTTGACACACATGGCCCCCTACATGTGTAGGTAAAGGTGCAATGGGATCTAATGTACAGGCCACACTATTGCACCTTTTGCCATGCCCCACACAACCCCATGGCTGGGAGATGAAGCTGCTGCAGTCTCCCAGCCCCAGCTGCTGGGTACATCTCTGCTGCTGGGAACCTGATCAGCTGACAGGGCTCCCAGCTGCAGGGGAGACCCTGCTATATGTGCACAATAAAGTCAGATACCAACCAGCCAGTACACGTTTTTGAGGTTTAACTTTAGCTGGTTGCACCTTTTTATGGCGTGATAGGTACTTTGCACATGTAGCCAGTTTCAGTTAATTGAACAATTAATCAGCTAATTGCAGAATACCTGGAAGGTGTAGAGGGAGCCACAGAGATAGACGAATGAAAGATGCCTTCCCTATGTCTTTCATCTTGTCAAGCCTCAACAGACGAGTTCAGGAAATAATACAGGAGAGTTATTCTCTCAAAATGATGGTCTGTTTCCTATCCATCTAGTCTTCAGTTTCCTCAAATTCAACAAAATACTACATAATGTGTGATCTGAGAGTGAAGTCAGTCCCAGAGCTTGAGAAAACCGATGAAAACAGCATAATATTTCAGTGTGGAAAATAGCATTTTTTTTCTTACTAAAACATTTCCAAATTTGAACAACCTAAATTCCTGCATCAGAAGTGCTGAAATATTTTTCTACAGAACACTATGGAATATCCATGGAGCTTCCAGAATTTAACTGCATGTCTCTGTTCATCAGTGCCACAGAAGGCTTCTGACATATGCCTAGGGTTAAATTAGGCTTTTTTTTTTTAATATGACCCTGTTATCTTTTGGTCTGTTGTTGGCCTGGAAAGCATGTAAAAAATGTGATTGTAATTGTTGTGAGCCTCAGAGCTTGGAAAATAGACTTTTTGCCATTTCTAATTGAAAATGTGATCCAGCAAATTTGAACAGGGTGCTTTTTACCCCCTCATGCAAATCGCTGATGAAGATGTTGAACAGTGCGGGCCCGAGGACCAAGCCCTGCGGAACCCCACTGCCCACGTCCTTCCAGG
>NW_017728913.1:2438098-2491986 GCF_001723895.1 Crocodylus porosus
GGCTCCCCTTCCCTCTGGGACCTCAGCGCTTCTCCAACTATCCTCCTTAGCTCGTTGAAGTCTGCCCTCCTAAAATCTAGGGCTGCTGCCTTACTGCATGCCTTTGCCACCTTGCACTGGATGGTGAATTCCAGCAGGCGATGATTGCTGTCGCCCAGGTGGTCGAGCACCCGCAGCCCCCTCACCAGGTCATCACCTGTGGCCAGCATCAGGTCCAACAAGGCGTCCCCCCTGGTGGGGGGACTCGAGCACCAAGACAATTGTGTGCTGGTTTTAATGGCTCCTTTCTCAAAAGATGCTTGCCCATAAGATATCTGTCCCCAAACTGGTATTAAATGTAGGGTAAGCAGAATGGTTGAATTTAGTAGTAAGCATTTACATGTTTTTGCCAACAGCTTTGGGACTGGATGAGTACATGGGTCATCCATGTCATTAGATGCCTGCTGGATCTCTCTTGATACTTGTATGACTTCCATAGTGTCTCAGCAGATACAGTACTGTGTAACAAAAAGTATCTTCAGATGCAAATTATGATTCATATACCATAACAAGTGTTTAGATGCACTAGTTAACCTAAGTATGGCTATTAGATTAAATGAGGTTCATTGTGAGGAAGTACCAAGAACTCCTGTTCTTAGGTTTATAAAGATATGCAGTGTGTAGGTTATTGTGTTGTCCCCTTCTTCCTTTCTTTTCCCCTCACCTTTCCCTCTGCCCCTTATGTACATATAAGCACAGAATTAACTTTTTTCCACAGTTTCTTTTGGTATGAGATGTTACTGACTTTGTTTTTCTTTTACAGAGGTGTTACGAACATAAGCAGTACAGAAATGGGCTGAAGTTCTGTAAACAGATTCTTTCTAACCCAAAGTTTGCAGAACATGGAGGTGAGTCTTCAAATGGCATTTTGATACTGTCTATCATCTGAATAGAGAGTTAGGTAGCCGTGTTAGTCTGAAGTTAGGCAGAAAACAGGACAAGGTGGCACCTTTTATGAACTAGTGATTATCAACTATGGGCGCTATGGCTATAAGCACATGCTTAGGCTTGCCCCTGTCTGGCCAGTCCCTCAACCCCACTGCCCACCCATCTATAAGAATGTAAGCACTATCATTACTTTTGTCAGTTGAGTGGCACCCAATTTATTGGGGCTGCATTGAGCCTGGTGTGGGGGGGTGCCTAGTATTTATTTGATGCCTTTCTGTTAAAGTTTTATAGGTATTTTTCTGAGCATCTTCTCAGAAATCCTATGGCTAAGTTAATTTTAAGAGGAAATTGTTAAGAAATAGCTGCAGTCTCTTGAAATCCTGCACCTTAATGCCATACTTTTAAAGACAGAAATTAAAAATTGATTCAGGAATAATTTTTCTTTTTCTCATCTGAAAAAAGCATTGCATGATTTGGGGAAGGGGCTAAGTCAGTTTGAACCACATTTAGAATTCTTGTCCTGTTACTTGTTCACTTTTCCCCACAAATGAAAAAGAAAAGGGGACTGTTTATTTTGACCTGCAGCTCTTTATTATGGAATTAATTATCTTTTCCCAGTACACATGCTTTTTGTCAGTCAGAACAGTTATGCCAGTCTTTCTTTAAATTCATTGTAAACAAATACCTTTTTCATTAAGCCACCAGTTGAGTAAACATGGCATGCCTTTCTTTCAGTGTGAGAAATCTTGCATGCTTTGAAATAGAATAATAGCTTAATCCTTGACTGGAAACCTGATATTGTTGACCCTTAGATACTGACTGCTTCAAGAATAGTCATTTGAATCAAAAAATAAACAAAAAAAATCTTGACTGCTCTCTCTCCTCTGAGTCTAGAGTCTTAAATGTGGTTGTAAGTTATTTTTTACAATGGCTGTTGTTATTAGTAAACTTGGCATTAATTCAGCCCCATGTTTTTTAGAAACCCTGGCAATGAAAGGACTGACATTGAACTGTCTAGGGAAAAAGGAGGAAGCATACGAACTAGTGCGTAGAGGCTTGCGTAATGACTTAAAGAGCCATGTCTGTATCCTTTTTGAAATATATTTTGCTTTTGTGAATGGAGAAGAGCATTTTTACATCATTTTCATAGAATGTCAATGAGCCACTGTCTAACCTTTTCCAAATTAAAAAATGCCGGACTTTTCTTTATATGAATATATACAGAAGAACATCTTGTATAGATGCTTGAAGAATGTCTTACCTATATACCTGTATAGCATGATCACAAGCAGTTAAAATGCTCAAACATTCATGAGCAAGAATTACAGTTAGTGAATCTGTGCTATTCTTCTTCTACTATCTTAGCAAGCTGCTAATCTTTGTTTCAGAATTGTTCATTTATGACCATAATGCAGGGGTGTTCTTAGTCATACATTAGGACCTACTTACCTTGTATTTTTGTAGAAACTGCAAAAAAACATTGGTTTCCATGGTCACCGTGAAAAATGGCATTTGTTGTGATTTCCTACGGAACTGCCTATAAAAAAAAAAAAAAATAAAAAAAAAAAACTTACTAAATATAAAATGCCAACTCCCCAGTGGTTCCTCATGGCCACTGCTGCCCAGCCTCATAATTTACCAGGGAAAGAGGGTGCGAAGGTGTCAGCTGGCAGAATGACATGAAGGGAGCAGGCACAATGGTGACTGCCCTTACCTCCTATGCTGAAACCACTCTGCTAATCAGTAACAAGGGACAGGGCCACATCAGCCCTCTCTGCCAATCAGTGGAGAGTAGCAGGGCCCTCGGGCCAATCAACAGTGAGGGGCAGATCCACTGCAAAATGCCCACAAAATCGACTCTGTACACTGCAAATGGGCTGTGGAAAACCCTTTGTCTTGCTCTGATTTAGATAGCTCCCTAATCATATGTTTAACTTTAAGTACAGGAATAGTCCTGAGAACATCCTGTATGGTAGTATGTTATAAATATGGTATGCATATAATACTGTAAGATGATGATCTTATATTTTCATTTTATAAGTTGTTAATGTACTGGAAGAAGAAAATTTTTGTGATACTAATGCCTGTTGTAAAAAATGGGCAAGGTATTTTTTAACTTAGTAGCATACTGCCTTGGCCATTTTGGACTGATTTTCTTCGCTCTTTAATGTAGTCATACCCTTAACCAAGTTTTCCAGGCTGGCATGTCTACGGCCTTCTCCAGAGGTCAGACAAGAAGTATGACGAAGCTATCAAATGTTACAGAAATGCACTGAAATGGGATAAAGACAATCTTCAAATTTTGAGAGACCTCTCTCTGCTACAGATTCAAATGAGAGATCTTGAGGGTTACAGGGTAAGTAGAGTATCTAATATGAAAACAATGGTAAAGGATTCATGAGTAATATTTTGGTAGGATATTGTTAAAATGTAAGGTACTTAAAGAAACTTGCTTTAGTTTCTTCGGCTTCATGGTCGTACAAATCAAGATATTAAAACCCTTTCATTCTTAATGCTTTATTTTGTACTCAGATATAGAGGCACTGCTTTGGCTTCCATAGAATTTGAAGATTTATTAAGATGCATATACTGGCTTATATTAGATCATTCAGTGCAGAGCTGTTCTTTAAAGTACGTTCTTCTTAATGTTGACTAGTGCAGATGTAAATAATAACAAGTTGCTTTTGGGGACCATTTTTGGCTGAACAAAGTTTTACTTTTTAGAGAGACTGATATTCAGCCAGTGAGAGTTTTTTTGGTTTTTGTTTTAACTAGTTAGTCTTCGTATAAGCCTCTAACTATTCCTCTTCCTCCTTGGTTTGATATTTGTCAAAAGTTTGTGACGTTATCATCAAACTAAACTGTGTGTAGTTGAGTGTTTCTCAACCCATGCATTGCAACCCAAAAGTGGGCCACAGGAATATGTGAAAGGCTCACGAGCAAACTGTAAAAATAGATCAACAAACTAAAAATGGATTCTCTTTTAAAGGAGAAAAATGTGGGAAACTGTGGCCTCTGCCTTGCAGGCTGGAGGAGTCCCAGCCTGTAAGGGACTGCTTAAGGGTGTCCTGTTTCCCACCCCCTTCCCCCCCGCACACAGACATACTAGTAGGCTGGGACCTGGGAGTGGGGGGCAGTGGATTGGGAGTAAGGGACACTGAGTCGGTACTGGCCATTGGTGTTTACAGATGGGTCCTGGTACAAAAAAGGTTGAGAACCACCAATTATAGTTCACTAGTCTACTTGTAACTTTTTAACTTGGTTCCTGCAAACTCTGATCAAATTTGTTGACTTTTCACACTCCGGTTATTTAATAGCTTGATAAGATTTTACTTAAAGTGTTTGCTAGTTTTAAGTGGCTGTGGTGCTTTTGTAGAGGGGGATTCATCCTCTCTTCTATGTGATGTCTGCAAATACCTTCCAAAATTGAATGAGCCTTTTGTCCTAACCTAAATTTGCATTGGAAATTTTTGTGCATAATTTGCTGTGATCCTGGTATCAACAATTACTAGCTTCTGTCTCACTGGTGAAAATAATTGCATTAAATACCTCTGACAAACATTGGCTCAAAGTTGATTTTTTTTCATTTGCATGCTTACTTCTATAGCTCCTCTTGTATTTTGCATGTCCTAACACCCTCAGCTCCTCCCAATTTTGAATCTGTGAATGCCATTAAGGCAAATTAATTTTAAAATTAGACATCTGTCCTAGTCTGATGTATTGCTTTTCATCAGTACTCTTTGCTCTTGTTTTTTGTAATCCTTGCTGTTTAATAGCTCATATCTGTTACCATCTAGGTATTTAGCGCCTCCTGAATATTTTAAATTGCTTCCAGATATAGTTCCAGGTGTTTCAACCACCCTAAAACTTAAACTCCCGTAGGATTTGCACAACTAAATTCTCATACTGATGAATTGCCTTTGGCGACTACAGTTTTTACTATATTCTGACTAAGTTATGGATGCTGCTTGTATGAGCTGTTCTTAATACCAGCACATCTCCTGGGTTGGGTGGCATTTCTAATGACTGAATGCATATTGACTTGAAGTATTATTACTGTACTATACATTCAAGACACTGGAACAGTATTAAGCAGCCTGAACTATGCTCTTTATTTAAGTTTTGAGTTAAGAAAAACATATCTTTTAAAACTGTCATTAATGTTAGTCAGCTCTTAAATTTCTGTATCTGTGCCTCGTCCAGCATAGTCTAAGAGTGTATATGGCAAAACAATTAATTGATCCTTCTACTATCCATTTTTAAGCAAGATTATTTAACATTAAAGCAATGAAATTCTACAGAGGACTCTAATGCCTGTCAGAATTAACAACAAAACTAAGTTATTACTGTTTTACAGGAAACAAGATACCAGTTACTTCAGCTGCGCCCTGCACAACGAGCATCATGGATTGGTTATGCTATTGCTTATCATTTGCTGGAAGATTATGAAATGGCAGCAAAAATTTTAGAGGAATTTAGAAAGACACAGCAGGTATAAAAAATGAAGACGGACTTCCAATAGTGAGCCAAAAAAGTATCTTTGAAACATGGAAACAATTCAGTGTTTAGTTGGATGTTTAAAACGGAATTAATTTGTTAAAATGTATTATAAAATAATGAATGCTTGCACATTTTCTTTTCATGCACAGACCTCTCCAGATAAAGTGGACTATGAATACAGTGAGCTGCTTTTATATCAGAATCAAGTCCTTCGGGAAGCAGAACTCTACAAAGAAGCCTTGGAACACCTTTGTACCTATGAAAAACAAATATGCGATAAACTGGCTGTTGAAGAAACTAAAGGTAATTAACTTTTCCACATACAGTTATGTTGTATGCCAGTATATAACAGCATTATGGAATCTTATGTGGTTTCTATAGACTTGAAATGGCTTAAGAAAATGGTATTTTGTTTTTTTTCTTCAGTGAGTTATAAGACCAAGTCAATTGAGCTAGTGTAGCATCTAATAAAAACAAGGTTTAACGTCTAAAAAGTATTTTCACTAAAATCTAATGTTTTTATAAATATTTCTTGTAGTATTTGCACTAACATTGTATTAGTGCATGTGTTGACAATTTATAATTAAGTCCTTTCTTTTCTACTGCTGAAGCTGAGAAGTGAACGAGTAAAATAGGTTTAATAGTGGGAGGAAATGCATCTTTATTTTCACTTTTCATAATATAATGCCCTATTAAAATTGTTAGGGAACTGTTCTGAATTACTTGGACTAGATTTTGCTGTTTAAAAGTACATTGTAAACTTGAAGAAAAATCCTGTTCCATCTGAAACTCTGCATAAATATTCCCTAAGAGTCCTCAAATTGCAAGAGGTTAGAAAGAAAATATTTGATCTGTACATTAATAGCACCTTGGGTTGAGAGTTGCTTTGAGGGAGGTGATAGACTCCCTCCAAGCATTTCCTTTTAGTCTCTTATGGAAAGTGTCAATTCTTTGTCCCTCCCCCTTGAAAATTTTCCTCCCTCTCTCCTCTTATCACCTCCCTTCTACCCTCCTCCTCCCCCCACAAGATCCCAGGAGAATTGTAAAGACTCTAGCTATTCTACCAGAAGTCGCAAGAAAAAACCTAAATGGCTGGACTAGCTCCAAATGCAGAACCAGGCAGGTTTGGGATATGGACTAACGAAGGCCTCCTTGAGCCTACCACAGTAATCCAGTGTGCCCTAGTTTCTATCCCACCTTTTCCAAAAAGAATGAATAGAAAATAGTAAATCTCATTAAATGGGTTAGAACAGGGGTTGGAAACCTACAGCCTGCAGACTGGATTTGGCCTGTAAAGAGATCTGATCCAATACGGGGGATCTTTGTCATGGAGCTTCACTGTGCTGCCCATCCCTTTTGCAGTACTCTGGTTGTCTGCAGAACTGTTGCTTGCTATGTCTGCGCTTTTCTTATGGCAGAAGGGTTGGGGAAGTGCAGGTATCTGGCTCCTCTGGTTATGGAGACTTTAGGCCTGTAGCCACAGCTAGGTCGCAAGCTCTGAGCCATGCCAGCAAAAGGCTGCTGAACCATGGATTAGAATACTGCTTTCCAAATCTAACTTATTGGTGAAGAGTCTGCTTTTGCAGGCGAGAAGCCTAAGTAGCAGGTAAACTCTTGTGGAAAATCTGTAGCAAGCTACCAGAACAATTCCTATGATCCTTTGTCTCATGGGCCTCGGGCTCAACAAGAAAAGGCCCATTGTAACCACAGCTCTGTTCATGAAGATCATCAGAGTATTTAAGATTGCCCTCCAGATTGGTGAGGTAATGTCTGCCTCAGCATCTCCAGGAGATGGTAGATCCCATCCTATTGCTAACCTCCATGTACAACCCAGCATGTCAATGTGCATCTACCTCAGCTACACTGAGTACATCACTTTGCACTTATGACAGTTCATATAATTCCTGACCTGTCTCCGTTACAAAGCTGGCTGAGATTCGTGCATCTAGCCAACAAGCATGTCATAAATAGTCCTGTCATATTGGATGGTTAAGTTGATGGACAGATCTGGTAAAGGTTTGCAGTGCCTCTTTCTACCAAGATTCTTTAGTTCTGGGATGCATCATTTTGGGATTCAGAAACTGCAGTTTCTTCATAAAGCCGTGCTGTACTTTTTGAAGCTCAGGATCATAAGGGTAACATTCAAGGTTTTCTTTCTTTATCCTTGAGAATTTAACCATATAAGAACATGGATGATGGAACTCAGTGGACACTTCAAAAATTTCAATTGACACCAAGTTGTGTGGGGTTGCAGACACTCTGGAAGGTTGGTCTAGGACAAAGGTAGGCAGTTACTTTGGCTTGAGGGCCGCTTAATTTTTTAGCAAACTCTCAATACCACCTTTTGATAGTTGCCCCGGCAAAGTCCCGCCTCCTAACCCCTCATCTTTGCCACCAGAAGCCCCTCCCCTTTCCCCCCCAGAAATACTCTTTTTGGGATGGAGTTTCCATCTTAGAACCAAAAAATAAATAAAACACATTACTCTAGAAGTCAGAAACCTACTATGACATATTTTAACTTTATTACAAAAAATATCTCTCATGATTTGTGTACTGTATATATAAGTCTAGGTTCATTAATAGATGCGTTCCTTCTAACATGGGCTATCGCACTATTAAACGCCATCCATCTAATTCTTGTCATTTTCTGAGTTACCAAGAAGATCAAAAAACACTCCATTGTTGTCCCATTAACCCCAGCTTGGGACATGGAGTTTTGGTACTCTGAGCCATCCGTCATTCTACCACTACTTCCTGACTTAGTCTCCCAAAAGTACAGCCAGTTGCTGCCCTGTAGAACCATCCCTGGCTGCATGACTCCTCTTCAGAAAATAGCTGAGGAGCACGATTTTTCTTGCAAGGTAGGGAGCTTTCTATTCAACTTGTTTCTGCAGTGAAGTTGGAGAGAATCTCTGGGCAAGCCAGTAACAGCTTCTGCTGTTTTCTCCTTAAATTCCATCTATCCTGGACTATTTGCTGTCTTTCCTGAAAGAGGTCTGGTCTCTCTATTAAACAAAAGTTTGTCATATGAAATAAATGGGACTTTGACTAAATAACTAAAAAAATTATAAAGCAGCCTACCTTGTCTGTTCAAAATAATGTTGTATGTGACCATCCTGAAATATCAACTTTCTTTATGGGCTTTTTTTCATGGCTTTTTGACAGGTAGGAGCCTTCCTGTTGTTGTGACTTCAGTTCGGCAATACCAGTTTAGTAGAGGTCCCCATTTGATCCCATGGCTAACTGCTCCCTCCTACCATGTTTTTGGAGGCCAGTAACATAAAGACCCTATGATACGGCCTCCGTATGCTTCATAAGTAGGGTGACCATGTCATTCTGAAGAAAATCAGGATGGGGTAAGATGCATACTTATGCACACGCACACAGCCGAGTGATGGCTGGTGCCATAGCAGCAGCAGAAACATGAGCCTGGCTAGGCCTGCAGCATGCTGTGGCCCCTCACTACCCCTCCCAGTGCGGGCACCTTCTGGCCATGTCCACACTTGAAGCGTATGGCTGGGCCAGGCGAAGCCAGTGAGCTTGGAGCCCCTTTCCCTGGCACCAGCTGCAGCTCAAGAGTCTCCACTCCCCAGCACCAATTGGCATTTCTGCTATCTGAGCACTGTACAGACCCCAGCAAGTCATGCCCCTGCACACGCATGCACATAACCCCATGGCTCCCAGGAGCTCTGATAGCTTTGTGGGGTGGGACAGTGCAGAGCCCCGTGACCAGACTTCAGTCCCTGTGGACAGAAGCTGGGAGCGGTGCCCTCCTGGTTCTCACCAACCTGCACTGCCCCGCACAGCTGCCTGAGCCCCCTCCCCTACCCCACCCTATCCCATCCCATCCCACCCCAGCTGATCCTCACCCCAGGCAGGAAGAGCAGTGCTCAGTGCAGCTCACTCTCCACCTCCAACTGCTGTGCAGGAGGAGCCTGGCTGGGCAGGTGCAGGCAGGGTGGTGCCAATCCAGGACTTGCCACCAGCCAGGATGTTTGGAGGCCCTATGAAATCCAGGACTGTCCTGGCCAAACTGGGACATATGGTTACCCTATTCATAAGGGCATCCTTCAACTGTATTCTAAATTGGTCTTGTATTACTGCCTTAATTCCTAGGTCTTATGTTTTCTTCATAAAGCCTCACTTTATGCCAAGAAATAATACTTCATATTCATAGTTACTTGTAGTATTTGTAGTCAGGAACCTGTCTTTACTTAGACCAGTGGAGCTCAACCACTCTGGCCCCCTGTCTGGGTCCTATGTGTGGGGCTGGTCCATGGGCTGGAACCCACACAAGGTTAGTATGTGGGGTCAGTCTGCAGGTGGCCACAGAGTGGCTGCACACCAGCATGATTTGGTACATGGGGCTGTATTACTTGAACTGCAGGGCTCCCACAGACTTGGAAATTTGGCAGCAGTGGAGCAATGGCAGTGTTAATTGCTACAGCTCTGGGAACAACTACTGCAACTATCATTCTCCCACTGCCAAATTTCCAGAGCTGTGGGGAGCCTGGCTCTGTTGGCTGGATTTGGTCCCTGGGACGGAGGATTAGCACCGCTGATTTAGACTATCCAATCCTTGGTAGTAACATGTGGTAGTAAATATGTCGGTATGTGCGCATGTCAGCATATACCACCATGATGTAAGCACCTTCCATGACTTATCTCAGCAGCTGGCTCCAACTACCTGAAGTTTTGTCCCATCTCCCACTCTTCCTTGGTGCAAGCTTTTTCCATCAGATGCTCACTTCAGTAAAGAGGCCCCGCAGTCACTTTATTAAGTGAGAGGCCTCCACAGCCAAGGGAACTGCTTGGTAGCAATCAACAGAATCCCTGTGGACAGCTACACAAGTGTGGTCAGTTACCATCCAATACACTTAGATGCATTGTCCACAAAGATTCTGCAACCTATTCTTCGTGGCAACATTTTGGGGTCCCTAGATCAAGGGCTTCTGGTATGGAAGATGTAAACTATTCTTGTAGTGGTTTTTCCCTTGCTATTTTTGGTTGTGGCAGCCTATAGATAGGAACCTACCACATTCACAGCGGAAGCAGAGTGTACAGCAGCTCCTTTAATCTTGCGTGTTCCTTGGTGTTCACCTTCTTCCCTCACCCCACTGCTGATTAGCAGAGGGTCCCACTGCTCCCTCCTGATATGCAGGGAAGCTATAACCACAGTTTTAAACTTGGCACCGTTTTTGCCTCCCCACCAGTCAGCAGCAAACAGTAGAGACATCTGAGGCCCCTGAGCCAGTCAGTGGCAGGAGGCAAAAACAGCACCATATTTAAAACCACAGTTTTAGCCTCCTCACTCATCAGAAGCAAGCTGTAAGTGGGGCTCCTTTACCAGTCAGTGGAGAAGGAGGACATAGGGGAACCTGCAGGATTAAAGGAGCCACAGTGCACCCTACTTCCACCATGAATTTGGGAGGTCCTTACTTATAGTGCGTGAGGGAGCTTAGGCATTCCTGCAATGACTATTGCTGTTCAAAAATAAGCTGGTGGGGTTTTTTTTGGTTTTGTTTTTTTTAAATACTTGTGCCTGGAGTGGAATCTGTGTGGGCAAGGCATCTGTAGGAACCAGTTTTTAAAGGGTATGTTCTTTTAATGGCACACCATGTATTTAAATTGTGCTGTGAACAGAGAAGCAAATGTTTAAACCATTGGATTGGCTAAATTGACCAGGATTAAAACTATCCCTCTAATCATTGCAGAACACTTATTGAAATTCAGACACTTTCAATTAAATGGTCTAGCTGAGGTGGTAAATGACAGCCCTGTTATGTAAGTTCCTTGTCTTAAAGAGCTTATTCCAAAAATTTATCACAGTTGTAGAGGAGCATGAAACTATATGGATGATGCTATCATGGATCTCATGTAAATTCTGATGCTTAATAGGGCTGTGTGAAATTTCGCTGGTTGCTTTGTTTTGACACTGTTTCGACTCATTTTGCTGTTTGAGCTTGAAATTGAAATGAAACGAAGGGCTTCAAAACAGCCTCAAAACAAAACGAGGTTAGTTGAAATGTTTTGAAGCAGCCAGGTGGTGGGAGACACGAGAGAACCAGGGCTGCGCTCCCAGTGGCTCCGTAGCCCCATGTGGCTCAGCCGGACAGGAATCACAGCCCTGGCTCTCCCCGCCTCCTGCAGCCAGGCTGTGGGAAGCTGATCGCAGCGCAGGGGAAGGGAACTGAGCCCCATTGCTCACTTCCCCTCCCCAGAATTCTGATTGGGTTTGGGAAGGGAACTGAGCTCAGCTGGGGTGAGCTGCCTTCCCCAGTGCAATCACTAGCCCTGGGGAGGGGAACTGAGCAGTTGGGCTTAGTTCCCTTCCCCAGCTCCATGGTCCCAGGCACCTGGCTTCCCTCCCTTTATCTGGCACACAGATCAGGGCCTGCAACCCCAGGAGGACTGGCACAGCCCCCACAGCTCTCCCAGGGTTGCAGGCCTCCGATCTGCCTGCCAGATGAGAGAGGCTGTTTTGAGTTTCCCCGTTTATAGCCTATGGGCAAAATGTCAAAGCAACGTCAATGTTTCAACAAAACTAAACAGAACAGTGGTTTCAAATCAAAACAAAATTTGAAATGTAATGCTGTTCTATCGAAACCTCAAAACGCAAGTCAAAACAGAACGGTGCCGTCCCGCACAGCTCTAATGCTTAATTACTATACCATCTTCTTAAAAAATAATGTCGTGGTGGGTAACCAACTTTTACATAGCTGTCACAATCTAAGATGGTGATTCTCAACCAGGGTGCCAGGGTACACTGGGGTGTTGTGATCCTTTGAAGGATGCCTTAGGAAGTGTGAAGAAATGAACAGCTAAGGGGAGGTTCAGGCTCCCTGCTTGGCTGCTCTGCAAGGAGATAAGCACTGCAATAAATTTAGTTTTTGAAAAGGAGTGCCACTTAGTTCACAAGTTATGGAGGAGTTCCTCAAGTCGAAAAGGGTGGAAAACCATTCTTCTAGATCTAGGGCAGGTACTTCCAGTAGTCTGCTCAAGAAGAGCAAAAGTCCCATAATTAGCCAAAATAATTCAGTATTGTAAAACTCAAATACTTCAGTAGTTCTACAAGACAGTGGAGCTTTGAAACTGTGAAGAAAATACTCTCTACCCCTGAAGTCCTTCAAACATGTTGTTATTGAAGATGCTGTTGGACACTGACATTGTATAGTTAAGGTCCAGGACTCTAATCTATACCTGCTTACACACTTAGCCTTCAGTAGAGTGGCAATTCCATTGAACCCATGATTAAATTTAAGGATGTACTTGTTGACAAGACCCAAGTCAGGAAATGCCAAGGTTAATTAATGCCTGTGTAGCTCTGTCTCTTTATGAATATGTTTATATAGTCCTTTAATTACACGTTCACATAATTTTTTAAGTATATTGTATCACTTCTGAAATGGGGCATGTATCTAAAACATCTGTAATACCATGTGTACACCAGACAGATTTTGAACAAAGCACTGGATTTGAAGCTTAACTTCTAAATTGGAGTTCTTCCACAACATTCTGAGATATTGATTAGATTATTTAACCTGTTTTTCAGCCCCTTTATCTGTCAAAGGGAGGCTGTTGTTGTTTTAGATGGAAGTGAGCACTATAGAAAAGTGAACTAACATATGAAAAGGACATAATGAAACTTTTTATAAATGGAATATGAAAACTGAGTAACATGCTGCCATTTATAAATTAGAACTAAATTGACAATGGACACTTTTTTTCATGGCCTCACTGTTTTCTGGTTCCATAATTCTGATGGGTGGGTCTGTGTGGTTTCTTCTTGGCATCAAATCATCTTACTTTATGAAAGACTCTAGACTAAGTTAAGTTTTCTGTAACAAATGCTTGCCTTTTGCTAAAATTGTGTACTCTGTTTTCATGGTGGGATAGAGGAAGGGTAGGTGAGATTTTTATCTTGTTTTTAGAGCCAAATGCACTAAGTTAGTGAAATTCTAATTGAAGTGATTCCCTTGTAATCACTGGTTCCCATCTTCTGTATTCAGTCAGACTAGCTTACTACATAAAATTGCTTTTAATTTGCTTAGCACTGCTGAGCCAATGTTGCCCTGAAATTAACTATTTGGATTATCTTTTGGCTTGCAGATCAGCTGGAATGTTGGTTCAAATTCTTTCTTAGTTACTATCTCAGTATAGCCAAACTTCTATGACGTTAAATCTGAGGATTTGCCTGGAGAATCTTACTGAGAACTGTCAGTCTAACTTGTGAATTTGCATATTTCTTGTTAGCTTTACTAAGCAGTGTGAAAAGCCATCCTTGAATTTCAAATTAAATAAACAGTGTTATAAACATGGAGCACCTTGTACCATCTTTAATTGTTTCTCGTAGTTAAAATTGGATAGTTTTGGTTTAGTCTTAATCAACACTTTTATTTAACATTTTTGTTCTTTACTTTTAATGGTGTCTGACTCCTTTCAGAAGCCTTTAGCCAGCAACTCATTAAAAGTTTCAGTTATGTCATGAGCAGACAAGGTTTCATAGTTTCGCAGCGGTTGGGGTCGGAAGGGACCTCAGTAGAACGAGTCCGACCCCCTACCCTGGGCAGGAAAGAGCACTGGGGTCACGTTACCCCAGCCAGGTGCTTGTCTTAAAGACTCCCAAAGTAGGGGAGAGCACCACCTCTCTTGAAAACCCATTCCAGATTCTGGCAACCCTTATCATAAAGAAGTTCTTCCTGATGTCCAACCTAAATCTGCTGTCCATCAGTTTGTGGCCATTGTTCCTCATTATTCCAAGGGGTGCCCTGGTAAACAGAGCATCTCCAATTTCTTACTGTTCCCCCATGATGAATTTGTAAGATCCCCTCTCAGCCTTCTCTTGCAGAGGCTGAAGAGATCCAGGTCCTTTAGTCTCTCCTCGTAGGGCCTTACCTGCAGGCCCCTAACCATATGAGTGGCCCGCCTGTGTAGCTTCTCAAGGTTATCCACTTCTCTTTGGGTGAATCTGATATCTTTTATTAGACCAACTTAAATAGTTGAGGAAAAAATTTTTTTAGCAAGCTTACTGACTGCCTGTCTGGCATGCATACCAGCCCAGCCTCTGGCTTCTTTACTATTCGTTCCATCCAGGAAGAGCACACATCAACTGCAGAGGCTTCCTTAGCCTAATGAAGGGTTTTTAAACCTGAAAGCTTGCTAAAAATGTTTTTTCCAACTATTTAAGTTGGTCTAATAAAATATATCAGATTCACCCAAAGCACCTTGTCTGCTTTTGTGCTTAGACCAACATGGCTACCACCTACACCCCTGTAGATAAGTCATGGAAACTTTTATCTCAAAATTAGCTTTATTATCAAATGTATGTGTTAGTTCATAGTGCCAGTTATGCAGTGCATCTCTACCATTCTAAATTCATCTCTATAGTTTGAATTTATTTCTTAAAAAAGAGAGAAATGCTTACTGACAAATGTTTAGCTGGTGCCTTCTTCCTCACATTGTCTGTATACCTTTATGAATTTTAAACAGGAGAACTTCTGTTACAACTCTTCAGGCCAGAAGAAGCAGCTGAGGTGTACAGAGGATTGCAAGAAAGGAATCCTGAAAACTGGGCCTACTACAAAGGCTTAGAAAAGGCACTGAAACCTGGTAATGATTCTTGCTGTAACAGGAGCATCAAAGCTATTTTTGCCCAGTTGGGATTTACCTATCCACTGAGAACTTCTAGACCACTTCGAGACTTATAGTTTAGCTTTTGTTTTTTTAAGAGTAATGACATATTTTTGTCATTGTAACTTTGGAAGACTTTCATGACTTTATTCTTTGGTGTCCCGTGTTCATCTAGTAAAAAGGAATATGGCAGATCAGTAAATGTCATCTGCTCACACAAACAGAAGGGCTGTGAATACACTCTAAATGGTAGAAAGAAGGCAAAGTTCTTTGGGGTTTTTTAAAGAATGGACTTTATTCATTTAGGATTTTTTCCTCTGTTTCTTTGTTATGGTATTACAGGTATTGTAGATTTCAGACAGAAGTATGAACTTTTTGTCAGTTCATTTACTTCATGTTTGAAATGCCTGTCAAATACAAAGTTTACTTCATGGCTCTTCTTGTATAGTTATATTTGTTTTGATCTTTAATACAGGAATGGGACAGAGAAACCTTCTGTAAAAAAGGAAAATGTTTCTTATTGCCAGCTGGCAGAGAAACTCCCTGATGCTGTCTTGCCTAAAGCTGTCTTTTTTGAAAATGAACTGAGTGCAAAATATCTTTCACATAAAAAAAAACAAAAAACCAACCCTATAGTCACTACTTTACTGCATAATTCTGGGTTTTGTTTAATCAAATTTTAGTTACCCAAAAACCTTAGTGGCTTACAAACTTTGTTTTATTCTAGCCAATATGTTGGAGAGGTTAAAGATCTATGAAGAAGCCTGGACTAAGTATCCAAGGGGTCTAGTTCCGAGAAGATTGCCATTAAATTTTTTATCTGGTAAGGGCATTTTTTGCAAGAAGATACTGCCAGTTTGCATCTACATATGTGTTATTTTTCTTAAAACTTCTACTAATAACGTAAGAAATAGTATTGTAATGTTTGATAAAACAAAATCAACAGGTCTTTTTTCCCCCAAGGTGAGAAATTTAAGGAATGTCTCGATAAGTTTCTACGGATGAATTTCAGCAAAGGCTGTCCACCTGTGTTCAATACCTTGAGATCACTGTATAAAGATAAAGAGAAGGTAAACAAATCTGTGAATATTTTAATAGCTTATTTGTGTTATAGGTATAGAAATGAAAACAACTTTTTTTTTTTTTCCTGACAAGATTTAGCTTCATTTTTGGTTTGAGATCTCAGTAGCTTTTTCTAGCACTAATGTATATTGTTACTGTTGTTGTTTATGTGGTGTGGGTTTTTTCCTGTGATAGTTCTAGGCCATAAAAAAATCTAGTAGGATACTTTCTGCTTTATAAACTTCTGTCTTGTCTTTGTATAGGCGGCAATCATAGAAGAATTGGTGGTAGGTTATGAAACTTCCCTTAAAAGCTGCCGATTATTTAATCCAAATGGTGAGTGTGAAGGACTGCATACTTTGTGAAAATACTGTGCCTGTTGTATGTAAAATTTGCTAATTTGGAGGTAAACACAAGTATTCTTGGGAAGGATGAAGAAATGGGGATGCACAACTCAGCACTGACTCGGAGTGTGTGTACCCCAGACACCCCCTCTTCTCTTCTCTCCCCCTCCCCCAAAAGACTAATTGTACTAATTAGCCTCTCACTAATGACTGGTGTTCTTGTCACAAGTCCTTGTATATGGGGGCTCATCTTGTATTTGAATAAAGATAGTACAGTCTGTACTATCTTGGAATCCTTCTCAAGCTATGAACTAAATTACTTTTCCTTGAAATTAAAAAGGTTATTTGCTACAAGTTTGCATATAGAGTGTTTTTAATTCAATGAAGTCTTGTGTACGGACAGATTTACGATTTAATTTAAGCTCGTCTCATCATTCACTTCATCTGTCTTTAGCTTAATACTGTAAAGTGGAATTTCTTAACTGAAACTGAATTAAATGTTTAATCACAAACTCGCATGGTTTTAAAAATTTAAACTGTGCACATTTCTGCTTACGTGTGCCTGAAGAAGCCTCTCTGCTTGGCTTTCACTGAAAATATTAGAGATTTCAGAATTAAATTAAAGTGCAAATGTAATAGTGTCACATCATGAAAAAACGTAATACTTGGGGAACTTCTGCTTGTCAGGCGTTGGTCCCAAATCAGCAGTGAGCTTAATTTTACTTATGTGAAGCAGTATCATGTGCACATAGTGGATCATGTGCACATAGCCTTAAATTATAGCTGTTGAAAGCTAATATGGAAAATTATAATCTTTCCAGTCTCTTGGTGTACTGCATATACTGTGTGTGTGAGTAAATCTCCTGTCACTTGTATCAGTAGTATATTCCTTGTGTTATATTCTGATAAATTGGAAAACATTACAATGTTTTTTTCCATAGATGATGGTAAAGAAGAACCCCCAACCACTTTACTCTGGGTCCAGTACTACTTGGCACAGCATTATGATAAAATCGGGCAGCCATCCCTGGCTCTGGAATACATAAACACTGCTATAGAAAGTACTCCAACCTTGATAGAACTCTTCCTTGTGAAGGCTAAAATCTATAAGGTAACATTGATCCACTTATTCTTGGCTGCCAGGTGGGGATTCTTGTGGCAAGACCTTTCACCATAATTATTACTTTCCCGTGTTTTTTGGTATGAATACTAACTGAGGGAGGAGGGAGTTTTGCATAAGCAAAACCTTTGCAAAATCTAAGATCTAGAGAGAGGCTTCTACCGTATTTTGTGAAGTGCTGTTAAATGGATTTTTTAAAAAAACATGCACAGGAGTCTGTTTGACTGTAAATGGACTATTACCGAGAAAGTTACTACAGTGTACACTGTTAATTTTATAGTGGTGTTTAGGTCGTATATTCACAAATCTAATATTGATACATATATTTTGAATAATGTCTTAACAACTGGTCTCACCCAACTTCTCTACTTACTCAAAATTAGCTTATTGTACTGAGAACTTATTTTTCAAAGATGCAGTGATACTGCAGATACTTTTGCAAAGTATGGACTAAAAAGTCATCTTGATGTCTGGGCAGAATAAATAAGGGAACAGTAATGCCATAATATACAATTGCACTGGTGGGATCTTGATTTGTTTAACAGTTTTTTTAAAGAGAAACACTTGGTGCCTGGCTTCATTGTATTAATGAAGGGTGGATGAGTGACTAAAGGATAACTTGTATGCATTATACAACTTCCTTACTTGATTTGTATTTCTTTTAAAGCATGCTGGGAATATTAAAGAAGCTGCAAGGTGGATGGATGAGGCCCAAGCCTTGGACACAGCAGACAGATTTATCAACTCCAAATGTGCAAAATACATGTTGAAAGCCAACTTGATTAAAGAGGCAGAAGAAATGTGTTCTAAGTTTACAAGGGTCTGTTCTGTTTACTATAGTTTTCAGTTAATAGATGTAGCATAATGACATGTAAAGTATCTTACGGTGACTTGTTTTGGAATCTTTATTTTGATGATTTATAAGCTTTACTCCCTGCTGTCCTCCCACTCACTGTTCAAACTACTCTGCTTGTTTTACTAGTAATGCTGTGACTAGATAATGACTCCTTAGTTAAGATGATTCTTTTGCACTTAACGCATGGACTTAACATCTGCCATGTATGAAGATTATAGCATATGTTCCCTACAAGCACAGCACTTCAAATAGAGAGAGAATTTGCTCAAAATTTAAGTAAATTCAGTAAATTTAACATTAACTTTTCAAGATTCCTTCAAGATGCATAGGAATAGCTCTCAAATCCCGTTTTTCTCCCAGATCTCATAGTTTCATAGTTGGTAGGGTCGGAAGGGAACTGAGCAGATCATCATTAGATATCAGGAGGCACTACTTCACAGGGCGGCTAGGATCTGGAACCAACATCCAAGGGAAGTGGTGCTTGCTTCTACACTGGGGCTCTTCAGAAGGAGGCTGGATAGACACCTAGCCAGGGTCGTTTGACCCCAGCATTCTTTCCTGCCCGGGGCAGGGGGTCGGACTTGGATGATCTGCTCAGGTCCCTTCCGACCCTACCAACTATGAAACTGTCAAGTTCAATCCCCTGCCATAGGCAGGAAAGAATGCTGGGGTCAAACAACCCCAGTAAGGTGATTAGCCTCCTTTTGAAGACCCCCCAGGGTAGGGGTGAGCACCACTTCCCTTGGAAGTTGGTTCCAGATCCTAGCCACCCTGACTGTGAAGTAATGCTTCCTGATGTCCAGCTTGAACCTACTCTCAGTCAATTTATAGCTGTTATTCCTTGTTATTCCTGGTAGTGCTTGGGGGAACAGGGTCTTTCCTGTTCCCACAGAGTCTCTCCCATTCCCGGGGTAACAGCCTTTCCTCATGGTTTCCATGTCATTGGTTGGGAAAGGGCCACTGAGGTCTGTTCATCTCTTTCAGTCCTCTGGTCAGTAATATCCCTCCATACCCCCTGGTCAGTCCTCTGTGCCTGATGGTCTTCAAGGCAAGTTTCATTTTATTTGAGGCCTCAAGAGAAGTCAGAGTTAGGTGGAAGAAAAAAATTGCTTTCTGCATGCTTTATTTTATTTTGCCTTGTAACTTATGGCATGGACAAATATAGTTTTGTGTGGGTCCTTTTTTTTAAACTTACAAAAAAAACTTGTAGAGTCAGTCAAAAGTCCGTGAAATCTTGTTGTGTAAAATACATTTTAAGATTTCTTTTAAGCATTAATAATCACGTGTTGCCATTTTTAAATAAAAGTTTATTTTTCAGTATGGGCTGACGCCGTTTTCACAGTATTCGGAAAGTATTGCTTTCTTTCAAAAGTGGTACAACCAATGGAGCTGTGTTGGCATTAGCCAGAATTTAAGTTGCTTCTCTCTTCCTTTTGGGAGACGGGAGAGAAAAAACTGAGGTGTGCCTAAGCAGAGGATGTATGGGGAAACAGGAAAAAAGAATTTGGGGTGTATGCAGACAAGGCAGTAGCATGAGAGGGGGGAGGGTAAAACTGGTTGATACACTCAGTTGTTTTGCATTCTGCTGACAGGGCAGAGTTGCTGTAAACCCAGGTGAACTGGCCTTTAAGCTCCAGCTGCTTTGTAGAACTAATGTAGAGCAGCCAAACTGTACCAGTGAAGTGCACCCTGTAGCTGAATTTTTTAAGATACAGTTTGAGGTTGATGCTGTACACATTCATGTATTAAAAACATCCCATAGGAGCATTCTTTTTGGACTTTTTTTTGTCTGGATTTGATTTATGAAGATTTTTTAAATTAAAAAAAAAAAGGGAATTCCAAATTTAAAAATACGTAATGATGGAGCTTCTTCACTATTCACTCTTCATTACATCCATTCTGTGCCCTGATTTGATGAAGAGATCTTGTAGAAAAAGTTTATGATCATGCAATTAAAGACTTTAGTGAAATGCCTGTATACCTGGGGGGCCAAATTAACAGGGAAACCTTAATTTTTGGTGTTTTCTATCATTTGAGTTGATGATTTTGAAAGTGTTTTTTCTTAATATAGTATTTGTATGTGTACTTTTATGTATGGCATTTCTTTTATACGTCTTCAAAAAATTATGATGTACTGCTTGTAATGTGACCTTTTTTTTAAAATGACTTGAAATATTTCTAATATTTCTATTTTTGCTTTTAGGAGGGAACCTCAGCTGTAGAAAACTTGAATGAAATGCAGTGCATGTGGTTCCAGACAGAATGTGCCCAGGCTTATAAAGCAATGAATAAATTTGGAGAAGCACTTAAGAAATGCCATGAAATTGAGAGAGTATGTACCTACTAAACTTCAGTCTAATATTTCTAGTTTAGCTTTACTGTAATGACATTTTTGCATCTGAACATCAGTGTTTACATTTTGTACCTTGTGGTTTGTAGCCTTCCAAACCCTTGTCTAAACTTATAACTGCTGTTATTTAAGATGCAGTCCTGCAGACTTAGTCTTATTCATGTCAGCAGTCTAGGTGTGCTTGGTGGAAATATTATGTGCAGCATTAAGATACCTAAATCAGGGGTTACTTTACATGGATGTTCACCAACAAGACCATTTATAATGCTGTGCACAGTCCCAAAGTACCATTAAAGTCTGATTGAGAGGATTTGCTATGCTTGTATTCCTACAGAATCAGAGACACAAGTTACTACAAGGCAACTAAATTATATTAGTATCTTTTGATAACAATATAATTGTTATATCTTTCTTTATCTTGAGACTATAGATAAATATGGGAGTTTATGGAGGAATTTCTGTTGCTCCCGAAAGTCGAGTCTGTTTTTCATCAGATTTTTTTGATTGACATTTTCGAGTTGACTATTGAAGATGGACTTTTTCCAGCCCCCCCTTACATTTTCTTCAATAAAGTTAAATGTGTGACATGTTGTTTCTGTTTCTGAATGCTTGCTAAATAACATTGTTTTGTGTTAGCATTTTGTAGAAATCACAGATGACCAGTTTGACTTCCATACATACTGTATGAGGAAGATTACGCTTAGGTCTTATGTGGATTTGTTAAAACTAGAAGATGTACTTCGACAACATCCATTTTACTTCAAGGCAGCACGAATTGCCATAGAAATATATTTGAAACTTCATGATAACCCCCTAACAGATGAAAATAAAGAACACGAAGCTGATACAGGTATAATACTGGATTTGTGCGTGCACTTCAACTGGCTGGTGAATATATTGTAAATACCTAGCTTTCTTGTTTGACATTTCCTAGTAAATTATTGCATAGTTATAGCATCTATTAGTCAGGAAGGCATTAGTTGGCCTGTAACAAGTAAATGATGATGCTCTATTTAAAAAGTAATTGTGCGTTCTATTTATGCAATACAAGTAGTAGCTAAATTCTGTTTTAATAGGGTAGGCATGAAATGGTCTTTTCGCTCTTTAAGAAATTCAAGAATAAAAAATTTGCAAACAATTTTGAGAATGAGCAAGACCTGCTGTATTCTCATGGTCTCTTTCTACCATAACAGATCTACAGGGTTGCATTTGAAGCAGTTCTCCTTTAAGTACGTTTTATTAGAATTCAGAGGCAAGTTGCAATTTTTTTAAAAAATTGAGTTGTGCCATTATTCTTATGTATAAAGATTAAGACTGATATTTTAAGAATAAAAATAATGAAAACAATTCTGTTACCTAGAGAAAAAATTGTGCGACTTGTCCTGGGGATTTAATTTATGGAGCAGAAAGGGGGGTGCTAAATCTAAAAAAAAAAAAAAAAAAATTTTTAAAGAAGATTTCAACAGTTCACTGAAATTTCTCCCTGTCTTTTACTTCCATCATTTGAGGGTCAAGATAAAAAGGGTGCAAATACAGTAGTTTATTTTTATTTTTGCACGTCACTTTTTTTTTCTTTTGCTTTTCATTTTAAAAAGGTTTCCAGTGTGTTTTGATTTATGAAGGAAATGTGAATTAAATGTAAAACGAGGCAACATGATCTTAAACCTTCCTCTTAATCTGGGACATTGAAGGTTAGGCAGAATAACTTTGTCAAGATTTAGTTTTTACCTCTTGCTGAAATGGCTAACTGTGTTAAGCTTATTTTTTTCTTTAGTTGTTATAGCAGGGTGGTAGACACTCCTGGGGTTCTGACTTCTCCTTCTGCAATTGACTTTAAGTCAAAGATCTCACTGAGAGCTGAGATGTTCAAGCATTATATGCTATACTACCTAGTTTAGGGGGTGGCCAACCACTTGCGGTACCCATGCCACAAGTGGCACACAGCAGATTGGACAGGGGACAGAAAGCAGAAGAATGGGAACACAGTGGTACTTGGAGGGTACAGGCTTACTTCAACACTTGCCTAAAAGATTGGCCCCCAACTCCTAGTTCTTCCATTCTGTTGTGGCTAATCTATCAGTGCATGTAAATGAGAATCACTTCTGAATTACTTGAGGGCCTGTGTATTAGAAAGTAGCCACAGTAGGTGGCCATGGTTTGAGGTATGAACTTGTGTGCAGCTTAAATGCAATGATATTCTATGGATAATCTCTTTTTCTACTGAAACACACTCTGTGTACAGCAAATATGTCTGATAAGGAGCTAAAGAAGCTACGTAATAAGCAACGAAGAGCACAGAAGAAAGCACAACTGGAGGAAGAGAAGAAGAATGCGGAGAAAGAAAAGCAGCAAAGGAATCAAAAGAAAAAGAAAGATGATGACGATGAAGAAATTGGAGGACCTAAAGAGGAACTTATCCCTGAGAAACTAGCAAAGGTACTGAGCTTGGCTCAATGTGCTACATTGAATATACACATAGAAGAGCTATGCACATAAAGTGTAACAATGTGTGGCTTCCATTTGTAAGTGCCACTGTTTCAAAAACCAGTTTCTGGGGCTCTTATCTCACAATGCTTCTAAGCAACAGATATTATGGAAGAATTACTTTAGTCTCTCAGCCTTCAAAGACAGGAGCATGTCTTGCAGCAGGAACTGTTTGGCAACCATTCCTTATAGGGTAGAAACATCGTTACTAGGTCACTAAATTAGGTCTGCCTTCAAGTTAAACAGGTTGTAAATCTCTGTATGCAAGAGATTAATCATTATGTTCTTCATTACACATAGTAATATGCATGTGTTTGAGTTGCACAGCATTTGTGGAACTGGTAGGACAAGAATACAGATAATGAGTGTTTTCATTGTCTGAGGAAACCTAGATGAATTCACTTGGGGTTGGTCTTAGACTGGAAGGATGGTTTGTGATTTGACTAAGACAGCTTGGCAACCATTTCCTGGGAGGAGAGCATTGCAGAGGGTGGCAAAGTGTACCTCTATGCCATCAATTTCCCCGTGCCAGATTAGCCTGCTTTGCAGTTTGGCAGCCCCTGAATTAAGAGTTAAGGATTAGTTTATACTCAAACTAATAGGTAGATGGAAGACAATATTTGAGAAGACATCATGTAATTAAAACAGGCTTTGGGTGAAATTGTATAGAGGGGAAAAAATTGAAAAGTATAAATAAAATTAGAGGCTTAGGTTGGAAACTGGTCAGCTCTTCATCTTTTGTAAAGATCTTGAATTTGGTGGGGTTGAGGTTAACTGAAACCATATGGTGACATGAAAAGGAAGTCAGTGACCTGAAAAATTGATTCGTTATGCATCTTAATAGTTTGAATGAGCTTGACTTTTAAATATTTGAAAAAGGAATTACACTAATGCACATTACACTTGCACATAATGCTAGGAAAGATTGAATAATTGTTAAGAGGAGTAGACCAGTATTACTGGTTATACATCCAAGATGAATGAGGCAAGTAAAATATTGACAATTTCTCGATGGAATAGGAATGAATTGCGTTTGAATGGAAAAGGGATATAGATATGGAAGATTTGTAGCTTAGCTTTTGCTTTTTTGTACTGGCAATGTAGTTTTGAGCCCTGCAACACTGCTTTAGAATGAAGCAGTGTATTTGTGTCTCTGTTAAGTATCATTCTGAATTCTGTTAATGCTCTTAAGGGTGGACTTTTCAAATAGCTTAGGTGAACAAATGTGTGGCTAATCTATCCATGCCATTACTATGAATTTGTACATGCCTCATACTTTTATATGCAAATGTGCAAACAGTAGAAATCCTGTAAGGTGTTCATTATCTTTCTCATAGGAATACTAAACGACACAAAAAACCACAAACAAATCCTTAATCCTCAAGGCAGTCCCATGTGATTAAATGACTAAAATTGGTATTTGACCTTTTTCCAAAGAAGTGTGGTAAATAAAAACTCATTGCCAATGATATGAGCAACAGCTGGTACTTCTTGATTTCTCTCAGTTTCTAGATATTAGACATCTGAGTCTAGCATTAGGAGTTAAGGGCATATTTTATACAGCAGAAAGTTGTATAATAGCCCTGGGTTTCTAATCCCTAAAGGGGGAGAGATGGTATATCCTAGCCAGTCCTTACTGCCCATTGCCCATCTCTGACAGATCAGCTCCTTTGCAATTGATGCTTCAGATGCCTATCATCTTCCTTGTCAGAAGAATGAATTAGTCATTCCAGCTGAACTGATTTGACAGTTGCTTTCCCACCATTTTTAAGGGTTTTTCTGCCTGCAGGCTGGCAATATCCAGGTATACAGTTATATATCCCTCTACGATAAGATGGACAGACTTTCTCTTGGCATTAGACTAACAAGCTCCTGCTCCGGAGTGTTCTTTGCTTTATTCTCAACTGAAACTAACTTTCTTCGGGTGGGCTCTAAGGAATCGTATTACAGGTCCCATCAGAGAAACAGAAGTACATGATTACCACTCTGCTACTTTTATGAAGGTGACCAGTAGATTCAGGTGATGGTTTCTCGTCCCCTATTGCCAGTAAGGTGATGTCAAGCCCTTCCTTTTAAAAAGTGGGTTATATGCGTTAAAAAGAACCTTGGTACACATTTCCCTTGCTTTATGCGGGTTCTGTATGTGCTAATTTGCTCTTATGTGATGACCCTTTCTATAACAAATTTTTGGTATATGTGAGGTAAATTTGCTCTGGGTGTAGTGGAAGCCCATAGTCAGTTGCTTTGTGCACTGCATTGTAGGAGTGACACAAATCAAAATATAGTGTCCTGTGTGGATCTGTGCTCCTCACTTGTCTGCGACACGTGTTTCTGTAGTTGCCATCCCTATTATGATAGTGCCCTGTGCTTGCGTGTTCTGTCTGCTGTTGGTGAGTATCAAATTGTCTTGTAAAAGTGGTAGAAATGGGTCTGGAAGTCAGTACAATTGAGGTCTTGGAACATATCCCTATTTGTTACCTTATAAAGCAAGGTTCTCTTTTATACAAATTTGAGTTATGCGCCATTTTCCAGGGACACATGTACAGCATAAAGCGAGGGAACCTGTACCAGGAAATCACTGTCTGGGTCTGTACTCTAGCCGGGGATCTGTATTGGCAAGTTGCTGCTGCTAAACCAGGAGAGTTGTCTGGTAGAGAGTCTAGGAAAACATTAAGTCTGGCGTAGATCTTTAGTTCCTCTTTCCCATCTGGGCTTTGTTCCTGTTAGTGAAAACCATGGGCTGTCATGCTATGGATCATTTGTTATAGTGCTCCTTGAATGGTGTGTCACCTGACTGGGCACTAATTAAAATAAATAAATAAATAAAAATGTATGTGTATATGTATGTATATGTATATATGTCTGTAGGTTGAGTCAACAGATTTCACCATATGAACTAACTCCTGTGTGTGGAGTTGTAAGTGAAGGCCTTATGTTTGCTTTCTAAGTTCAGTTGCAAGCTTAACTACACAGCAGTCGCTACTGTTTTTACAAAGTTCCTGGAGGGTAGGTTATATAGTTTCATGGTTGGTAGGGTCAGAAGGAACCTGAGCAGATCATCAAGTCTGACCCCCTGTCCTGGGCAGGAAAGAATGCTGGGGTCAAACAACCCCAGCAAGGGGTCTGTCTGGCCTCGTTTTGAAGACTCCCAGGATAGAAGCGAGCACCACTTCCCTTGGAAGTTGGTTCCAGATCCTAGCCGCCCTGACTGTGAAGTAGTGAAGTAGCACCTCCTGATATCTAGCCTGAACCTACTCTCCGTCAACTTATGGCCATTATTCCGTGTTACTCCCAGTAGTGCTCGGGGGAACAGGGACTCTCCCATTGCCTGCTGGTCTCCATTGCCCAGTTTATAGATGGCCACCAGACCCCCTCTAAGCCTTCTCTTGTGGAGGTTCAGGTCTCGTAGCCTTTCCTCATAGGGCCTGCCCTGCTGCCTCCCGATCATGCGAGTGGCCCTCCTCTGGACTCTCTCAATGCTATCCACATCACTCCTGAAGTGCTGTGTCCAGAACTGGATGCAGTACTCCAACTGCAGCCTGACCAATGTCATATAGAGGGGGAGGATCACCTCCTTGGACCTGCTTGTGATGCATCTGTGGATGCATGACAAGGTGCCGTTAGCCTTCCTGACTGCATCCCCACATTGGTGGCCCATCTTCATCTTGGAGTCTATAATGACTCCAAGATCCTTTTCTGCCACTGCACTGACAAGAAGGGAGTTCCCCAGCCTCTAAGTATGCTGCTGGTTCTTTCTCCCTAGCTGCAGTACCCTGCACTTGTCAGTATTGAATCCCATCTTATTCTCATCTGCTCACCCCTATAACCCGTCCAGATCCAATTGCAGCCTGTCCCTCCCTTCTAGCATGCCCACTTCTCCCCACATCTTGGTGTCATCTGCGACTTTAAACAAGGTGCTTTTCACCCCCTCATCCAAGTCGCTAATGAAGATGTTGAACAGTGCAGGCCCAAGGACTGAGCCCTGGGGGACCCCACTGCCCACATCCCTCCAGGTCGAAAATAACCCGTCCCCCACCACACTCTGGGTGCAGCCCTCCAGCCAATTGGTGACTATCTTGCTGTGTAGGCATCCACACCACAATCTAATTTTTTAACGAGAATGGGGTGACAGTGTCAAAGGCCTTCCTAAAGTCCAGAAAGACTACGTCCACTGTTATACCTGCATCCAAGGATGTTGTGACCTGGTTGTAGAAGGCTACCAGGTTGGTCTGGTAGGACCTGCCACTAATGAACCCATGTTGGTTGCCCCTAAGCATACCCTCCCCTGCTTGCCCCTCACAGATGTGCACCTGGATAATTTTCTCAAAGAACTTCCCCAGGACCGAGGTGAGACTAACAGACGTATAATTTCATGGGTCCTCCTTCCTCCCTTTTTTGAAAATGGGGACCACATTGGCCCTTTTCCAGTCCTCTGGCACCATAAGTGCTCGTAAAGCTGTTCCAGGGGTCCATCAATGACCTCTGCTAATTCCCTCAGCACTCTGGGGTGAAGATAGTCAGGACCTGTTGATTTGAACATGTCCAGTCCCACCAGAAGTTCTTCTCTGACCCTGGGCCTGGCTGTGCCTTCCCTGGGACCATCGGGGATCCCTGTGTAGGGGATGACTTGGTTCCTGCTCAGAAAAGTGGAGGCAAAGAAATTGTTAAATAGGTTAGCTTTGTTGTCTGGTGAGACCACCAGATTTCCTAGCATGTCCTGCAGAAGCCCCATGCTACCCGGAACCTTCTTTTTACCCCCTATGTATTTAAAAAAGGGCTTATTGTTATCCTTGATCCAGGTTGCTAGTCCCAGTTCCATCTCCGCGTTGGCCTTCCTAATAGCCCCCTTACAATCCTGAGCAACAGAGGTACAGTCCTCCCTTCCTTCCATTGGGTATACGCCTTCTTTTTTTAGCTTTGAGATGTTCCTGGATGCTTTTGGTTAACCATGGGGGCTTTTGAGCACTCTTGTCCCCTTTGATCTGTGTTGGAATTGCCACCCTTTGGGCTTGGAGGATCGTCTCCTTCAGGAATGACCACTCTTCTTTGACTCCCAACTCCCTACCCCTCCGACTAGTCTCCTTAGCTCGGTGAAATCCAGCCTCCTGAAGTCCAGGGCTGCTGTCTTGCTGCAGACCTTTGCCACCCTGCACTGGATGGTGAATTCCAGTAGGCGACGATTGCTGTCGCCCAGGTGATCAAGCACCCGCAGTCCCCTCACCAGGCCATCGCTTGTGGCCAGGTCTAACAAGTCATTTCCCCTGGTGGGACTGTGCACCTCCTGGGTTAGGTGGAGGTCCTGTAACTTGGCTCGGAACCTACATGAGCAGTCAGACCTGGCTGACTGCTCTTTCCAGCCGAAGTCCGGGTATTTTAAGTCACCCATGAGGACCACATCCTTTGACTTAACTGCCTTCACGAGCTGACCTAAAAATTCCCAATCTAGCTCTTCTCCCTGGTTGGGTGGTCTGTAGTAGACCCCCGCCATTAAGTCTGCACTGTTAATATGCTGTTATGTCACTACAGAACCTTGTGCCTTCATAATTAGCATCCCCTTCCTCCCAAATATGTGGATATATTGACAGTCCACTGATATATAATGGTGTCTGATCACATATTTTGAATGTTGCCATATATGCACTGATGGGTGGTTCAGACATCCAGGGCATCACTTTATGAGACTAATTGTCTTGCTGCTCTGACCTCGGCCTCAGAATTTCATTCCCATTGTTAAAGGGGAAAGTCTGTTGTGTTTCCTGTGTCGCGTAATGAAAATATTCTTGCCTTCTTAGGTTGAGGCACCTTTGGAAGAAGCCATTAAATTTTTAACACCATTGAAGAACTTGGTAAAGAACAAAATAGAGACCCATCTTTTTGCCTTTGAGATATACTTCAGGAAAGGTAGGTGAGAGAACTAATTAAGTCAAGTACTTTGTGGTTATTGTACTTGAATAATGAAATCCATGAAAACTTATTGATCCACTGACTTAAAGAGCTGGATATTAGCTAATACCTTTTTAACTGGGCATGTTCACAGCCCTAGGCATTCAGTAATGTTGACTACAGATTTGGAACAGCTGGTGATTATCCAGTTTCTCTACTGTATGTAAATCCATGAGGGCTAGAGATCAAAATGTTCAGACTTGCACATTTGCAAGTTGCTTGGCTGTACTCATAGTCATCTGTAAATTCAAGTTAAAGCCACACATGTTTTTAGAGTGTTGGTTATGACCTTTTATAAGTAGATAATACATGAGTGTTTCTTTCAATCTAACACATTTTATATATTCAGAGAGTTAACATTGCAAAATGAGATGAGTCAAGTTCGCAGTACCGTTTTCTGGCCAGGCCAGATTTTAAAGATGATCTGGTCAGGATTGTCTAAAGCAGGCAGACTTGCCTTGGGCTGGCAGCAATGGTGGCCACTGGAGCTGCAGGACAGCTGAGGGCACAGCCCTTACTCGCCACCCTGCTACTTAATGCCATATCCACTAGTGTCCTGGATTCTGTGGCCAGTGGGAGGCCTGCCACACCCCAAACTTTATGGCCCCCCAGTCGGTTGGCAGGACGAATGGAGCAGCTCTGTGTGTTGGATCTAGCCCAGGGACTGTATGTTTGACACTCATGCTCTAAGGGAATGTGTCCAGCATTAACTTCTCTTTCCCCAAACCCAGTCTGAATGAGAAGCAAGACTTTTTTTTTTCTTCTGAGAGCTGTGGCATAGATCCACCAGAACTATCTTCCCTAAACTCTATAGAGACTTCAACGCTGATTCTGGTGTTGGAGGTACTTTTCACTATATTGGTTTCAACTAAGGAAGATATTGTTTGAATAAAAGTCACTAGGACATACCCATTATGTACAAAATCTAGTTTTTTTCAATCATGGTCATATTGTACTGAATTTAAACACATTGCGCTGCAAATGAAGTGCATTAAAATACAACAGAATAAGGTATAATTATAATGAAAGAGGGATATTTTGCACTTTTAAATTTTGGCTTATTACGTCATCCAGTAAAAAAAAAAAAAAAAACAAACCCAAAAGTGTGTTAGTTCACAGTAGTTAGTTTTACCTCTGAATTCCTTTTTAGGCTCAACAAGATAGAAGTTGTTCAGAAAAAAAGCTTATGGGCATCATGTATTAATCTTTTATTTGTTCTGGACTCTAATTTTAAATATTTTTTTTTCTGAATCAGCATCTGAAACTTGATGGTTCTCTTTAAAACTTGCAGAAGGTACTTTTGTAGTTCACTGACAACTTTATTTTACAGAAAAATTTCTTCTGATGCTACAGTCTGTGAAGAGAGCATTTGCTATTGATTCCAGTCATCCTTGGCTTCATGAGTGTATGATTCACCTCTTCAGCAGTGGTATGGGAATGTTTATATATAAAACTTGTTCTGTCTATGCTTCTAGCAACCACCCTGTATAGTCATCTGTGCTTGCAATAAAATTCATTCAAAATGTGTAACAAGTTATTCACTTTGCTGGAATAACAGTGTTATTATTTTGACTACAGTTGGGTGTAGTGACCGAGTAGCTTAATGTTAGAAATCACATCCTGTTTTAAAATAAACATTACTATAGCTTCTTTTAAAAGAAATTGCAAGTAAAAACATACTTGTTGTGCTCTGTCTTCCTTTCTGCATTTCTTTCAGCTTGGATAATAGATAAATATTTAGGTTTTTTTTAAGTCTTTCAAGTCTGTAGATTACAAGCCCAATGGGTTTTAAAAACTTCTGCTAAACAAAGCATTTATTATTTTGAGGTGCATATGACCCTTTTTAAAAATGTGATTTCCTAATTTTATAGAAAAACTTCTACCGGTTTAGAATTTGCTTGACTTATTTTTCCATTCTAAAGTAAATCCATTTTGCAGTTAAATATATATGGAGAGAATAATTTTTTTTCCTTAAACTTTTTTAAATGTGACATCATCCAAATATGTGTTTTCATGTTGCTGGTAAAAAGACCTCATGGAGGTAACACATTCCTGCATAACTTAGTGGTTAGGCAGCCCATTAGTATAAAGAGAAACTGGTTTCATATTTGCTGTTCTGTCTGAAATGTGTATCAGTAGTTTCATCTTTCCACATACCTTCAGTTATTTTCTGTTGATTCTATGCTAAACACTGACAAAGTTGTGCTGGTTTTCTAAAGAGCAAAATAGTTTGCAGTTTTTTTTGAACTCGTGCAAAAAAAAAAAAAAGGAATGGTTCACTGTTTTGGATCCCTGCCAATAAATTTAAAATAATAGGGGCCAACCTATTTGGCAGGCATGCCACAAACTGGTACCATACCCTCCCCAAATTCAACCTCATACCCTTTCTCCTACCCAGTCTGCTGCTCTTCTTTCTGCTTCCTGCTCTGTCTGCTCTTACGCTGCCTATGCCTTCCTTGACTTGGTGTGCACCACTCAGAGACTCCCCATGTTGCGTGTGGGATTCATGCCACAGGCTGGCCATCCCTGAATTAAAACATGCAAAAATAATGCAAAATTGGCTGCCTATTAATAATAATAGGGTAATTGTGCCTTTAACTAGTAACCCAACCATATATTCAAGTCCGTTTGAGGGGTGACAGTACAGTAAATGAGCTACAAAGTTAGTTTACTTATGTAACAATTTTGTTGTGGTTCCATTTTATCACACTTTAAATTGAATGTGTGGCTGGTTGGGGCCAGTCTGTAACAGTTCCCAATATTCAGCTGAGCGTTAGGATCTAGCATGGGGCAGCCCCATGGTCCAAGACACAGCTGTCCCCCTACCCAGTCAGGCTGAGAACAGTCCCTGGAACTCAGATCCCCAGAAGCAGAACTATAATCAGAAAGCTGGGAACTTGTTTCCAGAGGAGCCAAAATATCCTAGCAGGGTGGGAGGCCAAGTTGACTTATTCTTGCCTCAGTAAATCACCATTCTCTGTAATAGCTTTTAGCATATTCAGCCTCTTGTTGGTTTAACATTGTATTTTCTGTAACATGGTTATGTTCCCCTCCTCACCCCTCACCCTCTTATGTTAGTCTTTCATTCAGGTGCTCTGTATTTCCCTTATGGCTCTGTCATCTTTTTTGGTTCATGATTCTTAACATCTAATAAAATTAAATATGTCTACTTATAGGATGCAAAGAGAGAACAATCAGCAAGTAGTTTGTGATTTTTTTTTTTTATTTTACCATGGAAACTCTGCTTGTTTTTAATAAGCAGGGAGAGTTTTTAATATCTGCTTGAACAGAAATATGTAAATTGGAAGAAAAGCTCAGTGATTCAGTCGTCTTGTCATTTTTGCTAAATGGTCACAATCCGCATACCCACGCTGTCAGAGAGAAAATTCTAGCAGAATAGGGAAGTCATTTAAGGTGAAAAAAGCATGACAGACTTCCAGGTTGCCTTTATGCAAAGCACAAAAAAATGAAAAGTCAAACTCTTTTTATGGTGGAAGTAACCTACAAAATATTTCTTCTTGACCTTTTTTTAAAGTGCTATCAGATACTGGCCCTACTTAAACCAGATATTGCTGGTTAACTTTGTCATGCATATGTTTGAGACATCAATTTCTAAGGCCTTGAAAAGTGGTAAAGTAGCTAACAAAACTTCAGTTGCTAAAGGAATTGGGATGTCAGAAGCTAAGGTTATGGGATTCTTTGGATGGGAAAGCAAGGGATTGAGCACTTCTGCTGGGTATGAGAGGGGCATGGCAGGATTTAGCAGCTAGAAAGGTATGTATAAAGAGGCTCTGGCAATAGTGGGGCTTGAGAAATGAGCTTAGTAAGAGGTAAGTTAGTAAGGAAAAGGATTGACTGCCTTTAGGGTGTTGGGAGATCAGTGTCCTTTGTCTGAAGGAGACAGGAGTGGTATGCATGTTTTTGAAGAGAGTGAAGTTGAGAACTTTGGACGCAGTAAACAATGATGATGATTATTATTTTTGGACACTACTGTGGAGATATTCAATGAAATTCCAATTGTTGGTGTAGCCTTTTCCTCTATACTATCTAAAAGCACAGTTGAATGACATGCTAGAAAGAAGAAAGATGTAGGTCTTTTACAATTATTTATAGACCTTGTAAGAAAAAGTTTTCCATCCTGTGGAAGTAAGATTTTTCCAAAAACAGTTCTCTAATTGGGATGAAAAAGCATCACCTCAATTAAACAAATCCTGGGGAAAACATTGTTTTAAGGTCAAACTTAGATTTTGGTTAAGCATTTTTTGAGTTGAAGTAAAAACAAAAAAAGGCTTTTGGTTAAAACAGGATATTTTCACACTTGTACTTCTGACTTTTTAAATGAAATGTTGTCACCTCTTCGTACCACTTCAGTAAAACCAGATTATTTTTAGTTATCTCACAGTAAACAGTTTCAATGAAAACTTTATAGCTACTTCCTAGTTATGTACCTTTTCTTTACTTGTATATATCTTTAATTGAAAAATTTCAACTTCACTATTCATGTAAAAGAGCAAAGTTTTTTTTTCTTAAGTCAGATGTATTTTGCTGTGATTCCTGATGGTAAAAAGCATCTAGAGTTTTTTGTGTTGACATTTATTTCCTTTCTACCCAGTAGTATCTGAAAGTAAAGACCTGCCCAATGTAGTTAGAACAGTGTTAAATCAAGAAATGAATCGCCTTTTTGGAGCAACTAATCCAAAGAACTTCAATGAAGCTTTTCTTAAGAAGAACTATGACTCCCTCCCACATAGGTTATCAGGTACTTTATTTGTTTTGTTGTTACTAAACTAAATTTTTGTTTGTTTGTTTGTTTGCTTTTGGAATTTACCCTTACTTTTTCTTCCTCTTCCATATCTTGTACTCGTATAGCACAGGACTTTCTGTTCCCATACTGCTAATATCACAGCCTACTGTTGCCATCAGGAATAGTTTCTTGTATCCATTTCAAATCTCAGTTGAAAACATAACTTCCTGTTTGCCTATATATTTTAATTTCTCTCCCTGTATGCCACAGCTGTGGGCTTCACTGCATATAAATCTTTGGACCATCTGTGGCCCATCATCACTTCTGACATAATTGCTGAATTGTCATGAAAGATCTTTTTAATGGTAACTATATTTAACTCTCTAGAATATTTTAGGATACAGTTTGTATGAAGTATGTTAAAAACTAACTGTACTGTATTGATTTAAGCTTAAAATAACCTGGAGATGAGATGTTTTCATGAGAGAGTGATAGAATTATTTTTCTGTCTCCATCTTAGAACATGGATTCTTTCATACTGGCTTTTATGCTACTAAAATTATTCCTGTGCTCTTGCCTGCTTAAATCAAAATGTACCATCAAATTAATGTATCTGGTAGTCTAAACAAGCTGTAGTTTTAGGCAGTTGTTAGTTTACACTGTAGCTTTGGTCTAATGTCCATATTTGACCATCTTCACAATAAGTATTAATATGTAATAAGAGAACCTCCTGCTACAGCTTGCTTTGAACTTTGTTCATGAGGTAGAAGCCCAATTGTTTGTAACAATTGGAAGCACTAACTCTTTACCCTGTGGTTGAACTCCGGTATCTGTACATTCCTGTTCCTCTAGTAAATAGCTCTGGAAGTCACTAACAAAGTTTCTTACCCTCCTCTAATGGCTGGCCCACAAAGATAGCAACCTACTTCTGTCATAGAACCCAGGTGGTTTCCTGTGTTCATATGCAAGCAGTTTGCACTCTTCTGAATTTACACCAGGTTGCCCAATTAAGAATGAGACATTCAGCTCTGTGGGTCAGCTTTTATTTCAGTGGATGCCACTTTTCTGATTGCTGGAGCTTATAAGGAGTGCCAAGTAGCTGACTGCTACAGCTTGCTTTGAAATAAAAGTTACAGTGGACAACAGGAACATTTCTGTGATCCTGTGAAGCTCTGCTGTGGGTCTAGAAACCTTCAAATATTTCCCAACATTTTCTCCCACCCAGGGGTGTTTTAAGAGCCTAATGCTATAAAGGATATGAGTTCTACAGTACCCATTACACAGAGCTCTACAACTTGAGCTGATGTATACTCAAATGGTGACTGTCCAGATGGGGGTCAGTGTCCGTAAATTGCATGTCATGGAGTTTTTGGTGTGCATCTTTGCAAATTAAAATGCACATCCATTTGGCACTTGGTGGAGCAGAGGTATGCATTAAGGCAGGCCTGGGACCATATGTCGAATAAGGACAACAGATAGAAATCCTAGAAAAGTACCCATTCACTAAGTGAAGCGCAGGTCCCCTGAAATTAAGTGGTATAATAACAGACTGTTATATATTTGCAAGGGAGCCAACCTGTGGTTGTATAGGTAACTTCTAATATTGGCCATCCAACTTCAGACCACCTGACTCTGGAATCTTTATATAGCTTTTGGATCTGTTAGAATAAAAAAACTGTGTGTCCAGTTAATGATAAAAATACTATGTTTAAGCAAGTGTCTTTTTATAGTAGCTTTTGGCAGCCAAACTGAGTTCCTTCCTAGTATAAAATGCTAGCTAGATTAAACGTGCGTTGGGGAACCTACACAAATGTAATAAACTTTTGATACTGGTGAAAAATCTTCATCTGGAAGACCAGTGAGAACTGTAAAGCCTCTGTTTCCACTTGACCTTACCACTAGAACCCTACTCCCACATAGTTACTTCTGCCTAGTAGTTTGTCATATAGCTCTTAAATGTTGTGTTTTACCATTGGATGGAGAAAAGATGCCCCTTCCCAAGGGTGATTACATGTCACGGTGACTGCCACAGTAATATGAGCAATACTGATGCAAGTTACTGCATTCAGTCTTGCCATTTATGCCTCATCTAGTGCCTGGTGGTGGCTCCCTTAAAATAAGTTAATTCATTTAGATACCGTTTTTGCAGACTGAAGTATTCATAGTGGTTTTCATCTTGATATTTTTTTCGCATGGACTCTTGAGTATTAAAACTAGGCTTGGAGCACCCATTTGTTTGCTCAAATAAAAAGAATATAACGCTAAAAGTTTCCAGCTGAACTGGCCTAGAATGCAGTATTCCAGTTCTTGAAGTTATGTAGTCTTGATTTTGCTAAAGACTTGCTGTTTCTCTTGTAGCTGCCAAAATGATGTACTATTTAGATCCTTCCAGTCAAAAACGAGCAGTGGAGTTGGCGGTGTCCCTCGATGAATCACTCTCTAACAGAAATCTTCAGGTAAAGATGGTTTTTGTGATATCTGAGGGCCCTTCTAGAAGCTGAGAACAGGATTTGTACATCCTGTTTCTTCTCCAGTGGTTTCGTCACCCTAAAGCTTTTTAGCTGTTTTTTTAGAAAAATTGTTTTGGATATTTGGAAAGCTTTCTTTTTATTTGTATAAATAACTTCCTGTATCAATTTTTATGTAATTCAGTTTTGCAAAGGGGAAAAAATCAGACTTTAGGTTGTGTTTGTCAATCCTGTAAATATTTTCTTTCTCCTTTGAACACTAGCTCAGTTAAAGAGTCCAGGGGTCCTGTATTTCTGAAGTATATAGTTTTCAAATCAGTGAAATTAGCCTCTGCCCTTTAGGAAAAGACTAGCATAGGCAAGAATGCATATGACTAGATCTTCAGGATTAGGATTTCAGGATAGAGTTCATAATTACAGCTGTTGGGTTGGGTTGGTGGTATAACCCTGATGGTCCAGGAAACATGTAGGAGAGAGGATTTTTCCCCCTCCTTTTGCTTATTGCACCATCTTGGACAAGTTTTAGTCCAAGCAACTCTGAGTAAATTGAAAATGGAGAGATCAAAACTTCCTGGATCTGTGGTCAAAGGTATTCTAATTACCCTTTTTTCCTCTCTCTTGCCATAGTATATACCTTGACATTTAGTAACAAACATCAGACTCTTTTTTTCATTATGCTTTGTAAACTAATGCTCCTGGGGCATGGCTAGTGGGAACATCCATAGTTGATATTTGAGCCTCTTGGCAAGCAGTAAGCTCCATTGTATTTCTATTTGTCCAGGTTGTTTCTAACCAGAAGCCATTTCTCTGCACTTAGTGCTCTAGTTTCTTGGGGTGAAAAACTCACATTTTTCTTCAGGGGAAAAATTAACTTCTGTGTGGGACTGCTGACTCAAATTCACAGCATCATTTTGCTATACGTGAAATAGCATGCTGGTTCCATTTCCTGAACCAGTTAATGGCAATCTGGGTCTGAACAGTAATGATCACTTCATGTGAAAAGAGGCCACACACAGATTAAGGCTGACCTATGTATCATAATTTCCCGCCAACTTATTTTTAAGAATGCCTTTGTAATTTGTATCGAATTCTCTATGCTTTATCTAGAGTATCTCATCCTTCTGGTCTAAAAACTTTGTCAATGGCTATCCAGTTCTCTTCACTTTATTTTATTTATTTATTTTGGCAGACCCTTTTTTTCAGTTATATAGTTCGTTTTGTGTTTTTTTTAAATGAGGCATATCACAGTAATCCTTGAGTCTCCAGTAATTTTCATCCATTTCAAGTAGCTTTAGCATTTCTCTCTTTTTATAAACTTTTTAATAGAAAATTCTGGTTAGTTTGGGGACATGCAGGAATTGGGATATGTTTCCTTGGAAAGGGTTTCTCCAGTCTTGAATTGAATTCCTAGTCAGGAATGAAAAGGGAGAACAGACCAACCTTGCTGACAAGTACAAAGTAATGTACGTGCGGAAAAATAACTTCAGCTATATGCATACATAGTACTGGGCTCGAAATTAACTTTTATAACTTGAGAAAGAGGCCTTGGGGACATTGTAAATAATTCTCTGAAAACATCAGCCCAATATGTAGCAGCAACCAAAATGCCAATAAAACATTGGGCATCATTCCAGCACCCAAGAAAAATATTTCAGAGGTTTTGAATTCATCCCCATGCAGGATGGAAATCTTTCTGAAATTAAAATATTTCTGGTATGGGAAAGCTGTTCCTCCAGCATTTCATTTGATAAGAAAAATAAGTGCTTTTCTGACAGCGTTTGTGTTCCAGCTGCACTTGTCAGAGCAGAGGATTCTGTAATCTTTATATTTACTTGCTTGTGAATTGCACCTTTGATACAGGAGTTAAGTCAGAGGCATTGACTTTTTAGAATTACAGAATAAAGCAGGGCATCCTCTACTTTAGTGCATATTTCAGCCTGCATTTACTGAACTCTGCAATATGGAATTTGGTTATACAGCCACAAAACAAAACAATTTTCAGTTCAAACAAATGTAGAGCTGTTAAAGCTACCAAACAATTAGACACGAAACTAGACCCCTTCTAAAATTAATGCAAGACAAAAATTCTCAACATTGGATGAGGAGACATCATCACTAGCAGTAACATCCGGGAAATGGTCAATTAGGAGCTTATCTCCACCAGCAAGGAAGTACTGGATGGACATACCTTGTACTCCTGGTGTCAAAACACAGACTGCTATGCAAAGCCTGGAAACTAATTGGTGGGAGGCAGATGGGCTATTCAAGCCCAAACTTAAGAGGAAGCTTTTAGCAAGGAGGGCAGCACCAGTGATCAACATCATAGAGCAGATGAAAGCAACAGCAAATAACATAAGAATGAGAGACTGGTTTCTACCCACTGGTGCTGGCATGATGCAGTGCAGATGAGGCAAGTTTGCACTGCCTTTTCCTGCAGCTCAGTGGCTGAAAATGTTTAGATGAGGTCCCACTAATAACATGGTAAGAGTGCTTTTTGTAAAAAGTGTGGGGCTTTATGAAGAACATCTATGAAAAAGAAAATAAGGAATTTCCATTTTTGTTTTTGGTGTCTCAATCCCAACAAGTTACACTACTACAGTATCCAAATACTTAAGAAAAATATTCTGTAATTACTTGGACATTCATTTTGGACAAAATAAGAAATTATATTTAAATTGAACATCATCATAATTTCTGGCTACTACTTGTGGTGTTCTCTTTTTACTGTTTGTACCACCATGCAGGGCCAGAGAGGGTGCTGCTACCCTGACACCAGACTCTCCCCTATCCCTGGCTGTACCTCACTCCCAGTCTATCACCTGCCACACCTTTGTTATTCAAATGTTTGTTGGTGAGGGAGGCAGTCCCTGAGCCGGGATTAACTTTGCTAACTTGTCTTAGGCCTTTATCCCCCTCAAGTGCATCCCGCTTTAAGGAAGCACTGGGTTTCTGGGGACTTGTTGGGGCCTCAGTGGTCATAGCCATGGCCTTCTTTCTCTGGCTACATCATCAGCATAGGTCCACTGTTTTAGACCTCAGCTACTGGCCCTGCCTTTGTGGGAGCCCCTCCTGTGGCTTCAGTCTCAATGCTGGCCTCCACCCCTTTAGCTCAGGGCTAGCTCCTGACACAAGTAGTAAGGGAGTGCCACCCAGGCACCCCTGCTCATGGCCTCCTCTACCACTATAGCCACAACCCAGTCCTCAGGTGCAAACAGAACAAAAACAGCCAGCTGTTTCATAACACAAATACTTCCCTCCTCAAGATGCATGTTGCCCATAGGCCCTACCTCTGTAACATCCTGCTTCCCCAGCTCCCCTGGCTGGGATGGATGCCTGTCTGTCCATCTCCAGCAGCCCCTCACTCCTGAGAGCTCCTCTCTCTGCTGCAGGCAGGGGCTCCCCCAGCATGGTTAGAGATTGGTTTACATATCCCCAAGCCAAATAGTCTCCTTCCAGTCATGTTCCTGGATCTTCTGTACCCAATGACCAGTGCAGCCAATTGTTTCATTAGCTGCCTAGCTTTATGAATCCTGGATGCAGTCCACCCGAGCTGTTACTCCTTACTGCCCTTCCTGGCCCCGAGTCTCTCACCCGGTCAGGCCTTTCTAGTAACAGGAGCAGAAATGCTGTCTTTTTAAAAGACCTCAAAACGACAGGGGTAGCAACTTAAACTTAGTGTGAAGCTCTGATTCCAGAGTGCACTAGTCCTTCAGATTATGTTAGCGAATTTGTGTGCTTGTGCTCTCAAACTAAATCTGCATATTTGTATAAGAATACGTATAATGTTCTTCATAGGGTGACTAAACGTCTTCAGTTTTTAAATTTTAAATAATTTTCTTGTTTAAAAATGCATATTTAAAATTAAATGTGAAATAGATTAAATTATGTTTAGGCTATCATAAATTTAATCAATTATAATCGCTTAGAATAAATCTATCCAAACAGTACGTGCTTGCTGCTGAAGTTTATAGAGACTATCGCAGGAGGAAGTTGGTGGTTAAGCACTTGTAACCAGTTTGTTGAAGTGATAAACCATTTTTTGGCACTAATCTTGTTGAAGGCCTAGAAAAATATCCTCACTTAAATTCTTCTCGGTTTAATCCAACTAAATGTAGTTTGTTCAAAGTTTGAAAAATTAGAGGTTGAAAAAGCCTGACATTTGTTTTCCTCTTGCAGATCATTAATATGGATTAGGGTGTAAGAGGCTAAGATATATCGGGTCTAAAATTTGGCACACCAGAAATTGTAGTGGCCAGAAGCAATCAACCCAATTCACTACTTAAATCCTTTTTTTTTGCTTTTAACAATGTAGTGTTTAACAATTTAAAACCAGATTTAAAATGCGGACTTTCTGTATTTTTAATTGCATCTCAGTTTCCATCCAAAAGCAACTTTATACAAGTCCAGTTAGAAATGAATCCAGTACACAAAAAATGTCACCCATTTTCTAACAGAATGTAAAAATGAATAATGTGAATACGTTTTATGTTGGGAAGTAAGATTGCTTAATTGTGTATAAGTAGTGTATTCTTCCAATTAATAAAAGCATTACATTATTTGTAGAGGCTATATTTAGTTGCAGATAAATATGCTGTTAAGCCACATAGTGAACAGCTGAGGAGAATCAGTTATACTGTAGAAAAATAATTAAAGGACATATGCAGAGCAAGATCAAAACCGATCTAAGTCAAGACTTCTTACTGATATTCATTGTTGTTTTTTTTTTAAAAGGAGGCAGAAATTTAAATTACTGGCTCTTAAATAACCCTTGGTCTTCATGGCAGCATCCACACGGTGTGGACTTTTGGCTCCCTGGGGACAACTAGCAGTGGCATGCCTTGCACTGCTGCTAGTTGTCCCTGGAGAACGCCTGTGCCATGTGTCCTCTGGCACATGGCAGGTTACCTTGGGGATGGTAGCAGGGACTGGGGCTAGCGTTGGGTTGACCACAGCAGCCTTACCTGGAGTCCTAGGGGCCTCCTGGGGCTGCAGCAGTGGCGATTCTGTTGCGTGGATCCTGGCCAGCAGTTGTAGACTGGCTCTGGGTGGCTCGACTCCACTTTTGAGTGGTGCACACTGCACCTGCATGTGCCGCTCCCCTTTTTTTTTCTCCATGGGTTTTTTGACCCCTGGATATCCTGGATATTATGCTGCTCCCTTGCAGTGCAAAGAACAACTGAACATGCAGTATGTGGCACGGCAGACACCACGTGGCCACGCTTGTCTGGACACAGCCCATGTGTCTTAATTTAGAAAAATACATATTTGATGATGCTAGAAAAGAACATTTTGTATTCTTTAGTACTGCATATCTTTTTTTGTTGTTGTAAATATCAGATTACTGTTTACAAAGGTTTTAACACTCTTTTTATCTTTAATAGACTTGTATGGCGGTATTAGAAGCTTTGTGTGATGGTAGTCTGGGAGACTCTAAAGAAGCAGCTGAAACTTACCGAGCAAATTGTCATAAGCTTTTCCCCTATGCTTTGGCTTTCATGCCCCCTGGATACGAAGAGGATATGAAGATCACAGTAAATGGAGATAGTTCTGCAGAACCTGAAGAACTGGCCAATGAAATATGAACAACTTAACAAAAAAAAATGGAATAACATTGGACCGTATCTGGTGTATAATATTTTTGTCACGCACCTGCTGAGTCATTCTAACTTACACAGAGAATGGAAGGAGTAAAAATTTTTGCCTTCAAATAGTTTTACTTTTTTTATCCTGCTGACAAAGTATATATATAAAATATCTAACATATTACTGGATATAGGTTCAGTTTCTTAAAAATTAAAAGCTGCTAAAATTGAAGAAAAAAAAAACCCTTACCTACCTACCTACCCATGTTTTTAAACTAATTTATAAGAAACCTGGAGGCTTATAGCTCTCAGAGCAGGTGTGTGGCAGAAATATTACTTTAAATTTGTCTTGTGAGATTACTGTTATCTCAGACAGCAAATACGCTGTTTTAGCACTGGATTCTTTCACTGAGCACAAAGAGTTGTTGGGGCTTTAGCATCTGACTGATTTTGATACGGAGATGATTCTGTCCATAGGAAGTATGCAATGTGAATCAATTTACAGAGAAACCTACAACAGACGTCTAATGTTGTAGAGGTTGGGACATGGATACCAAGGAGAATTAAGAAACATAAGGTGTACAATAAGCTTGTTGTGTCTCCGAAATTCACTGTACACGATCAGTTTGGTGTTCTTGCACCACAGTTTTTAACTGAAGGAACCAGTTAAAACAATCTCTTCATTTTTAATTAAACTTGAAAAGAAAGTGACACTGCTGTTTTTTGAGATGAACCTCACAGCATAGTTTGGCCAAACTTGTTAAAACTGTAATGCAAGAACCAAATGAAATTATGCACTGTGATGTGGCACCAACTAATTAGAAAGAAAGCATGCATTTTTCATATAGAGTGAAAAGAAAATGAGAACATACTATGGCTTGAAGTTCCAAAGAGCGGAACTCTCGACTACCATTTTATGACTGATCAAGAGACTAATAGTTTAAAACCTCAGCAGGCCTTGTTCACGTTATGCAGAAAAAAAAAGTGCTGCAGTTTAGATACCTCTGGAACTTTTCCACAGTGTCACAGGTTTGTAATACTTGAAGCCCTACATTTCTAAGAATATATTTCTTGCTCAGTTATTTCAGGCAAGCCCAAGACTTTGTAACTTTTAAGGGGCCCAAATTTTTTTTCAGTAACAGACCAGCTTCTTATTCCTGCAGTTACAGATGTAATTTCCTTTGTCAAACATAAGGTACCAAATATAATGCAATAAAATGTTTTGAAAAACAGTTGTGTGAATATTTCAACCAATCTGTGTTGTACTTTTGAAAATGAATGGATGAAGAAATGCAAGTCAGGGCTGGATTCATATGCTGTTCAGTAATACAATTAATGCATCATTATTGAGTGGACTTCAAGTACGTGTTAAGTGCTAATGCGTTGCATATTAATACTTAGTGTCAGAAATTGTATGGTGCAAAATACGTTACAATTTAGTTTCTAAATCCCAACAACAAAGGCAGTTTGTTGGTAACTTCATTACTTTGAAAATTAAAATTGTTTCCTGCATAGTGGTATAGGCTAGAGAAGTGCCCAGGTGCTTACATGGGACCAGAAAAACGAGAAAATAGACCACAGACTAAAAAAGTGCGTTGTCTTTGGAAGATTTCAGTTATGCAATTCTGTGATTTGGTATACGATTTTTCTTTTCCCCACATTGTACCAGTTACTGATTGACACTTTGTAAAATTAAAGACTTTACTGGGACTTACTGCTTTTTTTCCCCATCTTCTGACTAGATGAGGGACAGTTTCAGTGATTTTTTTTTTTTTTTTCATTTAGTGAATTAAGCACCTCTTACCAACGTCCGCTTCACTGATAACTATATTTGTATATGCAAATAGAAGAGTTCAGGTTGTAAATGTGAGAAATGTAAGTTGTATCACCATATTTGTGTATTTAATCAGTCCTAGAATGCCTTAAACTTTCAACTGATTCTGGTACTCTTTCTAGATTGTGAACCTCTCCCTCAGTCCAAGAGACATTTGTACTGTACCTGTTCCGCAAATACAGAAGGCAGTTCAGCCTTGCCCACAAGGCTTTTTTGTGCCTATGTCCTTACTATCTCAACCCTTGTGCCCCTTTCTCTTTGTCTGGTACTGAATACAGATAGTTCAGATCTGCTGCCTTTTTAATAGCTGATGGAGAGTCAAGAGTAATGGAAGATCTTTCTTCACATGGTCTTCTTTGTGATTGGGTGTCACTCACATCATTACTTGGTATTTTATGCACCTTCCTTGTCACAGCAGTAAAGGGAAGCAAATGTGGAGGTATTCCAGCATCTTCTGACAGGGGAAGCCTGTTGAATTTGTTTGCCTTTTGCTTTCCTTCCCTCCCTTCTTCCCCTCTCCCTCCCCCCCAGTACATCACCTGACACCATAATCTTTGCTCAAAGACATTGTATGGGACAGCGGTTCATAGTAAACAAAAAGGTCACAGATATCTCTGCCAGAGGGACAGTCCACCAAGGAGCCAAAAAACCTAAATCTCTAATAGCTTTCCCAAGAGCAGAAAGTTTTAAGATTCAGGCATCTCTAGGGTGTTGTGGAACAACTGTCATCCATCCATCCATTTTTACACTGAACTACAAATTCTGGTTTTCCCATATAAGAATTTAATAGGTAAGAATGTGCTGACCTGCAGGGATTCATATTTTGAAGCTATTTCCAGGAAAACAAGTTCATTACTAGAGTGATTCAGTTTGGTGATACCATCCACCCCCAGTTTCAGGTAGGATTTCACCTTCATGTTCTGGCCATGGTCAGCAGGCTGAGTTACACCTGGGAGCACACAGAATTTGGTCAGAGTCAGAAAGGCTTTTAAGCTTCAGCTTCCCAAAGAGCAATTGACTTAGTTCCTTGAGATTTGTCTTTGCCTGATAGAGTTAGAAAATGAAAGCTATAGATCAGTAATAAGTTTAAAAAAGCTGATGCCCAAACATCAGAGCAAACTACATTTTCCCTGGGCTGAGCAGAAGAGCACTTTTACATCAGGGTAATGCACATAAAAAGATCAGTAGAGGTGATAGAAGGCGAAGTTGTTGTTAGGATACCAAAACACTTAGCCAAGGTTTTATTCAGGGATACAGGCTATTCCAAGTTGTATTGCTTCCATCTGGCCAGATGCAAAACAGCTGAGGCCCCTTGCCAGAAAACCAGATGAAAGGTCATTGAGAACATGAATGACAGAATGCTTCGTTGCCTTATTTTGCCTGATGTGTTAACACCTCCCCCATCTTTCCCCCCAAATAAAGCAGAAGATTAATACGGAGAAATATCACAGCAGCGATCATTCAGGAGCTCATCTTTTGTCTCAATCTTAAATGCCTAGAAAGCATGTGTATTGGCTATAACTGTGGATCTAATTCTGGGTTACTAGGGATATTCAGCCATTAAAATAATAATCCCAAACATGTCCAGGGCATAGGTCAGAATGTAGAATGGGAACAATGCTAACTGTCCTTCCTAAAAGTAACATCTTAGTAGATCCTATCTCAAGATATTTATACTATTGCATCTGTAAGGCTCATGTATGTAAAATTAATTATCCTGTATCTTACTATTCTAATAGGGTTTTTTTCTCTCAGCTCTGGAAGTGCTTATCCTTTTATGATACTTTGGCAATTGACATCGTCCTTCCACCCCTCGTGCCAATCTGATCTGCCCCTATGATTATGGAAAGAATGAGACTGCTGGGGTGTAACTTGGTAAGTCAGTCCCAGGTAGGAAAGTAACGTTGGAGGGATTGGGCATGTTTATAGTTATCAAGCTGTTGACCTCAGTTACTAGTAGCTTTATTTCTTTTCACTTTTGCACCATGAACATCCCTGTAAATATTCCTGAAATTTCTAAACTAACCTACCTTCCTTTTTCCAATGCTAACATTGGTTTTATAAGCAAGCTTATTTTTGATATTGTTTAGTGAAGTTCTGTCCAGTTACTTTGATCCAGATAGAAATAGGTGGTATTGAACTAAAGGAACTTTTCCCCCAGAAAATTTCAACTGCAGAATGCTGCTCTTCCATCCTTTTGAAGTAAAAAATGTGATGTTGTTGTTGTTGTTCTTTTGTTTTTTCCTACAAATCTTACGCAAGTTGTTCAAGATTCTGTTTCTTGGAAACCAAAGCTACAGTACATGAGTAAACTCTTAATTGTAATCAGTAAAAGAGCTGGGGTCTTGGATTTTTGTATGGAGCATACAAGCTGTGGTAAGAGCAGGAGAGAGAATGTGATGAAGACTGTCAGTGAAGACTGAAAGCCCTAGGAGGATTTTATTTTTAGGGTGATTCTTTTTTAGATCCCATTTGTAGAGTTGTTATTAAAGTGAAAAAAAAAATGCACCATCAAGTGTTTTGATCAAGAAAGATATCTTGCAACAGACTACCAACCAGGAAACAGCAGCAGCATGAGAGAGAAGCTGCATGTTTTACGTTGGACAATGGTCTTTTAGTTTTTATTTTAAAGATTGCAAAGAGGTTGAGGGAAGAAACACTTATGGATGATACCCAAATGACCAGTTTGCAGGGCTACAAAACAGCAGGTTTGTAAAAGCTGGTAGAGCAGAGGTATACTGCAACAGGTTTGCATAGGGCTCAAAATATATAACAAATCTGTTATAGTTGAACCTACAGCAACAAACCTTAAATGAGTTGTGACTAGACAATTCAAGGTATAGTAGGAGAACTTTCCTGATTGCTTTATTTTTGTGCTTGAGGGCACCGTAATATACCTGTTTTAAAATTTGAAATAATCTTTACTGCTGTGATCCATTCAACACATCTAATCCAGCTCTCATGTGGCTTTTACACAGTTTTCTTTTAAAGAAACAGTGAACTTCTACCTTTTTTAAAACAAATACTTGTTACACTTACGTAGTTTAAGTTTAAGGCATTGTATTTTCAAACCTCCCTATTAAAAGCTTCACAGCCAGTTCACTATCTCAATATCTACAGGGTGTGTTCTGATAATCTGTGTGCTCTTAAATTTAATTCTACCAAATCATTTATAATTGGACTGAAATTTGCCCTTTTTTCAGATGGTTAATAATGTTGTAGGTCCTTACACTTTTTCCTTTGTAATAGCAAACATTAACCGCAGTGCTGGCCAAACAGCTTAAAAAAGAAAAGAGAAAAAGGCTTTTGAATAAAAATACCAACTCCTGTTCACTATCCTTCTTATGGTAATAACCAGGCATCTATGTGGAGTAATTGTGAATCTTGTGATAAAAGCTTCAGGTCAGTGAGGAAGAGCAAAAGAGTATAGGGGAGAACACACTTGAATGTGAGCAGATCTTAGAAGGCAATCATAGAAAATTAAGGTTGGAAAGGACCTCAGGAGGTCATTTAGTCCAACCTTCTTCTCAAAGCAGGACCATCCCCAACTAGATTATTCCAGCCAAAGCTTTGTCTAGTTGGGTCTTAAAAACCTCCAAGGATGGAGATTCCACCACCTCTCTGGGTAACCTGTTCCAGTGTTTTACTGCCCTCAAAGGCCAGTATACTGTTAGCCTTTTTTGCAACAAGGGCACACTGTTGGCTCATACTCACCTTATTGTTTACTGTAACCCCCAGGTCCTTTTCTACAGAGCTGGTGCCCAGTGAGTCAGCCCCCAGCCTGTACTGGTGCATGGGATTATTCTGTCCTAAGTGCAGGACTTTGCACTTGTCCATGTTGAGCCTCATGGGATTCCTTTTGGTCCAATCTTCGAGTTTGTCAAGGTCACTCTGAATCCTAGCTCTATGCTCCAGTATATCTACTACTTCCTCCAGCTTGGTGTCATCTGCAAACTTGCTGAGGGTGCATTCTGCCATCTTCCATGTCGTTGATGAAGATATTAAACAAAACTGACCCCTGGAGCACTCCACTTAATACCAGTGCCAAGTAGACATCAAACCATTGATTACTACCCTCTGAATCCGATGATCCAGCCAATTTTCTATTCACCTTACTATCTGTTCATCCAGTCCATATTTCCTTAGCTTGCCTGTGAGAATGTTGTGGGTGACTATCAAAAGCCTTGCTAAAATTAAGGTACGCTACATCCACTAGTCTCCCCACAGCCACAGAGCCAGTCATCTCAGAAGGCAACCAGGTTGGTCAGGTATGACTTGCCCTTGATGAATCTTTGCTGACTCTTCCTAATCGCCACCTTCCCCCCTGAGTGCTTAGAAATGGATTCCTTGAGGATCTGCTCCATGATTTTTCTAGGGACTGAGGTGAGGGTGACTCATCTGTAAATCCCTGGATCCTCCTTTTTCCCTTCTTTAAATATGGGCACTATGTTTTCCCTTTTCCAAGCTCCTGGTATATCTCCTGATCATCATGAGTTTTCAAAGATGGTGTCCAATGGCTCTGCAATCTCGATAGCCAACTCCTTCAGCACCCTCGGGTGCATCCCATTTGGCCCCTTGGACGTGTATACATCCAGCTTTTCTAAACAGTCCCTAACCTGTTCTTTCATCACTGTTGGTTACTCCTCAAACTGTGCTGCCCGGGAGCTGACTATGCTTGTGAAGACTGAGGTGAAGAAGGTATTGAGCACTTCAGCCTCTACTGCATCCTCTGTCACAAGGTTGCCTCCCCCATTCAGTAAGGTGCCTTTTCCCTGATTCTCCCCTTGGTGCCAACTTACTTGCAGAAACCCTTGTTACCTTTCCCATCCCTTGCAGACTGCAACTCGAATTGCACTTTGGCCTTCCCAACTTCGTCCCTGCATGCCCAAGCAACGCTCCCTATTTTTGTCCAAGTTTCCACTTTTTATAAGTTTCCTTAGTTTACTGAAGAGTTCCCTTCTAAGCCAAGCTGGTCTTCTGCCATACTTGCTAGTCAAAGGAGGGATGGTTTGTTCTTGCACTTTTAGTAAGGCTTCTTTCCAGTACCACCAGCTCTCCTGGACTCCTCTCCTTCTCAAACTGGCTTACCAGGGGTATCCTGCCCATGAGTTCCCTGACTGAGTCAGTGTGCTTTTTTGAAATCCAAGGTCCTTACTCTGCTGTTCTCCATCCTTCCTTTCCTCAGGATCCTGAATTCAATCATCTCGTGGTCACTGCTGCCCAAGTTGCCATCCACTACTACATTTCCTATTTAAGAGGCATTCACCCTTGTCACATCTAGAGAAGATTCATCAGCCCCTTCTCAAATCTTAGAAAAGTCTTCTGGCCCATCACTCTTTTTTTATGGTCCTCCTTTTTTATGGTTTCATTCAGTCAGGAACCAGGAATGATGCTATGTCTTATTCACAACCAAAATAATAAGCAGTACTTCAAATTTTATAAATACAACTATTTGTAAATAACAGTTTGCTTATGATTAACATTGGTTAGATGCAGGGCAGAAGACTAATAGGGTCTATAACAAGACACATTGAAACACTAGTCTTGTGAAGCTCTGAGCCAGTCCCAGAAGTACCCTAGAATTTCTGTCCTTGCTAATGTAAAATGGCTTCTTGTGTAAAATGACTGTTTTTTCCAGTGTTCTCATGGCAAAAAATAGTTGAGAGTTGATTGAAATAACTGTTCTTTTCCTATAAAAATATAATTCTGGGTGTTCTCTGACTATTTAGACTTTTTTCCAGAACTATCTCAGCAACCTCCTTCCTGTAGTCCTCTGATACTTAATTAAATGAATTGTAAAGCCTTGGGATACACTCAAGTAATATGTGGTGACTGTAAAAGGCAGGGTAGATTTGCACCTTATAGACTAACCAAAGTGCGTGTGAGAGAGAGAGGCACACAATATTTAGCATAAGCTTTTGTAGGCTGAAGCTCACTTTGTCAGATCCTGAAGTGAGCTTCAGCCCACAAGTTGCTGAAGTAAGCTTTAGTGCTGTGACTATAATAAGCGTTAAGGCTGTGCAAAATTTCAACAGGTTTTTCGTTTAGAAGCTGTTTCGACGTGCAAGCTAAAAACAAGTAAAATCAACACAAAACGGGCTTCAAAACTAAACGAGCGTACTCGAAACATTTCAAAAGTTTAGAAAAGTTTTGAATTTCAAAGCCGAGCTTGCTTGCAGCTAAACAAACTAAGGAGAGGGAGGGGAAGTGGTGGTGGGGAAGGCTGCTCTGAAATTGACATTTAGCTGGGGGAAGTGATCAGAGAGCTCTTTCCAGGGGAGCAAGCCCCTGATCTGCGTGCAGGATTTCAGCAGGCTGCCACTGCTGGCTGGGGTCATTGCCAGCACCTAAGTATGCTTGGCGTGGGCTGCGTCAGGCAAACTTGGGTGTTGGCACTGGCCCCAGCCGCTAGTGGCAGCAGCAGCCTGCTGTCACCGTGCACGCAGATGCGGGGGCCCACACCCCTGCATGTGGAATGACAGCAGGTTGCCGCTGCCAGCTGGGACCAGCACTGGGTTCTTCCCAGAGCTCAGCACAGGCTGCGCCAGGCAGACTTGGGTGCTGGCACTGGTCCCAGCTGGCAGCGGCAGCCTGCTGTCATTCCGCATGCAGATCCAGGGACCCCCACAACCCTCCTGGGGGCCATGGGCCCCTGGATCTGCGTGCAGGATGACTGCAGGCTGCCACTGCAAGCAAATGATACAAGTTTTGCTTTGAACAGTTTGAGGTATAGTTTCCCAGAAACCCTCCACCTATCTCCTTGAAACTTGGCAGGCTTCATGCCCTCAGAAGGGGCTATGATCCCTGCAATTCTCATCTGAATCAGGCAAGAAATGACAAAGATATGGGCACTTTCATTATTCCCCATTATAGCCTATGGGTAAAACATCAGAATACATCAAAACCATCAAAACAACGAAACAGTTTTGACGAGATGGAACAGTGCTTCGAAACAAAACACTGTCCCTTTGAATTGGTGGAACGGAAGTCCAAACAAAATGGTCCTGTTTTGCACAGCCCTATAATGTAGAAGATTTCAAGTTGCTAAAGAAGCTATGTTTTGTTTAGTACTTAAAAAAAAATATAACTTGTAAAGTCCTACAGAGTCCTGTCATACAGTTCCATTTGGGTATAGAGCTGTTATAAGACTGTCACAGCAGCAGATTATATAGATGAAACTTTCTTTGTAGTGTCGTTTTGTTTTGAGGAAAGTAATAATTATATGCTTTGCCCCCTTCCATCCAAGGAGGATTGCACAAGTATCACCACTCAAGTATCACCACTCTCACCATTTTGGGAGAAAGAAGTGAAAACTACTTAAAAAAATGCAGTAACCTGAAACTTCAACTGACTGGACCCAAGTCGTACAATCACTCTATGGCAGAGTTGTAACTAAAATGATTTCCTTGCTCAGCTCTTGCTGTTAAGCAACACTATTTGTGATACGCCAAAACAATTTTATGAAGGGAATTTCATTTTGTGAATTACAAATGTCCATTTCAAGGTAACTTAAATTGAATGTTTAGATCTACCCATATCAGAAACTAGTTAAAAAAATTAAATAAGAGTCTGTGTAACCTATATTATTTATGCATACTTACCAGATAAATAACTAAATCTGGACAACTTGTTTCTTATGGGTTGTAGATGCAAGAAGCCAGTCAACACTGCAAAGCTCCCTTCATTTGTGATGTGTACAAATCTTGCTTTTATGCAAATTCTGTTGTAAACATTTGCAGGTGTTTTTTTGTTCCGGAAGAAAGAGCTTTCAAAGGTGGGTCTAATAAGTGATCTGCTTTTTTGTAAAATGGGATCTGTTGTTTTGCTTGGAAAAGTTGTTAATTCATAGTTTACTTTTTACTTTGAATATTTTTCCATCATATGTTTTTCATTTTTTACTATAGATTGTAAGCTTTTCAGGGCAGGGGCAATCTCTCTTTGTGTTAGTATTTTTAACATTGCCTGACAGATCTATGCCTTACCACAGTTTAAAGAAGCAATCTCTGTACTGCTTGAACTGAATTGACAGGGTCCAGAGTCTGTAGAACCTTTGTGGTGTTCGGCAGGTTCCTGATCCTCTTGGAAATTACATTTAACCTTCTTACCTGCCATAAGTGTGCACTGTCATGCTAGGTCTTTGCCTAGCAGCATATACATCCCCCAATTTGGAATAACTTTTCTATTCTAATGTATTTGTTATGACGAGGTGGGTGGATTGCCTGAGGAAAAATAGAAATATAAACTAGATCCAAAACATTCTCCTCCTACTTTGTAAACTGTCACTTCTCAGTTATTGGGGGGAAGGTTCTTAAAAAATAAATAGTTTGGTTTTTGTTTTGGGGTTTTTTTTGCAGACTTGTCCTTATCATATGTAATTTGTCATTTTTTTTTCTTTTTGTAAAGTTTCAGGGGAAAAGTGCCTTTTCACTTTTGGATCGTTTATGTAGAACTGTGTAAAAATGTGTTTTTTACATAACAGCACAAAAATGCTGACCATGTAAGCCATTTCTTCATTTTTATGGCGGCGGAAATTGCTTTTTCAGCTAAGCGTGCCAAAAAGTGATCTGCTTTTTTGTAAAATGGGATCTTGGTGTTTTGCTTGGAAAAGTTGGTAATGTTTACTTTGAATATTTTTCCATCATATGTTTTTCATTTTTTACTATAGATTGTAAGCTTTTTAGGGCAGGGACAATCTCTTTTTGTGTTAGTATTTTTAATATTGCCCGACAGATCTATGCCTTACCACAGTTTAAATAAGCGATCTTTGTACTGCTTGAACTGAATTGATAGGGTTTTTTAACTACTAATACCTCCAGCCTTACTCATTGGAGGAATTGCATTGATGTCAAGGCCGACATTCGTAGGAGTAAGTGTGTGATGCCTTTGCTTTGTGCAGTGTTGTATGTGTGGATCTAGAAGTTTGAAAAGTGGAGTGCAGATAGTGAGGCTCATCATCTCTAGGGGCCTACTGAAATTGTGATTTTTGTGATATATGCTGAAACTGCAATTTCAGGCACACCCTGCAAAAAAGCACAGGATCTGTGCTTTTGGCATTTCCCTGGAGGGCAGGGGGCCAACTCCCTGAAAATAAAATGCTGGCTTCGTCTGGAGAGCCAGCAGTTCTTGTGTCTGATGTGACCTTGCTGCACAGCCTGCCAGGGAGGGAGGGGGGCATTGCTGGCGCAGCGAGATGGCTGTGTTGCCTCACCCATCGCTTCTGATTGGCTGAGGGCTGGTCCAACAAAAATTGGTGGCAAGGGGGGGGGGAGTTCACGTGAGAGCCCTTGCAGCCAATCAGAAGTGAGGGGCAGGGCCACCAGGCCCCCTCAGCCAGTCTGAGCCAGGGGCAGGGGGGGTACACTCCGCCCTCAAAAATGGCTGCCAGGGCAGCAAAATTGGCCGGCAGCCATCTCGACGTTGGTAGACCCCTAATCATTGCACATAAAACAATGTGCACTTTTTCTCCAGTTAGAAATAAACTAGAAGCTTTACTAATTTATTTGGGGTCTAAGGCTGCATTAGACTCAGTTTAAGATTGAAGCAAAAAACAAATACAGCTCATTGGAATGAGTTTAAAAACAATCTGCAGGGCTGTGAAATAGGAGCTTCATTACCAGGAGCCACTAATGGACAGAAGAATTGCAGAAGAAAGGCTAGCTTGATTTGTGGAACATCAAAACCATTAAAAAGGAGAGAGGGTTGTTAACACCTGTGGAAGGCAGAGATCAGGTAAATATTAAAATAAGCCATGAAGTCAGTTGACACCCCCGCCTGCCGAGTAGTGCCTGACTAAAAATGCTGCTGCCACTCCCAGGCAGTTGGTTTTAAACTTTGGGTGGACTTGGAAACAAAGTGGGGTATAAGTGCACACCCCACTGGATCCACCGCTGGATTACAGAAGTCCACATCTCATTTTCCCTGAGTCACTTGCTTTACTGGGTTTTAAATAAGTAGGATGTGCCCCTGCCTGATCACTTTCTCACTATTCAGGCAACCCCCACTTAGCGCTATTAATTGGTTCCTGAAAAACAGCATTAAGCAAAA
>NW_017728913.1:2492147-2514661 GCF_001723895.1 Crocodylus porosus
CAGAAGGGTTTAGGGGAGACGCTTTTTCCCCTAGCGCCCCCTGGCATGACAAGGAACAATGGACACAAGTTATTAGAGAGTAGATTTAGATTAGACATCCGCAAGAACTACTTCACAGTTAGGGCAGCTAGGAGCTGGAACCAACTTTCTAGGGAAGTCGTGCTGGCTCCTACCTTGGGGATCTTTAAGAAGAGGCTTGATGACTACCTGGTTGGACTCAGATGAGTCCAGTCTTTTTCTCCCGCCCAGGCAGGGGGGTCGGGCTTGAAGATCTACAAGGTCCCTTCCAACCCTACTTCTGTGATTCTATGACTTTTTTCCCTCTGCCTTAAGAACCATCATCTGCTATTCCATAAAATATCAGAAGATATAAAGTGATATAGCTTGCTTAATTTAAGCTTTCTTGTTTGATCACTGTATATTTTATTTAGAAGAACATGGAGTTCAGAAAAAGGCCTTTACTTCTCAGCTTGGATAAGCTGTTCCTGAGATTCTTTAGAAAACTCTCTTACAAATAAGATTGCATTAGTGAGGTCCTAGATTACTGTAAAAGGTCAAACAATGTCCATGTTTTTAAAGAAGGAAGGAGGAGGATCTGAAGAATTACAGGCTGTGGTCAGTCTGCCCTCAATACCTGGAAAGATCATGGACTCTTTCAAGGAATATACTTCTAAGTACCTGGAGGGGAGAGAGTTGATCAGGAATCGCCAGCATGGGTTCACCAAGAACGAGTCATGCTAAGATGATGGGTCCTATGGATGGGACAAGAACAGTGAATGTGATAAAGCTTGACTCTCCAATTCCTGTAAGTGAAGGACAGCAGTCTAGATCACTGGCTCTTATCCTTTTATACTCAAGGCATCCCTGATGAGACTCAAGGCACCCCTTAAAAAAATCCCAGCTTTCACTCATTTTGACTGGAAAGATAATAGAGCAATTCTTCTATTGCAAGGAAGTCAGGGACCAAAGCAGGCCAACATGTTTCTGATATGGGTTCCTATTTGAAAGCTCTGGCTTTAGTTTGTGAATCATGTAGATAACTTGTACATCTAGCAGTGCTAATATTGCTTTGCACCCTGTGGCACTCTTAAAAAGCATCCTGCATGAGAATAACTGGTCTAGATGAAACTACTGTAAAGTAAATGAGCGTGGTGATCCAACAAGGTAAGGAGTATTCATCACTAACTCAGAATCTAAATAGGAGGTATCAGGTGGGGTTCCCCCAGAGGTTTCTCCTGAGTTCCAGTACTGTTTAGTATCTTCATTAATTATTTGGAGGATTGGATTTAAGTACACACTTGGCAAATCGGCAGATGAAAACCAGCTGGGTGAAGCTGCAGAGATTCTGGAGGTAGGATTGGGATTCAGAATGGGACTGATACACTGGGGAAATGATCCAAAATTAACTGAATTAAATGCATTAAAGGACAAGTGCAAAGTAGACATGATGGAACAATTGCAGGCAGGGATACAGGCTGCAAGACTACTGGCTGTGCTGTAGAACACCAGAAATGGACTTGCGGGTTGCAGTAGATTGTAAAATGAATGTGAGCCAACAGTGTTCTCTTGTTGCAAAGCAACCCCATAGCATGCTGAGCTGTTTTAAAAGAGATGTTACTTTCAAGTCAAAGAAAGTGATTCTTCTACTCTGTTTAGCATTGATAAGACCTAACCTGGAGCATTGCATCCAATTTGGGGCAACATGCTTCAAGGAAGTTGTGGACAAATAGAGTTCAGTGAAGAGCAACAAAAATATCTAAAGGTCTAGGAAACATGAGTGATAAGGAAAGGTTAGAAGAAGAACTGGGATTATTTAGCCTGGCGAGAACTGTTGAGGGGAGGAGCAGAGGTGATAACAGTTTTCGAATACATGAATGGCAGTAATAAAGAGGATGGTGATACAAAGGGAATTCCAGTTACCCTCATCTGCAGCTACCATTACTGATTTTGTTAATCATGGAAGGTTCCTACAAAGTCTTACTACTTATTTCTGATTGTGAAACTTGCAATGATGAATCGTCCCACTGAAGTTGATTGGGATTAATCCTTCTAGTAAGTATCATGAATAATAAGCGTTTACGTGAATACATGTCATCTTGTCCATATAAAACTTAGCTTGGATTCATCTCAAGTGATTGTTTCAGCAGGGGGTTATGATCTTCTGCAGGAACAAGCCCAAATCTGCACCAGGGTGTATATACTTATTGCTTTTACTGCACAACTTAAGCTAAGATAAATGTGTTTGGATACCAGAACTGGAGTCTGTTCCAATCAAGCCAGATAGATTTTGAGCAGCCTCAGTGGTTTTTCTCTGACTCGATAAAACAGTTTTTGGAGGTAAAAAATTAGGCAAGTCACTGTAGCCTGAGTGCTCCTTGAAACCTGTTCTGAGAGCAACAATTTATGGCTATTGTGGTTTTCTTATTAGGGAAACATTTTCATCTGTTTGTTAATATGGACCCCGATCCTGATCTGCTTGGAACCAAGAACAGGATTTGCCCCTAGATGAGAGTAACATTTAGAAAATAGTCAAAAGTTCAGATCCCAGTTTTGCACTCATTGAAGTTGAGAATTATTCTTTTGTTACTAAAATGGATATTCCCTCTGGATAACAAATGAGAGACTGGAGAGAAAAGAACCAGTTTGATCGACCTAACAGAAATGATAAAAATGTACTGCTATTATTGCAGTATTTTCTGGGACATCTGTTAACTAACAGAAGGGGAAAAGATGCACAATAATCCATCACACCAAGCACATTCAAAGGGATCACTGCTCTTAATGAATTGGGAACCTTTGCATTTGACCAAATCGTTGGCTGACCACAGCATTACTAAATTTAAATTTTGATGCCCACACACAATTTATTTATCGTCATGGTACATACAGATAATTATAGAAGCCTCATGACATTTGATGAACCAGTTGGCAGTGCTCATGGAGCATGCAGAGAGATGTTGAGCACAGCATATAGAACAGCATGTAAAGGAAAATACGGCTTTTGATTTTAAAATCTATTTCTTGAATAAAAACGCTTTAAAATATCTTTAGTGTTCATTATTCAAACCCAGTATTCTCAGTACTTGCCACAAAGTTGTCTCATCTCCCCAGGCTTGTTCACCCAAACAGTAAAATAATGAGAATTTCAAGGAGAAGATTATTTACAGAACTAGGTTGTCCCCCCACATGCAGAGGCGTGCATTTCCAGGGACACAAACAGCAGTGGCACACGTGTGCTGCAGCTTTGTGCCCCAGGGCATACCCCTGCATTTGTGCTCTGGTGCATGGCAAATTGTCCCAGGTGGGGTAGAGGAGGCTGGAGCCTGCATCTGTGCTGGCCCCAGCAGCCTTACCTGTGGGCCTCTTGGGGCACCAGTGGCACCAACATGGCTGCACAGAGCCTAGCCAGCAGCCAGAGCATGGCTCTGGATGGTCAGGCTCCATTTCTGACAGCACTGCTTTTTATGTTGTGGGTTTTGTTTTGCTTTTTTAATACCAGGACAGCCTGGTATCAAATTTTGGTACAGCGCTGCAAATTTGCTGTGCACAGTTGCACATTCGCTGCTTGAGGCATTGAGGCAAAAAACAATGCGTCTATGCTCATCTGAAAGCACCCCTGGAGTACAGAGGTTATAGGAGATGTGCACAAGTTTGGGGTGTGTTGTTAACAAGCTTCATTTCCAGTGATGATCTGTGCACATGGAAGTGAATTGTCTACTGCTTGTGGCATTTAGATGGGCCACCTCATATACTACATTAGTTACTTTCATTCAGATTTTTCACACACTCTTCCCCTTTACAAGTAGATACAACTAGCATTTATCAGGAATAGTTCTGTTGATGTTGACATGTCCAGCATGTATTACTTTCCTGAATATGAGTCACAGGACGGGAACATGAAGAATCAGTCTTCATCTTTGGTTTGTTTTACTTGGACAAAGTTCATACTGAAGTGAACCTGAATGGTGCTTGATTGAGGACTATGCATGCTTCACTCTGTAGATATTAATACTCAAAGCATTTTAGAATATATATAAATGTTGTGTTCCTTTGCTTCATCAAATAAAAATGAAGGACCCTGTGATTTAAATTGAGTGTTCATGTTACAAAAATGAATTCTTATACAGACTATTGCATTCCAGAAAAGGCATTGGTAACCAGGTGAATACTTTTTAACTCTCTGAATTTGTGATACTGACTGCATGTATTATATGACCAGCCTTGCTTTATGTAACAAACCAATAATGACCTAGTTCATACAGAATTAAAAACCTGAATATTCAGTTGCTTAAAAATTAGCCCATTAAAATGGAAGACAGGTTTGTATATTGGGGATGCAATTGTCAAAGAAGCTCACTATTGAACTACTGAAGTAAATGGGCAATTACCATTAAATTTATGAGCAAAATTGGCAAAGCCTTAATGATTTTGATAACTCTATGCTCTTTTATTATTGAGTATTACCTTTTTGTAAGGTTATATCAGTAAATCATTCGGGAAACAAAGCAATCCAGAGATATGTGGGACCTACATGAGTTTATTGTAGGCATCCATGTGTCTCATGAGACAATAGAATTACGCTGAGTGAGACATCAGCTCACTAAACATAATCCTCACTTGAAAATTAAGTGAAGCTGGAATGACCACTCCAGGGCACAAAAGCCTGGGCAGTGTATATATGGAGACATTGATCTGCCCACACACCAGTGTCCCCCTCACAGCCTTTCTAGTTTAATCCACAGGAAAGGCAGGTGCCCAGTACATTTGGAACCAGCTTGGCTGCAGGAGCAAAGGAAGTCATCCATTTGTCTGTCTATCAGGGCTTCACTTCCAGACTGGGTGCCAACCAGGGTTAAAGAGCTATTCAGTTAAAAAAGTGCTGCAGGCACATTGGGTGTGAGAAGAGGAATCATTTAGAAAGCAGAGTAAATAAAGGAGTGCTGTTGGTGTGAATTTTGCTAACCCCATGAAAAATACATTCTAATCTCCACGATCGCAGACAGTATGTTTTGAATGAGATGGAGAAGAGAATGAAGCAAGAGCACAGTTATGGATTCTGAACAAATTGGATGTTGGGTGTCCTAACTTTCAAGTGGTCAATGTGCCTGCTTGGTAGCAATAATAGTTTATTCACAGCTTTCACTAAAACAATACAGTAACAGTGATAAAACAATTCTATAAAATCTAAAATATATATATTTTTATATTAGATTGATAAGCGCACACAATAAGATTATACGTTATACCAATTTAAACCCAATTAAAGTGAAACATAAGATATGCTGATTCCAAAACAATACAGGGTAATATATGATAGTAAAAATACATTTTAAAAAATACATGGGGATTCTATTTGAACTTGGCCCTTATTCTTTGTGCAAGTATCACAAATATACTTAGGGGTATAGGAGAAGCTATTAAGTTGTTAGAGAACAGCCACATTGTTTTTGCTTCATTTATCCAGTACTTAAAATATTCCACTAATGTAAGGTCCATTTTCTTATTTCTTCGTAGAATGAACATAGTGATTCAAGTCATCTATCTTATTCCTTCTGCAAGAATATACCCTGTCTATGTATAGGGTCTGACATCACCTGTCCATAACAGTTGCAGATCTTAGAGTGAATCATGGTCTAGCAATGGCTTGTCATTGTTTATTATTTTGTACTTCAGACGAGTAGGTTTCTAGGCCAAAAGAATGCTTTATTAATCTCAAAAAGGGAAATTTGAGAACTGGGCTAAAGTGCTCACAACAAGCAGCCCTGTTTCAGATCACATGAGCTGACCCCCATCTGTCCTTCATAGCATTTGGTAGACATAAAAGCTGCTTTAAATAATAATTAGGTTTTTTTGTTGGTTTTTTTTTTTTTTGGACTGAACCATGGGGTCAGGACCCATAGTTCCACTCCATACAATACTATCTTAGCTTCAGTTCTGGTACTACCGTCCTTCTTGTATTTTTAGGCATTTTTTTCTTTATGCTGTCTTTGAATGTTCATTTCAGTGAAAAAAATAAGCTTTGGACAAGAATAAAAGTTCAGTAATGAAAAAAAGTAGATAGTTACATTCTGAAGAACCAAGAGGGCTCATCATTTTCCCTCAATGCAATCAGCCTCTGGGCTCCCTTTTCCTTTCCTGGGAAGATCCACAACTGCCATGGAGCGTCATGCATGCTGCAAAAGCTGCCAGGAAGAGTGGAAAGTTAATACGCTCAAATTTCTGTAAAGGGGGTTTCAAGAGAAGTCAGATATTGTCCTGTCCCAATAATATACCAGCCCAAAATAACCCTGCTAAATAACTCTTACTGCCAGAGGAACTTGGTTACTTGCATCTAGAGTACAAATTGGTTAGGTTTGTGTGTGATATTTACAAAACCACACAGTTAGAAAGTAGAGAAGTGAGACTCCTTTACATACTCTTAGATTGCCAGAGGGAAATGCGTTATCAAATTGCCATGGAAAATGGAGGCTCCAGAAGATGAATGATGTGTGTGTGAAGCAATTTAGCTTTTATATACAGAATACAAATACTTTAAGAGCAATTTCTGATCCATGGTAACCTCCCAGGATAGCAGATGAGCATACTTCATTTTTGCTCATCTGTTACTGGCAACTCCCCTTTATCTTATGCCATAACCATTTGCTGTGGAATTAAACTCTTTGTTTCATTGATCATATACTTTTTTTAGATCCTCATCTTGTCTGTCAAAGGGAGCGCTGAAGGTCTTTGCCATGGAATTATGGTGTCATGTAATACAGTATCAACCTTTTAGAAGGCTGCTATTTGACCCTCCACAGCACTCAGACCAGTTTATTATTTTGGCCAAAATAGGCTCTGCATATACTTTACAATGTGTTAAATTAATCAGTATTTGAAGGTGTAACAAAATAATCATCTTAAAACCAGGCACAAATCTGAAGTAAACAAATATTGAAGATTTACTATAAAATGCTTACTTTATTTGTTTATTAATAAACAAATGGTGAATGAGCTATTGGAAAAAAGTTCTCTTTCTACCAGATCCAAGCATGGATTTGTTGGTGTCTTTACAGAGAACAATGACATTTCTTACCAAAAGAACTGTCTATGTAATGTTGTCTTTAGTACAGGTTTTTAGGTTATATATTAGCGGTGTTCCCAAAAAATCTTGGCATATGAAGTGACTTCAGTTCTTCAATGAACTGCTGCTAAATTGAATACATTGAAAAATGGTTAAAGCTATGTTTAAGATCCACATCTACATACAATGTTATAAATGGTCCTTACTCATATGAAGTTCAGTGGGACTGTTCATGGTAAAAAATATGATTGGTAGGCATCCAGTTTGTGATATTAGTTTGTAACAAAAACCAGTGCAACAAGTTGTCCCAGGCTCAATCTCTGTATAATAAATATTTAAAATAAACGTTTTTATTATTCCTCAGACAGCTGTAGTTTTATTTGTAAATGTAACTAGGATTTAAAACACCAGTCAACTGAATGCTAAGAAACTTTGATCATTAAATCAAACCCCATGAGACTTTTAAGAGGTGGCAGCATGTGTGGGTGTTTCCTAAAGTTACTTTTTAAAGATGCAGCCAAATTAATCACTGGTATAATGCCATTTGAAGTAAATGGAGAGAGAATAACTACTACAGAGTTATGGTGCCAAACTAAGCTATTACAGCAGATGGCACTTAAGAAGTCAACAGTTACCATATGGTGATAACAGAAATACCAGTATTTCATCTCATAAGTAGAAAAATACAGTACTGCTTTGCATTAACTGTTGGTAAGCATTGACGTTCTAGTGGCAGCCACGGTAAATTACTACATATTGTTAAGTGTTCAAGCAGGCAGACTTTATGAGTTCTGCTATTTTGCAAACAGAATACTGAGACTATCTGAATAAAACAAATATTCATTAACCTCTTAAAAAGGTTTTGTATATGTAGGAAATGTGGCAAATTCCAGTGTTTCTATTAGAAATATGCAAGACTTGGCTTCCCCAACTACAATACAAATTATCTTGATTTTTAGCAAGGCTTTTGATTATGATCTCCCACAACTTGCTTGCGGGCAAGCTAAGGAAGTATAGGCTGGATGAATGGACTGTAAGGTGAATAGAAAACTGGCTGGATCATCAGGCTCAGAAGGTAATAATGGATCAGTATCTAGTTGGCAGCTAGTATGAAGTGGAGTGTCCCGGGGTCGGTCCTGGGGCCAGTTTTGTTCAATATCTTCAGCAACCACCTGGAAAACAGCAGAGTTCACCCTCAGCAAGTCTGCAGATGACACCAAGCTGGAGCAAGTAATAGATGTACTAGATGGTAGAGCTAGGATCAGAGTGATCTAGATAAACTGGAGGATTGGACCAAAAGGAATCTCATAATGTTCAACAAGGACAAGTGCAAAGTCCTGCACTTAGGACAGAACAATCCCATGCACCGGTACAAGCTGACTGGCTGGGCAGCAGCTCTGCAGAAAAGGACCTGGGAGTTACTAGTGGACGATAAGCTGAATATGAGCCAGCAGTGTGCCCTTGTTGCAAAAGGCTAACAGTATACTGGGCTGCATCAGTAGGAGTGTTGCCAGCAGGGCAAGCAAAGTGACTGTTCCCCTGTATATTTGTAAATCAGCAGGAGTACTGTGTTCAGTTTTGGGCCTCCAACTACAGAAATGATGTGGGCAAATTGGAGAGCCCAGTGGAAGACGACAAAATGGTGAAGGGGCTGGGGGGCATGATTTATAAGAAGCAGCTGAGGGAATTGGGCTTACTTAGTTTAGAGAAAAGAAGATGGGATTTAATAGCAGCCTTCAACTACCTGAGGAGGAGTTCAAGTGAGGATGGAGCTAGACTGTTCTCAAGGGTGGCAGATGACAGAACAAGGAGCAATGGTCTCAAGCTGCAACAAGGGAAGCTTAGGTTATATATTAGGAAGAATTTTCTCACAAGGAGGGTAGTAAAACACTGGAACAGGTTACCCAGAGAGGTGGTAGAAGCTCCATCCTTGGAGGTTTTCAAGACCCGGTAAGACAAAGCCTTGGCTAGGATGATCTAGTTGGGGATGGTCCTGCTTTGAACAGGGGGTTAGACTAAATGACTTCCTGAGGTCCCTTCCGGAGGCAGATTAAGATTTATCTGGACCCTGGGCAAACAAAATTGGGGGCCCCCTGTAGAAGTGGAGTGATATATTGGTTGCATATCAGATTAGCACTGATAAAAAGAAAATTAACATTATCAGTTATCAGCTTTTTTTTTGGCCCATGTAGCTGATTAATGTCATCGCTGCCACGTGCACCCTCTGGGGATGCATGGGGAGAATGTGCACCCCCAGATTTGTGTGCAGGGCGAGTATGGGCTGTTGGCTTGGAGCCAAGGGCTGTGCCAGCCTCTTCCTGGTGTGGGGCCAGGCTAGGGCTGCCCTCAGGTTGGGTGGGGGTGGGGCAGGCTCAGCTGCGTGGGGCCATTGGCAGCCCTGGGAGGGGTGGCTACAGGCAGGCTATGGGGAATTTTTGGGTGGCTATAGCTCCCCAAGACCCCCCATCCACCCCAGTGCTGTCCCTACCTGGGGCACTTCACGCAGGGCTCCCAAGAAAAAAAACCAGCAAAGTGTCCCAAGCAGGGGCAGCACTCGGGGGGGGTTTGCAGGGGCTAAAGCCACCTCAAGATTCCCTATACCTACCCCTCCCAGCACTGCCACTGCCCACCCTGCATAGCTGATCCTGCCCTGAGCCCAGCACCACCTCCCCAGGAAGAGGTGGGCACAGTCCCTGGCCCCAAGCCTGCAGCTGGCAGCCCATTTTTACCCGGCACAGAAATCCAGGGGGCACATGACTCCCATGTCTGCCTCAGAGGTATGTGCAGTGGCAGGCAGCCACTTGCACCACACACCTCGATGCCCCTTAGACAAGCTGCCTACAGCTCTGTCTGACTCCCAGCCTGGGGTTGCAATCACCACTCTGGCTGGGAAGCCCCAGCCCCTGCCCCACTCCCTCCCCTCCATCTCCTCCCCCATGCTTACCTGCAGGGCGCTGGCTGTGCCCCAGCCCATATGCAGGTCAGTACCTTTAATTTTGCAGGTTCCTCCCTTCTTCCCTCCCCCTTGCCTCTGGTAGAGGGGCTGCACTTGCAGCTCACTTCTCGGCAGGGAAGCAAAAGCCACAATATTAAATTTGGTGCTGTTTTTGTCTCCCTGCCACTGATTGGTGGAGGGGCCCTGCTGCTTGCTGCCAGCCAGCTGGGAGACAAAAACAATGTCAGGTTTAATACTGCAGATTTTGCTTCCCCACCCAGGAGGAGCAAGCCACAAGCAGGGCCTCTCATTGGCTTGGGTTCCCTGGGCCCGGGCCCCGCTAATCTGCGTATGCTTCCAACCCTAATTTTCTATGATTTTATGATTTGTACTGTTGCCTATTGCAATTGAAGGGGTTAAATTGTTTCTTAGAATGGGGGATCGGGCATGAGTCATGTAGGATTGGCATGAAATTGGTTGGTATCAAAAGATTATCAAGGACTCTCAACATATGAATGGAGGTACAAGGGAAGACAACGACCAGACACTCAATTTGAAAGAAGCTGCCAGCTCTCATGAATTCAGCATGACTGCACCTTGAAAGGAGAAACAGAGGTGTGAGAACACTGTGGGAACTTGACAGCCCAGTGCAGAGAAAGAGGGATAAAATCCTGAACATTGTCAGGGGGTGGAAAGGACATGTCTGCATGGAGACGCATGGTTTGTCTTTCCGTTCTAATCCAAGGCCCCTACCTCCTGCATCCCAACTGATCGACAAACATTGGCTTCTTTTGAAAGGACCATCCTGGTTTTCTGTGAAACTTCTTCTGGTTGTATGTCTCCCATGATAGGAAAGTCTCTAACTGGAGTTTAGTTAGTTCCTATAAGGGGCCTAATTTGTTCCTAACTTGAGTTTTTAGACTTGTTGTGGGAACCCATTCTTACATGCTAGAGCAAAAGAGCTTTTCTCTGCAAATATATGGGATTTATGACTTGGCACTAAAGGTGAGACACTCCCAGAGGGACAATAATGAAGTTAGCAACCTATAAGTCCCTATTTAAATATTATTTAAAAATTTTGCAATCAAAACATATGGGTTGGTAAAATATATCACCCAGTATTTGGAAATTACAAATCCTTGTGTATGGAAAACTGAATTCAAACATGATGCCAAGTCATTATGACAGGAAAAACTGTTGATTTAAATGGGATTCGGATTCAGATCCTAATTTTTCCTTCTCTTTAAGTTTAGCCTTCTGTTTCACATTTTCACAGGATATACTACCAGAGAATTGGCTACAGCCAGTTGCTGTTAGACATCCAAGTGTTGGGAATTCGAATACTGGAGTGCTCTGGGTTGGGAGGCACATGACAACTGGGTTTAGAGGGAAGGCGCACACAGTACCTGCTTGAATTTAATGTTATTCTCACTTGAATTATCAGTACCTTCTTGACAAGACTACAAGGTCATCACCTAGAGAGCGTTTTCTGATTCCACTCAGACAGTAACACATAAGATCCTCCTGTACTTTTTAAATGTCATCTAATTTGTTCCTTAGCTTTCTACCCTAAGACCCACTGGACATGAATTTTCAGATGCAGACAGGTTTTTTGCATTTTTGTGTGACTGACAAGTTAAAATATGTCTTCAGGGGAATAATTATTCTTGAAATGATGAGCAAAATGCCTGTAACTATTTTCAGAAACCCACTTTAGAATCCTTCTGCATCCGCCAAATAAAAATATCTATGAACTTATGCTCTTGCACATTTGCTTACTGCACACATTTGAATACTACATTAAAAGCATTCATCTCCTTAAAGGAGAAAAAAATGTTTTCTTCAAAGCTTGAGTCACAAACATTTTAAATGTATTCTGTTACTATTCTGATACTGCTTTCTGTATGCTTCCTTTCTCATAAAACAGCAAAGAAGGTTGGTAAATCCAGGTAGCAATAAAAGTTTAAATTTAGTTATAGTAAGTACTGGATGAGATGTTAATGATTTAATCAACATCTTTAAGTGTCCAAAATGGTGAATGCTGCAGTATGACCATGGAATAGCTTATATATAAACAGCTGGATCAAGAGAGGTTCTGTTTAGCTGCCAAAAATTGGGAATTATTTTGCTTGCTATTATCAGGTGCAAATCAGAGGTAAAACTGCCCTGCGTCATGGGGAGGTACTGGGCGTTGGATAGCAGGAAGGAGGGTGGTTAGTCTTACCTGCCCTGAGGACTCAAATACGCCTGGTGCTGTTGTTGCGTCCCCCATACTTGGCTCCTGCAGCTATGGCATGGGGTTGTTCCTTAAAGGGAGTGTGGGAGTAGCACAGCCCCTCCTGCACCTCCAATTTTTGAAGCAGCAGAAACAGCCCCGTGCCACAGACTCTGGGGGTGCAGAGGGTGGGCTGTGCCATTCCCGTACCCCCTCTAAGTCGGTGCCTAGGTCTAGTGCCCTGCTCACCCCTTCCCCTGCCCACTACTAGAATGCTAGTCCAGTATGGAATGGTGTGGCGAGGCAGGGGGAGGGGGGTTGGTATGTGTGTACATATATATATGTGGTAGTCCAAATAGAGAAGAAAGCCTTGAAAACATCCTATGGTTGCAGTCCTAGGAGGCACTGATGAACTGCTGAATGTTCTCCATTCCTTTTGTAGTCATTAGGTATTTGAAAGTACTCGGCACTTCACAGGATCAGAGTTCAAATGAGTTATATCAGCCTTTGAATCCAGTATGAGGCATCCTGACATAATGGAGGGCTAAGCTACATTTTTATTCTGTAGCATTCTTATTAGAACAATTCCTGTTAGTTACCAAAGGGGAGATTTTGAAAGGCACAAGGGAGAATTGGGTACCCAAGTCGATAGTATCTGAATAGTGTCCCCTTTTCACCTTTGAAAAAACTCCTCTAATGCATCAACATTTTCTTAAGGAAAACACAGTACTTGGCCATCCCTGGAAAACTGTTGTATACTACCACATTTTACTTAGTACTTATCTTCACTACTAAATAACACATTTTCTTTTAAAATCAGGGTGGTTAACTGATTTGAAGACAATGCACACTGAGCTTACCTTGCAGTAAAACTAATGTTGATCCTAAACCTCTGCCCTGAGATTTGTCTTGGTAAGTTTAGTTTATGATGAAACTGAAATGTTGCCTTCACTGTGTGGGAGTTTGATTTTTTTTTAACACAGAATAGATTTCTTGTTTGTTAACCTAACCTTTTTCAGTGATGTAGAACATCCATATAATCTCACTGATGTTATAGTCATGGTACTGAACCTGGTTCAAAAAGCTAGCTCCATGTGGGTTGTCTACCAAGAATGCTTGGAAATAAATTCTAATAGGTAAGTCTAATTTGTTTTCAATATTTGTTCAGACTTTGATTTTCCTCTGTAGTTGAAGACTAGTGAGTTGATATGCATCATTCTGCAATCCTGTTTTAATTTCAGTGAGCATTTTCTTGAGGATGTTCTCAAGAGTTTTCTGAGGGACTGCCCACTTAAAAGATTTGTTTAAATAAATGTATGTATGCACTACTTTTATGCATTCTCAAGCAAGTACTCTGAAATAAAAAAATGTTAAGCATGGAGCAGAACAGCCAGCTCAGGAGGCACCTGGATGAGATATGGGAGACCAGGTTCAAGTCCTTTTTCTGTCTGCCATTCTCCCATATCCCAGGTGCATGCCTTAACCACTAGTCTATAAAATCTGCCTTGCTTGCTTTGGTAGAATTAATATTTACTGGCTGATTTATACAAAGCAGAACAATTCCAGAAGGAGAGTGATCCACCCCAAAATAGTCAAGGAGCCTGGAAGTCAGCGAAGTCACTTGGGATGTGAGATGCCTAGGTTGTAGTGTCTGCTATGAATCAGGCAGAACAGGAACTAGAATCAGGGCCTCATGTCTCAAACAAGTATCCTAATCATTTGCTAGTCTGTTATTTACCACTCTTTTGATTTTACCAAATATCCCTCCCTGAATCAGATAAACCTTTTCCCATGAAGTTTAGTCAAACCAAGTATGTTCCAGGGAAGAATTTAAGATTTGATAAATTAGCATCTTATCATTGGTTGGGGAACCTGATATTCTATGTACCGTCTGACTGCCAACTCTACATAAGACTGGTTCTGGCCTTCCTACTGTCTTTTTATCTCTCTTTCCAAGGACCAGTAGCACATGACTACTAACAATGCAGGAACATAAAATCACTCCAGACAATATCCAGAAGGAACCAGAACATCAGGGGAAAGGTTCATGGCAACACAAACTATTTAGGATTCCTGTGACAGAGCAGACTGGAAAAGTCTATGTTGGGTTTTCAATGTTGGATGTTTTGTTTTCAGAACAATCTGTACTTCTAAGTGATAAGTAGTTGTGTTCAGAAATTCCATATAAAGCCTTGTCTCTCTCTCGTACTCTGCTTATCACGTCCGTGAAGAGAGAAACTGTAAACTAGAAGAGCTCATGTCTTCTGCAGGATTGGAGGAATTTGCAAGAACTGCTGGGAATAGGAAGGGGACCGGGGGGAAGGGTGGCTTAAGTCTAATGTCAGGGCATAAGCAACACGAGTGGGAAACCCAGGTGCCAAAAATAATGTCAGATGTTAGATTTGTACTAGGAATACCTAGGGTCCAAAGAAAGGGACAGAAAGGGGCACATGGTCTTTAGCATTCAGCAGCAGTTTGTGTCCAGCATGGAGTAATTGACCTAGCTTATGACACTGCCAGAAGAACACTTAGTCGTATTCCTGATGAGCATTAATCAAGAAAATCAATGTAGATATTCCTGTTGGGCTTGTTCCTAGTAAAACAGGGGTTTAGATTGCTGGCTACTTCATTTTCAAAGGGCTGGTGGACAAAGTGTAGAAGACAAAACATGGGCAAGGTGCCCATGTCTGAATCTGTCACTAAAATTAGTATTAAAAATTTAACAAAAAAATCAAAAATTCCTTGGCCACTAGATGGTGCATAGGGACTATCACTGAAGAGCTGGAGACAGTGACAATAAGAATGCATTTAGAGCTGGTCTTAGGCAATTTTAAAGGTAATTATATTATAACTTGGCCTGGTTCACATAGGCTAGATCTAACAGTTAAATGAGGTATTGCCAAATCGTGCTGAACAGCTATTGAGCTCTTGTTTTGGCAGGTAGTTGGAATGCTAGATCAGAGTCTCTCAAACTTTGATCCGTGGCATTGTCCTCAAATGCACTATCCATTAAGTTATGAAGTCATGCTTGCTCATTCTTGCCCATGCGCTCTCTCTCACCCAGTGAAGCCTATATTCTTTACTGCATAGTGACACAGTTTCAGCAGGTATAGGTGAGCTGCCCCCCCTTGCAATATAAATGGTGGGTGCAAAAGAAAAGTGAGCCTTTGGAAAGCCACTGGTTTGGGATGTAATTACTTATATTTCAGGAGGAGCTTGTACGCTCCAGATCCTGAGTGAAAACAGGTGCTTAAGCTCTAGTGCTTTCCTCTGGAGCAGTTCCTTCTTGCTCAGTATGTAGGGTACTGATTCTCAACCAAAGACCCTTGAAATCCTTTAAAGGGTGTTGTGCAGCATCAGCACTGCTAGGTGTGTAAACAGCTGCACATAATTCACATTCAGACCTGTTGTAGCCTAGGTTCTTTGCCACAGAAGACAAGGTTGGATTATTTTTCCCTAATCAAAAACTGAGTGGAATCTAAGAGCTTGTATTTTGTAAGGGGTGTCTTGAGTCTAAAAAGTCTGAGAACTTCTGGTGGAGTTTCAGTACCTAGCTCTCCCTGTGGAGTGCATAGGTACTAGGCACCTAACTGAGCGTTTGGGATTATGCTCCAGATGTTCTGCCCTAAAAATTAGGTCCTGCTGTGCTCAACCTAATAGATCTCTGATTCCATTATTGGATTTAGCCAACTGTGGTTTAGCCTGTCACTTGGAGAGCAGAATATCATTCAGAATCACTGTCCTGCAAGCATGTAAGCATTTGTTTGATAGGAGTCAAAGATCATCCAAACTTCCTCAAGTTCTCCAACCAGATAAGAGAAGGCAGAAGTGCTGGGGGAAAAAGGAGGAGTAAGCTTCATTACACTACAGAAATTAAAATGTATCATACCCCAATGCCTCTGAAAGATTTGGGGTTGAATATATCTACTAGAGCTAAGTACTTTCAGATGCCAGGTAAGCTATTTTTAAGAGAATCCCTATCATTTTTGCTAAAGCACCATTTTATTACTTAATCTGGTTGTTTTCCTTGCAGGTTTTACTAATGGAAACTGTATGCACTTGATGACTTTACCACACCTCTTCCTAGGTTGCCTGCTGTGCCTCAAGCATCCGTTAATAGACAACGCCACACTTCCCTTCTCATTATGAGATATGTCAGTCATTTTAGACCTAAATGTATCTGTCCCAGATGAACTTGCTGTTATCTCATGTATTATTGTAAATGACAGCAGAACGCTCAAGTTGAAGGGCTGCCACATTGTAAGGCTATATCAAGATCCAACTTCCCCTCCCTACACTTGAATATTGCATTAACGAAATGTCTGCACTGCTGCAATATTTGCGCTGACTGCCCCAGAGCTATCTCGGGCCTGGGGGAATTTCAGCCTTAGCTTCAGCATGGCTGGTTTGCAAGCCGGGGCAGGCAATGATTGCATGTGAAATGATGGGGCTCTTGGAGGCGTGCCAGGATAATTGCTGAACTGTGAGTCTATGACAAAAAAGGGGATTTTCCATGATAAAAAATTTTGTGGTTCCAGCTTCTCCAACCATTTCGGCCCCTCCGTTTGAATCAATTTTCACGTCCGCAGTAGGATGCTATAAATGTGTGCAGAGCTCCAGGAAGACACTTCTTTGGCAAGGCATGTCTTTAACTTGTGGAATTCCTGCCGCAGGAGGTACTGGAGGCAGACAGCATAGCCAGGTTCAAAAAGGGACCTGGATACATTCATGGATGATGGATCTATCAGTGGCTGTTGAACAGAATGGTTGGAGATGTTCCCTTGGCATCTCTGACTCCATGAATGGTGGATGCCAGGGACATATAGATCAGAGTTTCTCAACCTGTGGGTTGCGACCCAAAAGTGGGTCACAAGAATGTATATGAAAGGGTCATGAACAAACTTTAAAAATGGATTCTCCTTTAAAGGAGATAAATGTGGGAAACTGGCTTTCCCCCTACAGGCTGGCAGAGTTCAAGGGGCTGCTTGGGGACCCCTCATACCCTATGTAGTGGGGGGATGGGGGCAGGGGGGAATATGAAAATACATATGCAAATGAGTCTTATTCTTTACTTTATATTGCTCACCAGTGAGTGAGAACTGGGTCCTCAAAGTTTAAGCATTTCTTTGAGGCAAGCATTCATAAGAAAATACTGGCAACAAACTGGGGTAAGACTGAGTGTAGAAAGCATCTGAAGACCCAGACTAAAGAGGCTGGGATGAAGGATGCTTCCTTATAGTTTCTTGAGGCATCCAAATCCCACCAGGCTTAGGCCTGCACGTAGGATGTCTGCCAATGGATTTGGGAGTATCTGAATCCCAGGGTGAGTTCCTGAGAGTGACTTGGGCTTTGTATATGCTGCATCAATTAGCTGCCTCGTAAATTATCTTACGTTTTGAATACTTGTTATTATTATTGATGGTACAACGTACGAGGGTTAAAATTACGAAAGATATACGAGAATCAACATACACCCGCCACCACTGCCCGGCTGGGGACGCCGCTGCTCCTACAGCTCTTCCCCTGCCCCCGCCCACAAGCTCTGACGCTCGGCTCACACGCACCAACCGCCCCTTAGCCCCGCCCCCAAGCTGCGCGCCAGGGCAGGACCTGAGCCATTATGTCCCCGCCCACTTTGAAGAGAGTTGCGGGGTGGGGTTCGGTTGCCAACCCCGCCCTCGTCTTTTCCAACCTCTCGCGATACTTCCGCCTTCCGCCCCGCGGGGGTGATGAAAGAGGGGGAGGTTGCTCTCGCGAGAGGTCTCCCGCTTTCTCCGCCAATCGCAGGCTGAGGGGCGGGGACAGTGGGTGAGGTGGCAGGGCGGCGTGAGCTCGCGACTGTCGCCGCGGGGGGGAGGGGCTGGGTGCGAGGGCGATGGGCCGCTGGCCGCGATGATGGCGGCGGCGGCTGAGCTGGAGTCCTCGCTGGAGCTGAGCCTGGGCGGCGGCGCGGGGCCCGGCGGGCTGCCCCCCGCGCGCTCGCGCATCTTCAAAATCATCGTCATCGGCGACTCCAACGTGGGCAAGACGTGCCTGACCTACCGCTTCTGCGCCGGGCGCTTCCCGCAACGTACCGAGGCCACCATCGGCGTGGACTTCCGCGAGCGCGCCGTCACCATCGACGGCGAGCGCATCAAGGTGGGTGGCGCCAACCGGCCCCGCGCCCCGGCGGGTGGGAGAGGAGGGCCCCAAGACGCCTGAAACCCCTTGCCCAGTCCCCACTCCTGGTGTTTTCGCGGGGTGCCAGGTTTCCCCCTCAGCGGAGCTCCCTGTTTTTGGCATTGGGACCAGGGCAGGTGTGAACCCGAGGCTGATCATAGTTCATAGACAATTTAGGTTAGAAGGGAGCCTAGAAGGCCTAGTCTGACCTCCTACTCACAGTAGGGCTGGCCCCAGCTACATCATCCCAGCCAGGGCTTTGTCAAGCCTGGTCTTAAAAATCTCCAGGGATGGAGATTGCACAGCCTGTCTGGGTAACCTACTCCAGTGCTTTGCTGCCCTCCTCATGAGACAGTTCTTGCTAATATCTAACCTAAACTTCCCTTGCTGCAACCGGGGATGGATGCTCCTTGTTTTGTCATCTGCTACCACTGAGGACAGTGATGGCAGACAACCTCCATCTCCTTGTATAACCTCCCTGCTGGTAGTTGAAGGGTGCTGTTAAATCTCCTCTCACTCTTCTGTTCTCCAAGCTAAGTCCAGCTGCCTCAGCCTCTCATTGTAAATCCTGTTCCCCAGCCCTCTAACTGTTTTCATGGCCCTCTGCTGGACTCTCTCCACTGATCTCTACCCCATGCTGATGACCCTATCAGTTGACTGTCAAGCTCAGGATGGGGGTGCTACACACTCTGTGTATGGCCCCATGCAAAGGAAACACAAAACTATTACCCCTATTTTACAGGCCACCTTTGTGCCTGGTTTGCCACCTTATGGTGCCGTTGATTGACTGAAGGTATAGCACTGTTTTTATTCATGGTGTGATTGACATTTGAATCGCATCTTTAATGTCATATTAAAGGGCCACAGTCCTCATACCAGGTCAAAAAACTAAGGGCATTTATACACATGGGGGGAGGGGGCGGCAGTTTAATTAGAGCAGCTTTGAGATCCATTCTAATTAAAGCCCCTGGAGGATCTTGTGAATCATCATCCTCATGCTTAAAAATGGCAGTGCAGGCAATTTATTTAAAGCTCATTGAAAGCACCCCCGCTACCATTTTTAAGCCGAGGAACGCTGATACACGAGACATGAGGCTGCTGGAGTGTGGTAATTACCTCACTCCAGCAGCCTCGATTAATCAAGTCTGTCCCAACACACTGTAATTTACAGCATATTGAAGCAGCATCATTGCTCGTGTAGAGTAGGAGCAGAAACTTGCTTAAACAAGATTGAAACCAACATCCCCAAATCTTAATGAGGTGTTAGGTCTTTGGTTCACTGAGTTGATACCTTATGTACCCTGGTAAGATGTCATCACCTTTTTTTTTTTTTTCTTCACTTTGTTTTGCTTTCAAATGCCCTTTGAGATACTGGTATAAGTTCTGTTGTAGCTATGTTTTAGCTCACTCCAGGATGTGCACACAGCTGTACCCACAAAGTATATGCATACAAGATGGCTATGGCCCAGGGTCTCTTTGTGCCCTGTGCTGGTGCCTACAGGGCTCTGGGCAGGCTGCCAGAATGCTGTGCTGATGCAGTGTTTGTAGCCCCAGGTCCTGTCACTGGCCTGGAAGAGGCGCATTGGACAGATGCACACAGAGCAAGGGTGGCGCTGCTCTGAAATCGTTCCTGAGGCACAGAGGCCACAAGGAACATGCCCAGGAGGGAGCTGGAGAAAATGAGATGCCAAGTATGAGACCGCTTGTTCTCCCTGGCACAATGATTCTCCCCCTTGTTGGGCTTGAGGCCTTCCTCTGACTTTTTTTTTTTTTAACTGAGCAGCACCCCATTTCAAAAACTAACTTATGTATTACGGTGCTTACCTCCTTGCAGACAGGCCAGCAGTGGGGGCCAGGGATTGGCTAGTCGGAAACTAGCCTGAACTTGCGCAGACTGCGTTATGTCTTTGCACCTTGTATGCGCCTTGCTTATCGCCACACTTTGCAGCACCCTTTTCTATCTGGTTGAGAATTGCTGCTCTAGCTCAACATGAAGGCTCAGTGTTACAATTTACAACAGCAGCAGTGAGAAATGACAGGCCACATGGAGCAAGCTGCTACATATACTTAAGATGCCAGCCATCTTGAGCAACTAGGTCAGCTTTTAGCAATGAAAGACTACAGTGTATTTCAGCAACAGCTTTAAGGCTGTGTTCAGACTGCCACATGCCAGGGCAGGAGATCTAGTGCTGAGAATGGCAACATCACATCTGCTCTTCCCTCTTGATTCTGATCATAGTTTTTGTTAGCTCTTGTTCTTACCTTGAGCTTAGGTTGGTAAAAATTGATCCAAGTGTGAACCTTTCTTAGGGAGCTTAAAGGCTGCTAAAAGCAAACTTATACAGCTTGAAACGTAGGTGCAAGACATCAATTGCTTGCAAAATCTAGTGGCAAAATGTTTTAGTGTGGCTTTTATTTGTTTCTTAATAACCCAGCCAATATTATATTGACATACATGGGTTTCCCTCGATTTATGCTGTAGAAGTGTTCCCAGGGAATGGCATGTAAAGCAAACCCTCTTTACAGTGAAGCAGATAGGGATGCATTCCCAGGGCAGTGAGAGAGGAAGGGAGTTGGGGCTAGGGAAGGGGCAGGGACATGGGCGCAATGCAGCCCAGTGGCTGCAAGCAGGTGGCATCTGCCATTCCTAGGGCTGCAGCAGGGGCAGCACCAGGCTCTTCGTGGTGCTTGGGGTGGACGGCAGCCCCACTCACCCCACTTCTCCCCATTTACCTCACTTCAGGGCTGGGCCCCACTCTCCTGCCCCTAAAGAGCCTGCTGCTGTCGCCGCCAGCTCAAGTCTGCAGCGGCCACTGGCCCCAGCCTGCTCTCATCCAGCTGCAGGTGGCTGCCCGCCCCTGCTGCAGCTGCTCTAGGAGTGGCCGATGCAAGCGGCTTGCAGCTGCTGGGCTGTGCCATGCCCCAAACCCCTGGGGCTCTGCTTCCCCTGGTGCACTGAACCCCCCTAGCATGATGCAGCCTAGGAGCTGCAAGCAGGTAGTATCCACCGCTGCCAGGGCCACTGCAGGCTGGGAGGGCAGGTTGTGGGGGCCTATGGCAAATTTTGGGGTGGCAGCAGCCCCTCTCCCAATGCTATGGCCCACCCTGAGCACCACGAAGAGCCTGGTGCTGTCTCCAGCCTGAGTCTGCAGTGGCCACTGGCCCCATCCTGCTGTTGTGTGGCTGCCTGCCCCTGCTGCAGTCCTAGCAGCAGTGGATATCACCTGCTTGCAGCTGCTGGACTGCACTCTGCTGGGGAGTTCAGGGCATGGTTCCCCAGGGGAAGCAGAGCCCCAAGAGGGTTTGGGGCATGGCGCAGCCCAGCGGCTGCAATCTGCTTGGATCAGCTGCTCCCAGAGCAGCTGCAGCAGGGGTGGGCAGCCGCCTGCAGCCAGACTAGAGCAGGCTGGGACTGGTGGATGCACCAGGCTCTTCAGGGGTAGATGAGTAGGGCCTGGCCCCACGGCCCTTTCCCCTCCCCTCACCCCTCCTTCCACTCATGGCCCTCTTCCTTCTCTCACAAACTCAGACTTACCTTTTGGGGAAGGGTGAAACGCACCTATGCTGGTCGCATCTATGCCAGTTTACCTCACATATAACAAATTTTGGGTACAAAAGGGTCATTGCATAAGAGCAAATGCACATAAATCAAACCCGCATAAATCAAGGGAAACCTGTACCATATATTAAAGTCCATATTATAGTTTGGCCTTAGGCACTGAACTTTAAAAGATAATGGAAGCATGGGAAATAATTATACACTTGGAACCGGGCCCAACGCCTGTTTAATACAGTACAATACTATTCAGTTTTTGATCCCATCAAATTTCACTTATGATATTTCTTTTTTTATGTGTGTTTGTTTGCATGGCTGCTGGTGAAACAATAAAGGAGTGTGGGCTTGCTAGGCCATCAAGGCGTCGTCTCCTGTGCTTGCAGAGGGGACTTGCAAGAAATTCTGAAAATTGTCACTTCAAACCTGTTACCAGATTTGCCTGCTACTTTGGGGTGTGCTCATTTATTAGGGCTAGGGTCTTGGTAATTCTATTAATGTGCTGCTTGTGTTACTTGTGTTTCTATTATGGAGCTGTATCTCTCCCTTCTGCAAGCCCTCACCCCCAATGGAGCTATCTTGTAGGACTCAG
>NW_017728913.1:2514761-2516968 GCF_001723895.1 Crocodylus porosus
TCACTGCATCTTAATCAGTTTCTGTTTAGGTGAGGGGGGGCGATTCTTTGTGAGTCAGACAGTCTGTGTCCTGTGTCAGGGTTCCCCAAAAACATGGAGCGGACAGGTAACAAACCCTCTACACAACTACCAGGCACAGTGGCTAAAACAGCAATAACAACCTGTAGATAAAAGCAAGAGTGAGGAGATCACTCCCCTGCTACTGTAATGATGATGTATTAATTGGTTAATAGAATAAACTAGGAAAAGGCATGGGTGAAGGCAAAAGCCAATGTATGCCAGTCTGATCAAGGGAAAAAAAATCCTTTGTGAAGTCAGAGCTTCTCTTCTTTCCGATTCTATGTGCCATTTTCTCAGCCTTCCATCTTTTTCTGTGTTTCATTAATTTTCCAATCACACGTGCCAACGCTGACTGTTCTGCTTTTGTTTCTTCCTTTCTTCTGTTTTGTTTTTGTTTTTTTTAAGATCTCAAGAATTCTCTCCTCCTAAATGTTTCCTTTCCTGGGTGTGTCCCCACAAGTATGCACGTACAATTTGCGGTACTGCAAACCTGTTGCAGCACCACAGACCACACACATATGTTCACTGAGCTACATTAGCAGTGCAGCATTTTTTTTCCTGGTGTCAAAAAAAAAAAAAACCCCAACTTCATTAAATACATCAAAAAAAATGGAGCAGTGCACATGGCTGGAGTGTGTGGCACTTGAAACTGGAGCCTGGCTGATCAGAGCCACGCTCTGGCTACTGACCATGCTCTGTGTGCCCAGATTGCCACTGCTGCAGCTCTAGGAGACTCCCAAGACCCCAGGTAAGGCTGCTGGGGCCATCCCAGGTGCTGGCTTCAGCCTCCTCTACTCCACTGAGGTCAATTTGCCGCATGCCAGAGCACATGTGCGGGAGCATGCATGCCTAGGGACACCTAGCAGCAGCACAAATATGTGCTGCTGATATTTGTGCCCAGGAAAATGGATGTTCCCACTCATGGGGACATATCCCCTGTGGCTGTGCATTGCCCCTCCCTTTGGCTGAGACACTGAACACCGTTGTTCCTTGGTTTGTTGCTATCCGTTAGGTGTCATGAGGTCATCACTAGAGAGTGAGTGAGCACCCTTGCAGCACCATTCAAATGTGTTCACTGCTCTGGGGGCCTCTAGAATAAATGAGGGATTTGGTCCTCAATTCTAAAATAATTCCACCACTAGGCTATTGGACCATTGTGGTAAAAGATATTCCTTGCAAGGCATACTGGTTCCTTGAGCTGCTTCCTTTCCAGCAGGTTTGTTCCATTTTCTCTATTTTCATGAAGCTCTAGGTAATTTTTTTTTCTGTCTGTTGTTTAAAAAAGAAGTTTTGCCATTAATCTATCACTGCTCTGACTGCTAAGGGTGCGTCATGTGCTTATAGCAAGTGCTCATAGCGCTTCTCTGGCAATGCTTGCAGAAAGAATAGAGAGAGACTTATGTGAGCTTTATTCTGCTGTTCTTGTTGTATTCTGGAGGAGCTGCTGAACTTTGGAATTTTCTCCCATTGCTTTGGAGGAGTGCATAAATTAATCTCCTTTTCTTTTCCTCTCTTCTTCCCTCCCCCAACCAGCTGGATGGTCATTCTCTTGCTTCAGCATAGAACACTTCCCCTGCAGCTGTAGAAATGCTGTGTCATTGCCAGTAACATAGGCACAATTCTTCTCAACAGGATTTTCCCACATAGGCAGGACACAGGAGTAAGTTATGTCCTGTTGTTGTATTTTGTATTGCTTCTTTTTGAAAAAAACAGTGTTTAGATGTGATTAGGACATTAAGGCTGTCATTATTGTGAGTATTTTCTCAATTTTTAACTTGTCCCTTTAGTGGATCTAAGCAGTAGAAACTAAAGGAGACAATTTCTTACCTACAGGTTTTAATTATGTGGGTCTAACTTTACTGGAAGCCATCATCACGTCATTTCTTGAGCAGGGACCAGATCAGCCCCTCCGCTGGGCCCCCCTCAGGCCCCAGGGGAGGCGCACCTAGGCCAAGGTCAAGGAGGATCTAGTCAGGGAACTTCTGGAGGGGCTGGATGTATTTAAATCAGCTGGTCTGGACAATCTCCACCCTAGAGTGCTGAGGGAATTAGCTGAGGTCATTGCGGGACCCCTGGCACGGCTTTACAAGCACTCATGGTGCTCTGGTGTGGTGCCAGAGGACTGGAAGAGGGCCAGTGTGGTTCCC
>NW_017728913.1:2517625-2530057 GCF_001723895.1 Crocodylus porosus
CATGGAGAGGGTCCAGAGGAGGGCCACTCGCATGATCAGGGGGCAGCAGGGCAGGCCCCACGAGGAAAGGCTATGGGACCTGAACCTGTTCAGCCTGAGGGCTGAGGGGGGATCTAGTGGCCTATTACAAACTAGTCAGAGGGGACCAGCAGGCATTGGGGGAGTCCCTGTTCCCCCGAGCACTACCAGCAGTGACTAGAAATAATGGTCACAAGCTGGCAGAGAGTAAATTCAGATTAGACATCAGGAGGCGCTACTTCCCGGTCAGGGCGGCTAGGATCTGGAACCAACTTCCAAGCGAAGTGGTGCTGGCTCCTACCCTGGGGGTTTTTAAGACAAGGCTTGACCATCACCTTGCTGGGGTCGTTTGACTCCAGTACTCTTTCCTGCCATGGCAGGGGGTCGGATTTGATGATCTGCTCAGGTCCCTTCTGACCCTACCAACTATGAAACTGTGTTTACCACTTTTTGAGGTTTGGCTTTTACAGTTCTTCCTTTTTTAAGGGGAAGTATGTCTTCTAGTTCTGCAGTTAGTCAAATAAATACATCATTCTTTTTAAACCTAGGATTTTAGTAGCGTTTTGTAAGGTTATGCTCTACCCAGGAGGACCTAATTTTAGCCCTTTCGGTACCTATTTAATCTCTTTTTATTCTGAGTAGAAGAATATTCTCCATAAACCTTTTTGGAGGGAGGTTCTTCCCCAAGCATGTTTTGGGATCATGGGACCAAAAGGAATGTCTTGGGTCTTTAAGTCCAGCCCCCTTGATATCACAGGCACTATATTCTGTCCCTTTATAAAAAGTAGTTAGATATTTTGTCCCTCTGGCTCCAGTTGGAAGACTGTTCTACAGCCTCAGTTCTCAGATAGATAGGAAGCTTCTTCTGATTTCCACGTATATTTTTTTGTGACCATTTTATGTTCTTATCCCAGCATAGATTTTCTTCTTCCCTGGTGTTTACTCATGGATTTATTTATAGACAGCAATCGTGTTTTCTTGGTCTTCACTTTGCTGGAAGGGCAATCCATTTTAGTCTCTTCTTGTGTACAACAGGCTTTCTGTTTCCCCTGATCATCCTCCTAGCCTTTCTTTGTTCTACTCCAAGTTCATTTTCCTGGAACATGAGTGATTATGATTGTACTTAGTATCCCAAAGTGCGTCTCACCACTGGCATGTATAATGACATGAATATTTCCTTTTCTTTGCTGGAGAGATTTTGCCTGACAGTATTTGCCTTTCTCAAGGCTGCCTCACAGGGATGTCTCATAGTCATACTAAGATTAACTATTGTATCAAGATCCTCCTTCTCAGTAGTTTCCAACTAAAAAAAGATGGAGTTGTGTTGGATTTTAAATAAAGAAAACTATAGATCAGTCTGTTGTTGCTAATAATGTACGAGTTAGTCTAAGTGCTACACATAGCTTTGTGAGAGCAAAAGTCAGAAATCTTTAGCCACTTAAAGCAATAAAATCCTGGACAGCCCTTTTATTCGGAAAATCATGTTATAAACGTCTCTATAAAGGAAATATGCAAACTAGGGCTGCTTCAAGGGATGCAAATAAACGCAGCCAATTTAAAAAATGGTAATAATATGGAGTTCTGTGCCTGCTCTTAATTTGTATTCATCTTAATACCAATGTTTTTTTTATGGCTTTACAGTTGTGTTTTTCTGTCTTGTAAAATATGCTTCTTTTTCTTGTTGCTGTGTGAAAGGCATCTGACAATGGAAAATAAACCTGTAGAAATACTACGAAATGCATGAACAAAACAAACAAGGTTTAAAAATAAAGCATCTGATTTTTTTTTTTTTTTTTTTTCCATTTAAGCTTTCATTAACATATTACAAAATAGCAAAACAATGTTTCTCTGATTCTTTCTATTTATACTAATGTCACACACAACGGTTAGGTCACTGTAGAGCATGTTTTTAAGTAACTGCTCCTATAGGTAAAATAATCAGTCCCTGTTAATATCAGAAGTTGATGCCATGGCCCCCAAGGTAAAGCACTGCCTGGCAGCAGCAGGAGGAGGGGCACAAATCCATGCCACCACATCTCACTTTGGCAGCCATGGTGGTATGACGCTCCCTCCCGCACGCTGGGCCACAGAGGTGCCTCCTCTGGAGCTGGGTCTGGCCCTGCTGCAACCCCATGTCCTGCTCTGGGCACAGAAATCTCGGAGGGAATATGCTCCCTGTGCCCCATTGCCTGTGCTCCTTTCCCCACCCAATGCCCCCGTAGTGTCTACTTCTCTTCCCTGCATGGCCTGTGCCACAGCCCCACCCCTGCCCCTATAGACGTACCTGTAGGGAGCTGTGGGAGTTGTTCCCCATGCTGCCTGGCTGCTGCATACGTGTTTGTGCACACACATACACATGGCACCCCTACTTTGATTGCTATTCTCCTTTTCCCTGCAGCCCCAAGAAGCTCCTTGGGTGCTGGAACTCTGCCAGCCTGAAAGGGGAACCTGCTGTTTCCCAAGTTTTTCTCCTTTTAAAGAGGCATAATCCTGATGCATAGGACAACTATACAGTTCAGATTTTCTTGGTAATTGTGTAAATCTTAGTTCCTTATACAATTCATTGTACAAGCCAGATTTACAGAAATAGTTGATCTAAATGTCTAAAACCTGTGGCCAACATGAGAATACTGTGGGGCAGAGGAAAATATATAGGGATTGAAGTAATTCATAAACTGTTGTCACATATCTTGCTGGAACAGAAGTGTATAAGCAAATCGATAAGGTAAATCCAGTTCATAATGCATGTAAAATTCCATGTATTCTGAGTTTGGGGGAAAAAATCACTTCATTAAAAGAAATATCTTTTTCTTCAGATTTTTCCCTGCAAATGCCAAAGGGAGAAGACTTTATTTTTTGATGTTTTACCCAAAATTGGTCCATTGTGGACCATTAGGAAGTCATCTTTCAACCCACGCATGGTAGGGACTTTACAAGTTCAGTTTCTCAACTAACTAGGGCTGAAGATAGGTAGGTAACTTGTTAAACTATATAGCTAATCTAGGTTAGTTGGATAACTCAGATTTATGAACCTTCACTTTGAAGTCCCTAGTTCTCCTGGGTGCTCTTTGAAAATGAGCATTAGGGTAAGTTCAGGTTCTTGGAAATGAGATTCTGCTTTAAGTAAACGTTTCATATGGAGTGAGAGGGAATCAAAGTTAATGTTCCTGGACCCAACAGATATCTAATTCTATGGTAAAACTGCCACTCTCAGTAAGATGATATTAATTCAAAAATCCTCTTCAGCAAAATAACAAATATGTGCTGATATACATTCATTTGCTACTTGTTCAAGTAAAGCCTTTTTGCCACAGACTTCAGTATCCTTTTGTGTCAGCTTTTACAAAATATCAGCATCAATAAACTCTTTCAGAAATCTGTATTGGTGATCAAGCTGAATGCCACACGGTAATTTCTTGGTATTTTTAATAAGGAGCAGATGGCTGTGCAAGGAAAATATTCACATAACATTTTGTAACCTTCTAAAATTCAGGCAAAATTCTGTAGCTTTTGAACCAAACCTCAGAATATGATTAATTCAGAGGAGATCTATATGATTTTCATAGTTAGGAATGGTTTGCATCATTTTCCAGCATGAATCAAAACCAGTTCTACTTTTGTTCTGTTTTTGTTCCTTTTCCCATTTCAGATCCAGCTGTGGGATACAGCGGGACAGGAGCGATTCAGAAAGAGCATGGTGCAGCACTACTACAGGAATGTACACGCTGTTGTGTTTGTGTATGATATGACAAACCTTGCCAGTTTTCAAAGTCTGCCATCATGGATAGAGGAATGCAAACAGCACTTGCTTGCCAATGATATACCACGGATTCTTGTCGGAAATAAATGTGACCTGAGAAATGCTATTCAGGTGCCTACGGACTTGGCCCAGAAGTTTGCTGATACTCACAGTATGCCCCTGTTTGAAACCTCTGCTAAAAGTCCCAATGACAATGACCATGTGGAGGCCATATTTATGACACTGGCTCACAAGCTCAAGAGCCACAAGCCATTGATGCTTAGTCAACCCCCAGGTAGTGGTGAGATGCACTTAAAACCTGAACCAAAACCTGCCATGACCTGCTGGTGTTAGATCACAGTATTTATGCAGTCACCACCTCGTTGTATTTGCAGATGCTTTAAAATTACCTTGGTAAAGTTCCAGGTACTAGTAGCAATTAGATCTCTTTGGCACTTTAATGTGTTTTTTCTTGTATCTGTGTGCCCTACTTATCTCTTTGCACTTTGTAATTACTGTACTGTCTGAATTACTGAATTTTGATTGTACACATACAGGAGAAAAGACTTTCAAGTGAAGTTTAGATCGAGTGAGCCCACTCAAAGTCACTTGCTGCTTGAGATCATTTTCATCAGTTGTGGTAAGGTAATATATATATCCCAATTTACTGATACTACCTTGGCTTGTATCTCAGTAGGATAACATGGGAAGACCTGCTCCCTTAGGCCAAGAGACAGAGAATAAGTGTTGAGCATCTGGGGTAATAGTGGAAGTTGTTCTGGCTGCATTTCTAAACATCTACATACACAACTGCCTGCTGAGAAAAGAGGGAAAGGGTCAGTACAGAATGCCCACATGGCACTGACCTTAATGGTCTGTCATTTCACATTAAACCATGTATTTTTATATTGAGCAAGGGGGAGAGAATTCACAAACTGTCCTGGTCTTCCCTGCACAGTTATTTAAAGCTAAACCTTCATTAATTTTTGTTTTTTGAGGTTTGCACATTTCCTCTGCTTTTCATCTTATAGAAGATAGTTTGTATAAAAGACTGGGGTGGGGTTTTATGGAAAACTCAGGGGCCTAATATCCCACCCCAACTTCTAAGAACTAAAACTATTTAAGATCCTATTGGGGAATAGGATCTTATTGAGGCTATATTTTGTATTTGAATTCTGTCCCAGGGTAAGTAAACACAGTCCAGTAGATTAAAACGTGAGCAAAGTTGGCAGAGGTAAATATTGACTTTCTGGCAGGGGAGGAGGGGATTGTTTTTTAAATGGTCTGAAAAAATAAATTGTATGAAGAGAGGATGCATTTTTGGGACTCAAACACTTGGTGGGAAAATACTAGTCTTGGTGGCCATTTGCCAGATATGAGCCTGTGCCTTATTTGTTGAAAATGTCATAGCCACTATAATGTAATGGCATATACAGGTCTCCATCAAAATGGGATTGAAGGCTGCTGTTCTGAATGGGATTGAAGGCTGTGCAACTGAATTTGCCTATGAACTTCTAGAATAGCTGAAGGTTAGTTCCTGTCTACACGTGTGAAGAAGAATAATACAGTCTCTTTAAAGTTTAGAGAATCTCAGGCTTCTTTAAAATGCGTTTAAATTTCTATAGTGTACGTTAAATATGGGGAAGATTTAGTACATCATTCTGTCCATCCCCAAACAGGTCTGTCTCAACTGTTTGCAGGCTGCAGTCTGTGTAAGTGGTCACCTTGATTGATTTCTTAGCATAGGTAAGGTGAACTATGCAAAAATGTGTTTTAGAACCTTCTTCACTTGGGTTTGCCAGATACTGTAAATGTATTGCAATCTCTTCATTCCAGTTTTTTGTTTGGAGATTGTATTTCTTATTGAAAAGCATGCTGAGTTGCACGTAATCATATGGTAACATCAAAAGGGAATGCAAGCCATAGAATTCAGCATATGACTTCATTCATGTGGACTGATCAAACTGTTTTGATGGAACATTAAATGTTCGAAGAAAATTAAGTAAAAAATGGAGAGCGCTGCTTTATATGTCATGCATAATGCTGACTGAAACTATTACAATGATCACTTTATAAACTGCCACCATGGCAAGTTATGTTAAGATAATTTAAGTGCAGAAGCAAGGTAATTGTATTAACCAAACTATGAAGGATAATAATGTAATTCTTTCTCTCATGTTACATTCTAGATTTAGACAGATCAATCAATTTTGACTAATCAGAATTAGAATGAAGAATTTTAAATTTTTTTAATTTGCTTTAAATATAAGATATACAGTAACTTTTGTAAAGCTGCTATAACAACTATAATGTTAATTTTGTTTATGCAACATTTGAAAAAGGGAAATTTGTCTGCTTTAAACATTAAACAACTAGAATTTGGTTTACAAGCCTTCTTAGAACAATCAGCTTTTTAACAGTAGTGTCCTTAAAGATTTTTTTAAAAAGGGATTGTTCTTAAATTTATTTGTATAATATTACAAATAAGTATGGTTTACAGTCCTCTTGGACGGTTTTTTTCACTCATGTCCTTATACTTTTAAAAAAGGATTAATCTTAAGTGTTTGTATAGTATTCAAGTATTTCAACAAGCTTTCTAATCTTAACTTTTTATTTTTTAGAATAAAAACAGAAGGCAGAATTAAAGTCAGTCAGGGTAGGGGTTGACATAAGGAAATAAATTTAGTAGATATAATATAAATGTTAAACTCTATTACAGCCACCTGGGAATCTGCTAAATTTTGTTTAAGTAAAATTTACAACTTGTATATAAGGGCCCCGTGTCATCAAATCACGTGAAATAAAGTTTAGCTATGTAATCTTGCCTTCAGCACCAAGCATGTTTTATTAGTTCTGCCACAATGACGATGATCACTGAACATTAATTCAGGAACCAGTATGCTTCCTGGCTTTTAGTAGTAATGTCCTACACTCAGTCTTATGTCAAAGATACTGAATATTTTGTATATGTATTTTCACCCTGTCAAAATTCAAGTCCGGTAATTTTGTATCTGTTTAAAACAATACTATGTGACACAATCCCAGAAGCCTAATAAACTGGCTTTGCCACAAATAATATTCCCTTGTTTTCACTTGTGTTTTGTGGGTTCTTTCTTGGTGGAATTTACAAAAAATGGTGTATGATCCTCAAGTAAAGAAAATAATCCATAGTCTTCACTTATCTAGATGCTCAAATTCCCTGTCATAAAATTGTCATGTAGACAACTATCCCCTGCTCCCTTCTAGAGTGGGCTGTTCCAGGTGCTTTAAGTGTTGCTGAAAACTCCAATAGGGGCCCACCTTTCCCCATAGTTTGCAGCAGTTTTGAAGAGACCATGAAGAAGAACAACAGAATTAAAGCAAGATAATTTACTACCATTATTTTATCTCTTTGACCCTCTGTTGTCAGCTAAACATACCCAGAAGACCTACTTTGGCATGCTACCACACCTGCAGCCTGGACCTGGAACAGTTCTTAAAGCAGTGTTCAAAGCTTTTTCTTTTTTTTTCTTTTGCCTTTTTTGAGGGATAGAACTTTGGAGCCCAGCAGAGGGAGTCCTGCTTTTAATAACGTTCATGGCCTCCTACTAGGCAAGACTCTCAGATCTTACGTTTGGTGCTGTGTGTAGCAGCTGTGCCCATCACTCCTCTGCCTTTTCCACCCTCCACCGAGGGGTTTGTTCCATTTCTAGATTTTATTTTATTTTGGAGCCATGCTAGTCTTGCTGCCAGTAAAGAGGGGCAAATTCCTTGTATCGAGAGAATGAAACCATTTGCATCTGAAAACATGCCTGAAATGCTGAGGACCACAGATTCATCGATTCCACCCCCTTAAAAAATGGAAAGGAGGGGATGGTAAAAGGGGCCTATTGTGGCATCATTTATAATTCATAATGCAGCTGGAAGGCTATCAGACTTTTATGTGCTGGGACAAATGTGAATTACTTTCACTGAGCAAAATATTGATTCCGTTTCTGGAAATGAGTGAGGGAGGAGACTGGCAAAAAAACTATATATGCTCTGTTCTTTTCCTTCTGATGCATCTGTTTTTCTTTGGGTAGTCTTAAATCACATTGTTAACTTTTGGTCTGTCTTGCTCTGGGCTGGTACCTTCAAAAAATACAAACTTTCCAAATGTTATAGTCCCCACCTTTCCCCAAAGATTAATCTATAAATTGCTATGCCAACAGAGGGTATAAGACAGAATCAGTGGTGTTTTTGAATTAGAAAGGTCTGGGTCCTTTTTCAGTTGCAATTAACTCTTAAACTTCCCAGACTGGAGAATATCTTAGGGGCAGGAGCTAACTGAAACAATCTGATTTAAAGGGATCCAAGTTTTCTGCTTGCCATGAAAAAACACAGTTTTTGTCCTTTTTAAAGGAGAAAAGCTTGGGAAACAGCAGGTTTCCCTTTGTAGGCTGGCAGAGTTCCAGCCTGCAAGGGGCTGCTTGGGGTGGAAGGAGTAGGATGCAGGGGGGGCACTACGTGCATGTGTGCATGCACACATGCCACAGCCTGGCTGCCATGCGTGGAGACCATCTCCCTCCAGGTAAACCTATGGGGTGGGACAGGGGAGCACAGACTACATGACAGGAGGTAGGAGAGCACAGGCAGCATAGTGGAGGGGATGTGGGAAGGGGCATGTTCTCCCCCACATTTCTGAGCCCAGAGCAGGGTAGTGGGCTGCAGCCAGGCTGGACCAGCTCCAGGCAGGAGCCAACTCTGCTGCCCAGTGGGCAGGGCCCAGCACAAGAGGGAGGGTGAAGCCACCATGACTACCAAGATGAGGCACCCCCTGCCTGCCCAGCGGCACCAGGGGCACAGTTCCATGCCGATGCAGTGCCTCACCTTGGCAGCTATGAGGGAGCTCCTGCCCAGAGCTGGCCCAGCCCAGCTGCAACCCTATGCCGGTGCCCCTTTTCCCCACACACCCACTCCCTTGCTCACACACTGGGGGCAGGGGGCAAGAAGCTGCAAATGAGGGGCACTGGCAGGGCTGGTGGGAGGGCTGTGACGGGAGTGAGGGGCACTGACATATCAGGGCTGCTCAGCACCACAAAGCAGCAATGGGGACAGCCGCAACTGGACCCGCATCCTGGTGAGCAAAGGGGGCGGGGGGAAACCAAAATTAAGTGCCAAAATATATAGGTATTTAGAATTTATTTTATTATGATTGAGGCACTGGTAAGCTTCCAAATAGGTTTGTTAGTAGTGTTTCATTTTATTTGTGGAAAAACAGATTTGGGTGGTCTTACTAGATAATTTGGGATTTTTTTAATAGGGAAAATCAGGATCCTTGCTGATTATTTGGTATAATTTGTTAGGCTTTTTGTTTCTATGTATATAAAGTGATAGGGGAGACTATTACGAGCATAACATAGCTCCCAGCCCTGATGGCGTCGTTATCTCACAGTGGATTTTGCTACCTGAAACGTTATTGGAGGCTGAGAGGTACCTCTTGGAGTTTCTGCAACTCCGCTTCACCCTCAAAATAAGAGAATGGTTGGGGGGGGAGAGGGAAAGAACTAAAATTGTCTCTAGTGCTGTTGTATATCTTCCTTCACCTGCTGCTGCCATAGTCAACAATTACAGGTTGTGTTTGTGGGAATCCAGCAGCTCTTACTTCTGCCCCTCTACCTCTTGAAATGAATGGGGTGGGATATAGGCAGAGAAGAAAGTAGTAGGACTCTCAAGAATTCCGATTCTGAAAGGGACAGGAGACTGCCCCCTTTTCAGTAATAGCCAATGCAGATTCAGATCTGGGCTCTTTTCATCCTCCATCCTGAGCATGTGACCAAGTCCTCTCATTTGCCTCTGGTATAGCAGTTTGGATATCAACTCTGCACTGTCTTCCATGTGTCTAGATCCTAGACCTTGTAATCTCAACAGACTTCTACAATCTTTTGAAGATCTTGATGGTGAATCACTTCCAAATACCTTTCATTCCTCTCTCTTTCCTCACCTATGTCTCTGCCCTGCCTAAGAAAGTACTAAACCTTCTACACTGAATATCATCCTTATCCTGACATTGGTATCACTTAAACCCATTGAACCTATTAGAAATGGCAGTTGCCTTCACTATCCGTGTGCTACTTCACACAAGCACTCTGTAGTGTTTCCCAAGTACCAGTGTTTTACTTTGTTTCAGTTGCTTGCATGCAGTTTTTCTGGTTATCTGTTCTGCATCCCTGACCTTTCTCACCTCTGACCTCTTCCTGCTGTGCACTAAATGCTCCCACCTCTACCATTCTGTCTTTTTGCCAGTGATGATGTCCTGCTGGCAAACGGCAAACTCCAGGTCCTGTAGCTTCTGTATCCAATTAACTGTACTGCTTGTCAGGTTCATTCTCCATTGTATTCATTCTGTGACTTCAAAAAACCAAAGGTGAGCGGTTTTACCCTTTTAGCAGTCGTCTTATAATCTAGAACCAGTTTTGGGTGTTTGCTGCTAACCTTAATCTTTCCATAATAACTCAGTGAAGTTAAAAAAAAAAAAAAAAACTTCCAAGGGAGACCATCAGGTCACAATATCTTCTAGGTGTATGGTCCAGGGGAAAATCAAATTCCTTTTCAAAACTGATGAAGTTGATAGCATTTGCCCTCTAGTATGCCACATTTTTCTCCATCGTTTGTCTTAAGGAAAATATTTGTTCTAGTTCTAAAATTGGCTTGGCCCTGTCTAAATTTTTTCTCAGCTGCTCCATTTCCATGTGAATACTGTAATGATCTTGTTTTGTTTGAGGGTAGAATTGTGTCCCTCCAGTGCCTGCCTTTTTGCATGTCACCTTTCTTTGGCAATCTGGCTGCTAGTCTCATGCACCACTCTGCAGGGACCTGTTCAGTGACCCAGAACCTGCATGCTAGTCTCATTAGCAGATATACTGCAGTGCCTCCTCCTGCTTTCACCTTCCTATAGGGACATTTTTGAGCCCAGAAGATTTGCCATTTCTCAGCTTCCTTATTTTGGACTGTGGTACCTACCTCGGGAGCAAGGAGCAGTGTGGGGAGAGTAAGGACACAGGCACACGTGTGTCTTGCACACACGTGTGCCCCCTTACCTGACCCGGAGCAGAGGCGGACGCAGCCGCACAGCCAGCAGCAGCTGATCCCCTAAGGTAAGTGGGGCAGAGGGGCCGACACAGCTGAGCCGGATCCAGAGGGGAAGCCCCCCAGATCCCTCTTAGCTGAGCTGGTAGGGAGCCGCGCTCCCAAGCCGCGCAAACAGGCACGCTTTTCCTTGGTGTATAGTATTGCTTCTTCCTGAATATGTAACTGTAACATCCTGTACCAGCTTCCTTCTTCTTCACCAGCCCATGTCACTGTCCATTCCATAGCACCTGAACTCCTTTACCAAGGAACTGCTTGCATATATCCCCCACAAAATGTTAACACTATTAGAAAAAAAGAGGGACTAACATTATCTCAACAGCTCTGACCCTTGGTAACATTAAGGCCCCTTTACACTTCCTGACTGGTGTGAAGAGGACTGAGTGGCAGTAAGAATCAGGCGCAATGTCTTGCTTCTTGCTAACAAAAAATGCTGTTTTCCTCTGTTCACACTACAAATCCAAATCAGGATGCCTATTCATAGAGATGAATAGAATCATCAATGAGGCCAATCATCAATGTGCAACAACACTGTTATGAAAAGTAATTGCCGCTACTTTCCAGAGATTGCTTTGGACACATTAGGCTGCATCTAGTCCTTGCTTCCAGCTGCACCATCTCAGTTAAAGTAACTAACAATGTTTTGGAGACTTTCCTAAAGAAGTTCTGGGCAGTGTAGGCAGATATTCATTCTTTCAGCAATGGGGACTATGTAATGTCCTGGTATAGCAGGAGAGGGCTGGCATTCCAGCTCTGCTAGGTTCAGATCTTACCTGCACCTAGCTCTGTTCTCCTTTCAGATAACTCTTGGGGGCTAAGGAAAATGATGACCAATAATGGATTTTTTTCTTATTTCCACTGTATAATGTCAGAAGTCAAATGTCTCAACCATTTTGACAGTTACTTAGTGAAAACTCATAGAAAACATGTCACAGAAAACACTTTTATTTTTACAATAATGCTGTTGCTGTTTGATCTTTGGACTGTTTATAAAAATTGCTCTCAAACTTCCAGATTACCAGGCAGTTGTGTGCAAGATGATATTAGCAGAGCAGCCTCTAGTTGTTTCAGACAGTGTGATCAGCTGTAGGTAGTAAAGACATTAAAAACCCCTTTGGCTTAGAACCACTGCTAATTAGCAGGGGCGATGGGGAAGGTGGTCTGCATTGCCAGCTGCAGGCATTAAAAAAATCTGAGTTGCCGCCTTACCACAGTCCCCCAAACTATTGTAAAATCAGCTTCAAAATGAAACAAGCAAACAAACCATGGGGTTCTTTGAACATGCCTTATAGTTCTGGAGCTTTTAGGCGACATTTTTTTCATCTTGTCCAGCATAAGAAGGGCAAGAAACATATTAGTTGACATAGGGGAGATGAGACTCTCACCTAATGACTCAATTCCAACAGGTCTCCTTTGGCAACAACTCCAGATATTGAGGGAAGTTTATAATGCTGCAGCTCTCCACTAGCTTCGTTTTTTTCTGCCTGCCAGGGCAGCCTGGCTCCTTTAAACTTAGCATGCTCATTACCAAGGATCCTGGTTTTCTCTGATTAAAAAAAAAAAAAAAA
>NW_017728913.1:2530452-2546807 GCF_001723895.1 Crocodylus porosus
GTGGTTCTCAAGATAAATCCAGAGATTTCACACAGGAGTCTAGAGTATTAAATCTAGAAGAATCTGGTCTGGTTGGGGCTTTCTGAGGTCTTTGAAACAGAAGAATTGCTCTATTATTTTTCTGTAATCAAAAAATGAGTGAAAACTAAAAGTTGACATTTTCCATGGAGTGCTTTGAGTTTCATGAAAGGTGCTATGAGTCTAACAATGCTGAGCACCACTGCACTCTGTGTTTCCATGAGGACTTACTCTATATCACAGTTGGGCTACAACTTTGGAAATATTTCCCTCTTATATTCTGCCCTCTAAAAACAAGGTGTGTGTCTGATTTGGGGATATGTGGTATTTGAGAAAATACTGTTAACTTCTGGAGCAGAGCAGTGGCACAGCTGGTTTCAGGTTTGTCAATGTGGGGTCGGCTCTTATCCTTCACTGCTGTTTTTCAAATGGCACGCTCTGTGTGTGCTTTGAATGCTCCAGGGAGGGAGAAGAATATTGAGTGAAAGTTTAAACCTGTGTTGAAATATGCCCAGCAGCTTTGCTATTTCTCTTAATACCAGACATTCTCAACCCACTCAGAAGCTGGAGATGACAAAGGTTTTAGGCTTTCACATCACTGAAAACTCAGCTGCAAGAAATAACATTTGCCAGTTTTGGGGGGGGTTCTTTCCCACATTTAGATTATTCATTCTCACTATTGCCATGAAGCACTAGCTTGAGTGTTGTGCTAATGTTTCAGTCACCAGGATGATGCTAGCTCAGAATGTCAGTGTCACCAGCTCCCACTATTTTTATCTTGTGACTTTTGCTGCTTTCATTTAAGGGCTGGAGCTGGAGCTAAGTATTGTGAGACTCTCAACTTTCTGTCTTTCTTTTTTTTTTTAATAAGTTTCTAGGCATTGTGATGTGACAATTTGGGAATTGGGTCTACATGCAAGTTATGGATTTTGGTTGATAATGTGGAGTTATAGTCAGATTGCTGTCTTTTTAAATGCCTCTTTCTGAATGTTTTTTTCTGACAAAATCATCAGGAAAGCTAACCACACTTTATCATGCATCAGCAGATGCATGACAAATAGATCCAAGGAGGTGATACTTCCCCTCTGTGCAGCACTGGTCAGACTGCAGTTAGAGTATGGGGTCCAGTTTGGGATGCTGTACTTTAAGAAAGATGTGGATAGCCTGGAGAGGGTCCAGAGGAGGGCCACTTGTTTGTGCTGGATCTGTATTTAAAAAGGGAGCAATGGGTGGAACTGGGAAGCTACAACTCTGAATGGAAGATTACAAGGCAAATAATCTATTTTCACTCCCTTAATACAAGCAAGTACAGATTTGTTAAGGACAATCAGCACAGGTTTCTAAGTACATGAAAGCTGTAAACACCGAGAAAGGCAAATTATCACAGTGGTTCACAGCGGCACTGCGTACCTTGCTGTGAAACCACACCTTTTGGTACTGTGCTTCAGTTCTGTCACTCCATTATATTAATTGGATAGAAGTAAAGAGGTCCAGGAAAAAAGCAATTAATTGGCAATTACTTACTGGTACTTGGAAAGATTAGGGCATTTAATTTGTGTTCATTTGAAGACGGAATGGATATTAGAGTTCGCCTACGTCATCTGTGTACATACTTTTTCACTAAAGCAGCCTTGAGCCTGGGGAAAATTCACTGTAGTAAATGAGAGGCAACTTCAGTCTTAGCAGCATGTGCTGGACTGTGGCAAGAATAGCTGGATTGCAAGTTTAGATCGCTGTTTTAAAGGCTTAACTGAGCATTTGGGGACCTCACTTGACCAAAGAAACCTATCTAGGCCTCAAGCTTGCTTTCCAGTATAAGCCAGTATCCCCCATTCTCTATCAGAGCAGGTCCCCCCCAACTCATTTTTGGTGCTGCTGTTCTTGTGATTTCCCACTTTTTCCAGAGGGGCCAGCTTTCACTCTTGTGCTTGTTAGGCCCAGATGCAACCAATTTTATTTCTTCATGTATTATGGCCTAAAGTATAGAAAGTGAGCACTCATCTGAACTGTATGAAGACTGCGGTAATGACTGCAGGAACCACAAGGAGGCCTTAGTGTTAAATGCCCAGTCAGGTAAAAAAATAGTTCATTTACTCTGTAATCCTTTAAGTACTTCTGTCTTTCTTCTCTGGCAGATGGGCTGCAGCTCTGTCTAGTGAGGCACAGTCACAAGAATGTAGGCTGGGCTGTGCACCATCTCAGATGGTTTGGGCCTGCTCTAAGGTACGAATTATGATTTTAATGATCTGCACAGGGATATTGAGGCCCAGATCAGAATAAAGCTCTGCACCACAAGTGCTGTAACACTTCACTGCCTGATGTGCACTCCCTTCACAGTGTCAATAGCCTTGTGCTAGGTAGTTTGAGAAGGATCCAGTAAAGAACTTGGGCACCTTCCAGTTAGATGTTTGCCCCCCAGCTGGAGTCCACAGACCAAAAGTATGTGCTTAGGTTCCCTGTACTGCATGTGGGAGAGTTTGGGTGTCTATGGTGTCTCTCTATGTACCCAGAAATGTGTCAGTGAAGTCACTCAAGGAGGACGCTCCAATGGTTGCACTTGAGACCTAGGTTTTTGGTAAGCTTGAAAGTAGCAAGACCAAATCCTCAGTAGCAGCGGAGAATACCTGTGGAGCAGGGACAGGCGAATGGGATATGCTCAATATACATCCAATATGCCTAGCAATGTGCATCCCTGGCTGTGGCAGAGAGACACTGTAGATGTACCCTTAGTAATCTCAAAAGGGCAACTCCAGAAAAGCCATATGCTGAGCAGGGAACCACCTAAAGGTTGCCAATAGGAAATGCTAAGCCCAGCGGTGTGCCTGAATTCTTCCTTTCCCTGGGACTTAGGCACCTGATCGGGGGCCAGGCAGGCACCCCTATCCACTTCAGTTTCAGAGGATTCTCCTCAGGGTGGGTGACCACATTCCTTGTATGAAAGAATTAACCACAGCTCACTCTGAAAAAGTTGGGAAGGGAGAAGATAATACTGGAGTGGGGCAGGGTGAGTGGTTTAAAACCCACATCTCCCATTTTTCAGGGAGAATGCCTTAACCACCAGGCTAGCGGTTAGAACATAGCAGGCACATCTACACATGCCCCTGACTACATAGTTGGTATAGCGCAGTCCTTAGCAGTGCGCAGGTTGTTTCTGACCCTACATCGCTGTAACGATGAGCTCCTGCGCAGTATCTCATTGCTATGGCAACATAGCAGTGGCATCACAGTTAGCGCCCACCAACCCTATGTCGCCGTAGCAATGAGCTATGTCACTATGTCCCAGTGGGTGAAACTACACGTGCGCTTTATTGAGGAGTTGCCTAATTAGCTCTGCAGTAAAGCATCACAGGCTACACATGCACTTGGTGTTAGGGTGCAGTACATTAACCCTACTGTAGGGTAGTAGTGTTGAGAATAAGTACTATCCTGCAGCGGAGTACCTGCGTGCACTGCAATGCACGTGTAGACAGTCACAGGGACTGGCTGGGGCACGAGGATGCTAAAGTGTGGGGACTTGCCTGCTGCTGCTTAGCCCTGCATTTTAGCACCCTTATGCCCCAGCCAGCCCCTCTGCCATCTGACAATGCTACTTGGGAGCATTGGGCTGACCCACGGGCCTCCTGCCAGCCTGGGGCTGCTCTGCCCATGTAGATGCTGTTCCTGGGAGCAGCTGACTCCAGTGTGGACTGCACCAGAGTTTTTTTTGTCACTTCACTTCAATGGTACATGTAGCTGCACCCAATTTTACACCCTTCCAGTGAAAGCTGGGCCACGCTTGTAGAAAGAGTGCAAGATGCATAATACAAGAGGAAGCATAACTGCCTGGGCTGTAGTGGTTAGGGTACACACTGTGAAGGGGAAGTGAAGTGGTAGGTTCCCGCCTGCTTCCTAGTCTGTTTGTCCATTTTACCTGAAACAATCATTGGATAAAAAAAATTGTCCTGGGAGCAAGAGACAAGAATCCAAATCACTGGACTGTAAAGTTGTGATCAGTTTTCTTCCCAATTTCAGGATATGAGAAAGTGCAGCTTCCTCTTCAACCCACGTGCTTTGACACCCACGGATTCCATCTCCCAGGAGAGTTTCCAAGGCTACAGACTAATTGGGGAACCCACATCACCCTTGCTGAAGCCATTCCACCATGCATAGACAAGGGTGATGTAAGTTCCCCAATTAGTCTGTAGCCGGGTGGCTTGGAAACTCTCCTGGGAGATGGAATCTGTGGGTGTCAATCCACTTGGGCTGAAGAGGAAGTTGCACTTTCTCATATCCTCAAATATTGTATGAAAGAGGTAGTGGGAAGCAGCACAACCACCTCCTACTTCAGCTGCCCTGAACAAGCAAGCAGTACCTGGTGTGATTGCAGTTTCTGAAGAGCCTGACTCGGTTGCATTGCTCTGAGAACACTTCCTGAATAGGGTCTGCAGGTGAACACCTGGTTTGTGGGTCCTGATGGGACTTGTGGCACTTGCTCAGCCTTGGCAAGTGAGACACATCTGCACATGTCTGGGAACACAACTTAGGCTCCTGGGGAAACGTAACATAGGAGTGCAGGTGAAACAGCGGCTGAGTTCTCAGAATGACATTTTTTAAGCTTAAAAAAAAAGTCTAAGAAAAAGGTGACAAAATTCTGCTGAAGTATGGCCTTTTTTTTTTCTTCACTGGTCTGCAAGCCTTTGGGTTAAGGTTTGTGTGTTTATACCACAATCAGCCATTCAAAAAATTCAACAAAACCCTGACAGCAGCTGGAGTTGCGAGCTGCCCTGGGAAGGCAAGTGGGGGAAAGATGTCTGTGCCTTTTCATTCTCTGTAGAACAGCCGCCTTTGTCTGCAGTAGTGGTATTGCACTAGTAGACAGGGAATTGGTTGGTTGAAGCGCCTCTAGGGACCAAATAGAGCTACTGGGAAGGGTGCTGTCTAGCCAGGAGTCGGTATGTGTCAGGATGGTATCAGAGGAAGCTGGGGGTGGGAGGAAGGAAAAGCATGAAGTATCTCTAGGGAGAATGCACAGCCCCTTTGGATGGGAAGGATAACTAGTACCTGGAACTGCTAGTGCTAAAAATAGCACTGGAAGCTGCAATCACTAATGTACAGTATATTGTGAAGTGTCAGGCAGTTAGAAGTGGGGACAATAAATAGGAAAGTAGGTGAGTTTCTGTACTCCTACTGAAAGATATCTTTGTTGAAGACAGTCCCATAATAAAATAGTAATAACCAGAAACTATAGGCAGAGAACTGATGTAAAAAGACTATAGCTGGTGCTCAATGCCATGTCTTTTCTATCTTTGGGTTACAGAGGGCCTGATTTTCACTTGCACTAAGGTACTTTGAAAAATTGTGAATGTAATAGCATCAGGGGTGTAGGTTGTAGCCATGTTGGTCTAAAGACATAGGCAGCCATGGATCTTTCAGTAAATCTGATTTCCTTTATTAGACCAACTCAAATAAAAGATATCAGTGTAATGGCATTGAATTTAAGGCCATTTAGTAGCACCAGATGTGTGTTACTGGCCTTTGTGGAAATAAAAACTACTCCGTAGGTATCCAGAAAAAGCCAAGTGTAGCAAAACCCCCAGTTTTTCTTTTTTTTTTTTTTTTTATTTTAAAATGCATTCCCTCCCCTTCCCCAAACATTTCTGACTTTTTCTCTCCCTCTCTGTTCCCTATAGAGAAGTACAAGTAAGCTAAGGCATAGAATAAGCTTCAGCATTTTCTTTTGGTAGCAAGTTGTATGTTTTGTTTTTTCTCCTTCTTTATATTGTGTAATTATTATGTTTATATTGATTTTTGCTGTTCTATATTACTGTTTTACTGATACTATATGATTTAGGCCTACATATATAAGTTAGCATAAGTCATGTCAAGTTTCCATTTTGTTTGTCCAGTCTCCATCTTGTCCCCATGCCTGGTTGTGTAACCCATGACTCACACCCACCCCTCCTAAGTAAGTTGGTTCTTGAATGAATAGGGATGAATAAGGCTGCTTGAGAGACAATGGCAGTAGGTCTAAAAATAGCTCCCTCTGAATGACTGAACCATCAACACCAATACCTGGACCAACAACCCAGCCACTGGAACCACCCTCTGCATTCAAGAAACAAAAAAGATGAGGAACCCACCATTGTGCCAGGCTGCACATGCTCAGTAAGAACACCTGGAGCCCTCTGGGACACGACTGACCTTGTCTGGACAGGCCCTCCACATAGGAGATCAGAGGTAGTCTGCCCCATAAAAGGGGTAGTGGAGACTGACTCCTGGGGACGCCCTCTCCATCTGGACTAGCACCATGCCACACCACCTATCCACCCAGAGGCCCTGCTGGTGACCCCCCTCTGGACAACACCTACCGGAAAAGGACCCCTTTCCAGCCTGCATAGGTAGCTATCACTCTCCACCCCCTCTTCAACCAAGGACTTGGACCTTGTTTCTCTTCCCCACCTGGACTCTAGCCCTTTCACTGAATCTCTTTCTCTAGCTGCGTGTGCGTGTGTGTGCGTGCGTGTGCGTGCGTTGTCTGTTTAATAAACCTGTTATTTTGAAACCCAGAGTTGGGTTTTTGTCTGTTTCCTGACTGTTTCTTCCTTGCCACCACTTATCTGCCCCCCCAGTCTCTCAGCTGTCAGCCTCAATTTCCAGTCCCAACTTCAGGTTTCTGCCTCTCTCTCTTTCCTGGCTGTCTCCTCTTTGCCACCGGGCTTTTCCCCTTGTACCAGTGATCTTAAGTAACCCTGGGGCCACTTGATCTTAAGTAAACCCAAGCCTCAGTTCCTCAGTCAGCTTCTCTCTAGTCTACCAGTTCTAATCCTGGTTCTGGCAACATTCACTCCCTACACTTTAACTCTCGCTCTCTTACTGTAACTTTCCCCCAAGTATCCCAGGTACCGCAAGCACACACACACACACACATACAATACCATCCAAGTTAGGAACTTACCTGTGTATGTGTAGGTGAGTTGTATGTGTGTGAACTGGTGAGTGTGTGTGTATATACGTCATTGTGTTCATGACATACAAATTAGTGATCTGCCTATGTGTACCGAGTGTGCGGGTATGGACAATTGATTTTTGTCTAACTTTTGGAGGGTATAGTGTATGTGCTTGAACTGGTGATAGGTATGCATGTGCTTCGGCTGGTTTGGATGTGTATGTGTCTGAGTTGGTAGTGTGTGCGTGTATATGCACCCAATTGATTTGTGTGTTTGTATATGTGCAAGTGTGTCACACCCTCCTGTCTAATGGCACAATGTTGAGATCCTGAGAGTTGGCCTGACCCCACAGGGTGCATGCACATCAAAAAAGAGGCTCCATTCCTACTAGTGAAGCAGCACTGATTTAAACCAGCTCTGCACGTATCCTGTCTAGGGAGCAGCTTCTGATGCTGTTATTTGCATGATTAAGTCTTTATCCCAGGAGCAAACCCACTGATCTCAACAAAACTGTTTCTGCATTGCTTAGCAAGGACCTACTAAGATTTCATCTCTGCAGCTCTGAGTTACCCTTTTGTATGTGCCCCCCCAAGAGATTTAGAAACTGAAATCCACATTTAATTGCTTGGTAGATTAACGTTAACATTTTGTGAATTACCTTTTAGCAGGGGCTGCTGCATCCCTTTAAACCATTCATTAATGAGTTTCTGAATGCGATTCAAAACTTCCAACCATCAATGACAGCAACAGCTGAGCAGTGTATTCTGGCAGCAAATGAGGGGCTTTCCAATAAATCTCTTCCCTTCAACAGAAAAATATGGCATTTTAGAATAAAGAGGAATCAAAGCCAAACACTTGCTCACTTCAGTAATTACTACATACCTCAGGGAATCTTACTCACTTCCCCCCAGTTTTGTGATATCAGCAATTTATGCTCATTGCAAAAGTCAATTTATCGTTGACTGTTTTGGAGTTTTTTTCATAAGCATTGAGGACTAGAAAAATAGATTTCTCATGCTATATATTTAGTGCTGACACTTGCTCATCAAAATTACTGTACAGAAGGAGAAAGATGCAATATCACTTTCTGCTTTATAACATTAGAGAGTCACTTACATTATAAAAAACCCCTAGAATCCAAATAAGTAAAGGGTTAATCAACTGCAAAACTAGCTGTTTTTTTGGGTGTTTTTTAAGTAATTACCTCTGAAACTACCTGCTATTGTTTCTAACTTTGTCACACTGTGCACTTTTTTTTTTTAATTATTTTTTTCCCCCTTCACTCACACAGTAGAGAAAATTATGGTCAAACAGATTGAGAGCATTAAAAAGTTTCTTCTCCCCCTCCACCATTTCATCTATCAATTAGCTATGCTACTCTTAGATCTTATCTTGTGGTAGCTATCTTGTAGGTAAAATATTCAGGCCATTTTACATAGATTCACTGTACCTCCTTGTGAAAAAGCCAGCGCAACACCTTTCCAACACCTTTTGGAAACTGATGTTCTCAAGCTTCATGTATTCTAAGAGTGATGTAGCTGTGTTGGTCCAGGCATATTGGACCAGCTATGTAGTTAGGATAAAGTTAGACAAACTTTCAAATGCAAGATATCCTTACTTGGGTGTCTCATCACAGGAAGCCAGGCACAACATAGTGAAAAATAGTAGAAGGAACATGGTGAGAGAATCCCCCTGCTTTTCCCTATGATGTTCCTGGCTTCCTGTGAGGCCTGAGGAAGAATGTCTTGCATCCAAAAGACATTCTAACTTATCTAACTTCATGTTAACTACGTAATTGGTCCAATAAAAGGTACCACCATAAGAAATCCTTATCTCTGTTCATAGAAGAGATGCATGATGAATGAGAGTGCAAGCTTCATGCATTGAAGTGCCTCAATCATTACCCTGGGGACCTGCTTTAGGAATAAAGATGGTCAGTCCCAAGGCTTAGGCATGCTTTTGGCAGCCTGACAGTTGTGGTCTCTGCTTTAAGTTTTCACTATACTCTGACCACCAAAAGCATTTGATGCAAGCCAGCTGGAAACAACTTTAATTGCCTACTTTCCTGGACTTGCTTTGTGCCAACATCAAAAATGTCTATATTCCTTATTTTTTTTTAAAACATGTTTAATTCTGCTTAAACAGTAAGTTGAAATGGTCCAGATCAAGTGAGAAATGTTTATGTGCATTTCCATAGCTTAGATCCTACTTATCATAAAGCAAAACTGAATATAAACCAACTCAGCACTGAATCAGCTGTTTCTTTTAGCTGCTTTTGCTTTTGGATTTTATAGACTGTATTAGAAAGGCCACAACATGACAAACTAGATTTCCTTATTGTTAACTTATAAATTAGGTTTAGACTCATAGGAAAGTAAGGCTGCAAAGGACCTCCTGAGGTCATGCAGCCCCCCTGCTCAAGGCAGGATCATCCGTGACTAAAGGAGCCCAGTCCAGTGTCTTTCCAAGCTACTTTTGAAAATTGTGCAGTGTATTTATTGGAAAGCCCCTCATCTGAACATTTTCAGGGCTGGAGATACTATACTGTCTCTAGGTAGCTTGTTCCAATGCTTGACTACCTTCATAATCAGAAAGTTCTTCTTAACCTCTATCCTAAATTCCCTCTGCTCCATCCTGAGGCCATTACCCCTAGTCCTGTTCCCTACACCCACAGGAACAAAGCTATCTTCATCTCTCTGTAATCACTCTTCAGGTATTCGAAGACTGTAGTCTTTTCTTCTCCAGGCTAAATAACTGTAGTTCTTTCAATTTTTCATCCTAAGTCACACTTTCCAGGCCCCTATTCATTTTTGTTGCCTGCACTGAACTTTTTCCAAACTGGGCCCCCTGCTGAAAGATGTGGACAAACTGGACACAGCACTCCAAGTGAAGTTGCACCAGTGCCTAATACAGTGGAAGAATCGCTTCCCTTGATTTGCAAGTGACAGTCCTACTAATACACCCCAGCATGGTGTTGACTTCTATTTTGTACCAAGAGCACACTGTTGGCTCATATTCAGCTTATGGCCTACTGTAACCTCCAGGTCCTTGTATTCAGGCCTGCAACCTAGCCAATTATTTCCCAGTCTATATTTGTGCAAGCATACACTTAGTCTGTTGAGAAGGATCTGTGCTACAGTCAGGCAGACTTGGCATTTATTGAAAGTCACCTGCACTCCTGTCTCAGTATCCCATGCATCTCACCACAGCAGTGGGAGCAGATGCTTGAGTGCCCCTGGTTCTATGACCAAGCTCAGTGTGCTGTTCCATGAACTGACCAGGCCAGCAACTGAGTGACTATCAAAATCAGTGAGAACATTCCCAGAGAGTTTTGGCAATCAGGACTTGTAGTAGAGATAATATCTTTTATTAGACCACCATGATTTTTGCCAAAAAAAAAAAAAAAATTAATTGCCAGCTTTCGGGCACAAACACCCTTCGTCAGGCACTGGAGAAAATATTGTACAAGTTCTCCTGGGTAGAAATGAAAGTTAGTACTTCATAGGATTTCACAGAGGAGTCAATAGATGGAAAACTCCTCCGGGCAGTCAGTTCATAGCTAGTATGAAGCCTCTCACCTCCTGTGAGGATCTGTGATGATGCAAATTACCTTGAAACAAAGGCAGGAGCAGGATCTCAGGTTTCAGGTAGTCACAGTTCATACCAGCTATGAACTGACTGCCTAGAAGAGTTTTCCATCTATTGACTCCTCTGTAAAATCCTATGAAATATGAACTTTCATTTCTACCCAGGAGAACTTGTACAATCTTTTCTCCAGTGCCTGATGAAGGGTGTTTGTGCCCGAAAGCTGGCAATTAAAGAATTTTTTTTGCAAAAATCATGGTGGTCTAATAAAAGATATCATCTCTACTATGAATCTTGCTTGCCTTTTCCTCCAGACCAATACGACTACAACCTGGATACCCCACTGGCTCCATGAGTCTCTAGCTGAACTGGTCCACTACCTCAACAGGGAGCATCAGAGTACAGGGGACTATGCTTTCACAAAGCAGTGGGACAGGCATGATAGAGGTTTTGCAATAAACAGCCCCAGTAACTGGAGCGCCTGTAGCCAGGCAGGTGCAAAACGTTAGGCCCACCAAGCACCTCCCACCCCACCTCAAGTGTCAGGCCCAGTTACTTTCTAGAATGCCTCCCATGGTTATCATGGAGGCCATGAAGTTCCTGCTCCATCCCTGAAGAGCCAGTCTGAGCATAGATGCTGAGGTCATCTGAGATCAGTAGTGTAACCAAAACAGAGTAGCAGCCCTGGGTGCTGACTTGAGGGGGAAGGGGACTAAAAAAAAAAAACCCCCAACAGCTGCTGCCACAGCCACATCAACAACTGGAAGTTGCCCAGATGCCTTATTACATCTCTGCCCAAGACCATACACCTGGGTGGTCTCAACACCAGTTCTGAGACCAGCTTGGCTAGCTCAATCAGGGAATCTGGGTGTGCAGTCAGGGAATCTGTCAGGGGTAGGTTGTACAGAATATCGCCTCTGTCTTCAGCTTTGAACATGAGGTAGACATACCTAGGTTTTCTTGCAGACCATCACCACTTTGCCCTTCTGACCCACATGGATGCTGCACTAAGTACCCAGCTGGGACAAACACTGATGGAGGTCAGTGATACAGGTGAGGTTGGTGGCTGGATCCTAAATATGAGTGACTGCCATTTTATTAAGCACTGACCTAACATTAAGCAGCAACAGTGAAAGATCAGGGTCCTCACTGACCATGACCCCGGCAGAGCTACAGGTGGAAAAAGATGAGAACAGGCACCAGCTGCTGCTTCCCTGCCCCTTCCCTCCATGTCTGTGACTCAGCCCACTCCCTTCCACCTGTGGTAAGTATTTCCATAGGCCAGGGGTACATTTAAAGTCCTACAGGACTTACCTCCACTTGTGCCTTTTTATTAAATGCTCAGGACTGGATGACAGTGGTTTCAATCCACTACACGGTACTTAGCTACAGAACTACCTTTCTGTTCTCACACTGGAGGTGGGAGGGGAGGGGAAAGGGAAGAAAGTCAGATTATTAATGATTCGGCTTTCATGCTACATGAAGGATTGACTTGTTTGTAAGAGAAAAAATAGTGCGTACCTGAGGCAGCTGAGCAGAACTCAATAGCTCCCAAACCTCTTAGTGTGACTACTGACAGCCCAATTTTACAGACTTTCATTTAGCCTATTTCACCTCACAGCAGTGCCCTTTTCTAGACAAATTACAAGCCATTGGCAAGCCAACAGAAATACTTATTGGCACCCTGCATTTGAGCCTCGGAGGTATAACTATTACAAGCCAGTTGATTTATATTTAGGATTAAATCCTCTTTTACAGTTCTGCAGCCATGTCACTGAAGTTTTTGGCTCTTATGCACCGATTCAGCTCTGGTCCTGCAAGTGTCCACATGCTTACTATTTGCAGGAAGCCTGTGCTCCAGCTAGGAAGGTACATGGCTATATGCCCACCCCGGTATGTGTTAGGTTGTAAATGGCCCAAAGGCAAAGACCCATGACCAACCATTGACTGACTGCCAGAGGAAGGAGAGGAATGGCAAGACTTCCCCAAATACTCACCCAGTAGTCTAATGGTTAGGGCATTTTGCCCAGTAAGCAGAGGACCCAGAGCGGGTTTGAGCCATCACCCTCTGTTTCGTAGGACAATACTTGAACTGTCAGGCCACAGGTTTAGCCATTACCCAATCCCCTCTTCAGCCTTTATGTCAAAGCTCCCCAGCTGGGCACCCAAAAGCAAGGGGGAGAGAAAGAGATTGGGCTAAGGGGGAGAGCAGGCATTTTGAAAAAGAAAACATCACTTAGCTGTGCTTATGCTAGGACAGAACCCCAAAGATCTGTAACATGGTATCAGGAGGCGCATCTACATGTGTATTAATATGACACAAACTCCAGCGCTTATCGTGCCAGAGTTTATTGCTTCTGGGTGCTGCATTTTTATGTGCACCAAGGGCTGCAACATGTTGAGCCAGGTCAGAGCAACCCAGCCTGGTAGGGGGCCTGGGTGAGTCAGCCTGCCAGCCTGGGGCTGCTCTGACCTGGCTCAGTGTGCTACAGAGGGGCTGATGAGGCACAAGGGTGCCTCAGTTCAGCCAGTTCAGGGGGTGCTTGCTCAGAGCCCCCAGCCTTGTCTGGTCTGAGCACCCCTTGAAACCAGCTCAGGGGTGGCTTCTGGAGTAGGGAAGAGGCTTGGCTCCTTTCGAATCTGGCCACTTGGGCCATGACCCTCCTTGGCTGCCTGGCAGTTCAGTTCATGAGAGAGGTACTGTACTTCTTCAAGGCGGAAAGGAGTACATGCCAAAGTCCCAAGCAGCAAAGCAGAAAACTCCTCTTCAATAAAAGGCACTTAGTGGGGGCAAAGACAACACAGTGAGAGGACCCTGACAGCTCCAAGAGTTAAGCAGTTCCCCAGTCTTTAATCCAGCCTACAAAGCCCTGGACACTTCATGTTTAGTTCAGTTATTTTCTCTCCCATCCACACAGCCCCAAATACCCGAAAGTCAGCTTTGGCTGTGCTCTCTTGTTGCCCTGTGGGATCAGGCCAACTCTTAGGATCTCAATATTGCACTGTTAGACAGGAGGGTGTGACACAATTGCACATATACAAAACATACAAATCAAGTAGGTGCATACACACACACACACACACACACAACCAACTCAGGCACATACACATCAAAACCAGCCTAGGCACATGCATACCTATCACCAGTTCAAGCACATACACTGTACACCTCAAAAGTTAGACACAGAGCACTAATTCATGCATCATGCACACAATGACATACATACATACACACACACTCACCAGTTCACACACATACAAACTACCTACACATACACACAGCTAAGTTCCTAACTCAGATGGTACAGTGTGTATGTGTGTGCTTGGGGTACCTGGGATATTTGGGGGAAGGTTCAGGTGACAGAGAGAGAGTTAAAGTCTAGGGAGTGAACATTGCCAGAACCGAGATTAGAACCAGTGGACTACAGAAAAGCTGGCTGAGGAACTGAGGCTTGGGTTTACTTAAGGTAGACTGGGGCTGGAAACTGAGGCAGACAGCTGAGATATTGGTGGGGAGGCAGATAAGTGGTGGCAAGGAGGAGACAGCCAGGAAAGAAACTGAGGCAGAAACTTGGTTGGTCAGGGGAAAAGGAAAAGGCAGTGGGGTTAAGACAGTGGCAAAGAAACAGGGGGTTTGGAGGCAGAGAGGAGCTCAGGACAGGTGTTGGAAGTGACAGTGAGCCAGAAGCAGGAGAGGGAAAAGTGAGACAGAAGTTAGAGGGGCGAGGAGCAGAGATTGGAGCAGGGCCAAACCATAGTAAAGCAAAACCCAACTTAGGGGTCCAAATAACAGTTTTATTAAACAGACAACACGCTACACAGCCTCATGAAGTTATTGGTTCACACACACAAGCACTCAATGGCAGCAAGAGAAAGAAACTCAGTGGAAGGGTTGGAGTCCGGGTAGGGAAGAGAAGCAGAATCCAAGTCCTTGGTTGAAGAGGGGGTGGAGAGTGATAGCTACCTATGAAGGCTGGAAAGGGGTCCATGTCCTGTAGGTGTTGTCCAAAGGGGGGTCTCTGGCAGGGCCTCTGGGTGGACAGGTGGTGGGGCGTGATGCTGGTCCAGATGGAGAGGGCGTCCCCAGGAGTCAGTCTTCACTACCCCTTTTATGGGGCAGACTACCTACGATCTCCTATGGGGAGGACCTGTCCAGATAAGGTCAGTCCTGTTCCAGAGGGCTCCAGGTGTTCTTACTGAGCATGTGCAGCCTGGCACAATGGTGGGTTGCCTCATCTTTTGTTTCTTGAATGCAGAGGGTGGTTCCAAGGGTTGGGCTGTTGGTCCAGGTAGTGGTGTTGATGGTTCGGTCATTCAGAGGGAGCTATTTGTAAACCTATTGCCCTTGTCTCTCAAGCACCCTCATTCATCCCCATTCATTCAGGAACCAACTTACATAGGAGGAGTAGATGTGAATCATAGGTTATACAACCAGGCATGGGGATAAGATGGAGGCTTGACATTGCAAGATGGAAATTTGATACTACTTATGCTAACTTACATACATAGGCCTAAAACAATGATCACACAATATAAAAGCAGTAAAAGATAAAAAAACCCCAACACAAAACATCATAATTATCACTTATAAAACAGTGGATATCTATATCAAAATAGCAGGGCACTTATTTGCAAAAGGGGGAGAGAAAAATGAAATTTACTACCTAAAATAAAATGTTAAAGCTTATACTACATCTTAGCTTACTTATACTTACCTATAGGGAATAGAGAGGGAGAGAAAAAGTCAGAAATGGTTGGAAATGGGGAGAGAATGCATTTTAAAATAAATGAAAAAAACGAAAAATTGGGGGTTTTGCTACACTCTCATCAGACTCTTAGGCCCACACCCTGCTTTTCAGGCTGCTTTGTTCATTGTGATACTTACCAGTCTTTGTTTCTTCCCCTTGATGCCTCCCCCTCAGAAGGATGCATTTCAAGGGCCAACATGGCTACTCAATTCCTTGTTGATGGATGTCTCTTTTGTACACATCCACCCATCTCTGGCTTTTGCCTCTCAACCCATTTTTCCCCCTGTACAAATTAGTTGGTGAATCTGAAACATGCAGTGTTATTATAACACAAACATGTTTAAACCAAATATTACCAACAAGATCACAGATCTATGTCATGATATTGCAATGAAAATTGAAGCTAAAGAATTACAGTTTCATAGTTGGTAGGGTCGGAAGGGACCTGAGCAGGCAGGAACTCACTGCCTTGGCAGGAAAAAATACTGGGGTCAAACGACCCCAGCAGGATGATTGTCTAGCCTCCTCTTAAAGACCCCCAGGGTAGGAGCCAGCACCACTTCGCTTAGAAGTTGGTTTCAGATCCTAGCCGCCCTGGCCGTGAAGTAGCGCCTCCTGATGTCTAGTCTGAATCTACCCTCTGCCAGCTTGTGACCGTTATTCCTGGTCAGTGCTCAGGGGAACTAGGATTCCCCCAATGCCTGCTGGTTCCCCCTGACTAGTTTGTAAACGGCCACTAGATCCCCCCTCAGCCTTCTCTTGTGGAGGCTGAACAGGTTCAGGTCCTGTAGCTTCTCCTCGTAGGGCTTGCCCTGCTGCCCCAATCATGTGGGTGGCCCGCCTCTGGACCCTCTCCATGTTGTCCACATTCCTTATGAAGTGTGGTACCCAGAACTGGACGGAGTACTCCAACTGCAGCCTGACCAGTGTCGCATAGAAGGGGAGGATCACCTCCTTGGACCTGCTTGAGATGCATCTGTAGATGCATGACAAGGTCCGGTTGGCCTTCCTGACTGCATCCCCACACTGCCTGCCCATATTCATCTTGGCATCAATAGTGATACCAAGATCCTTTTCT
>NW_017728913.1:2547577-2560950 GCF_001723895.1 Crocodylus porosus
GTAGTATTATTTGGTTACTGCACAGTTAGTGTCTCATGCAGATGTGTTCAGTCACTATCAAATTTCCATCCAGACAAGGAAATAAGACCATGACTCCAAGTAGGGAGAAAAAAAAAGCAACAACTAATCCTAGCCAATTGTGAGAGCAGGTAAAGAGATATGCCTTAAAGGCTAGAGGTTAAACAAGACTCTTTGTAAAGTGCTCCATTTACAAACACCCTGTAAGAGCCACTATTGTGAATAAAGCTCCCACCACATTAAGGGACTGATCAGCACAAGGCAGAAAATTTAAAATCTCACTTTATTATATATGCATTGACAAAGTATAAGTAAAGTTTTTACAAAAGACTGAATCCACCTCTTGAAAATGGCATTCAAGGTGTCTATCAGCAGATATTTTAGCCTGCTTGGAGAACGATGAAATATGTTTCCTACCTTGCAGAAGCATTTCATGAAAAGCAAATGTTAATGTTACCTAAATGCAAGTGTTTTTCTTGCTGTGGTATGATTTCAGAGAGAAAAGATTAAAAAGGGTGTAAAATGGAGATGCTCCCAAAATATTTTTAAAAAATTCAACATGATCTAATATTTGAATATTCAAAGCTAGCACCAGTGAACTGAAACTGCAACACAAATTCTGCTGTAAGCCAGAGTAAAAGCAAACATAAAAGCAGGGGGAGAGGTGCTCCTTCTTCCTAGAAAAGATGAGGTATAGTAATAGAGCAAGATTTGAGTCAGTCCACAAATCTGCAGATCTTCTTTAACTGTATGTTGCTTGACAGTAGCACTGATCTTTCCTAAGCTTTGGGCATTCAGTAGTTCCTTGTTTAAAAAGAAGAGTGTGCATAAAATTATTTAAGTCCTTAGAAAACATAGCAAAGAACAAAAAAGTTCTCCAGTTTTGGTGTGCTTGCATTAAAATACTCAGTAATTTTTCAAGCAAGTCTGATATATGGGGGAGGTTTGGATGTTTCTTCTTCTGTATCCAAATTTTGGTCTGGAAACTGAATTTGAGAATTCAAAATTCTGTCCTCATGACCTATATGAGAACGAAAAGAGGTTGTTAAACATACTGTGGCTTCTTGGGACAAATGCTGAGTTCCTTTGTATTAACAACTGATTTAACCACTGAGAATCTGGCCTGTAACACACTTACAGTAGTAGGTATCTAACTATGACCAAAGTGCATCATTCCAAGTATATAAAAGGAAAGGTGGAGCTACTTACCTTGTAGAGTGCAAACCAGTTCCACAGTCTGCGGCTGGTCCTCTGTTGGTTGCAACCATTCCTACAAATGAAATGCATTAACTTTCCATTGAATTCCTTTTATTTGTGCTCCAGCAGTTTTTTCTTGAAAATTAATTTTGAATTGTATATAAGCTTAGAATGACGAGAGGGCAACTTCTGTTACCAAAATAAAACTCCCAAAGGGAAGCTTAATTTGATACGTGGAAAAACTTCTCAGCAGTCTACACCAAATAATGATATTAGCATCTTCAGTATACATGTCAAGAATGACTTGACTATACCACTGCTTGACATAGTAGTTAAACAAGGTCCTCAAGCTGCAGCAGGGGAAATTGAGGCTCGGGATTAGGAGAAATCTTCTAAGGGAGTAGTCAGGCAGTGGAACAGGCTATCTAGAGAAGCTGTAGATTCAACTTTCAAAAGCAGGCTAGACAGACACTTGGTCTGGATGGTTTAGTCAGGGACGATACTGCCTTGAGCAGGGGCCTGGACTAGATGACCTTTGTTAAGTCCCTTCCAGCCCCGTTTTCCTATGATCCTATGGAAGTGGAATCAGAGCATTTAGAGGTCTTGTAATATGAGCATATTCTGAAGTAAATCTGCTCTGGAAGTCACTGTGCTAGTAAAATCAAATTTCAAAACTTTCATGTTGTAAAAGGAAAAAAATTTTCATGAGAAAAGTTTTCCCCCCACTGTGCTGCATCTCAAACCAATCTACTTTAATGAGGTCCTAAAGTAAAAAAATAAAATAAAAAAAAAAAAATGCAGCAGTTTGGAGTAGGGGATAGATAGAAGGGGAGGAAGAAGAACTACCTCTTTTGCAAAAGGAAAAGAATTGTGACCCTGGACAGTTAGAATTAGCGCTGGTAGGATGTGGTGGGGCAATGAAAAAACCGAAAAAACAGCCAGAGGTCAGGTAAAGCCATCTGAAACATGACAATGACTTGGAAATCCTCTTCCCAAAGTGGTACAAAGTAGTTCAAGAAATCTGTCTGCACTCACGTACCATTCCAGTTGTACTGTCATAGCATGAACAATGTGGAAGACTTCGGCAGCCCATGTAAGCAATAGTTAGCACAACAACCACACTGCCGAGAGATGCAATTAACATCACTATGTTGGCACCTTTGACAACTTTATCGAGAACAAACTTCTGCAACAGAAACAAAGGCAGCAGATGAATAAACAATGAAGGCAATTTCTCAAAACTTGGCTTTGAGAGCAAGACAGAACTTTTCTATCATAAGTATATGCTACAACAGTGCTAGCTGAAGAAACTTCTCATTTACTACTGTTATAGTCCCCAATTTTACTTGCCACATTTGCTCTTACTTTCTTTTTGCTATCCTTTCAAAAAGCAAACATTTTCCTGTCATAGTTGTTCTTATTGTGCAGTTTGCGATTAAGACTGTTTAAGCACCTTCTCTCAAAACTAACAACATCCACCAACATTAGCTTTGGAAATAATTTTACTTTGGCTCTTACAAGTAGATACTGAATGACCATTCATCTTGATACCATCTTTGCATAGTATAACATACTGTACCCAAGCAGCTTGACATTAAAAAGTTGGCTTTAGCCTGACACGCATATGACTGCATTTTTTCATAACACGTTCATCCCAGCAGCACTGTTACTGGAACCAGGTAAATTTGATTCTGACCTTCAGAAAGAAGTAATAGTCAGCCAACGTTGTATGAAATGGACAGATATTTACCCATTTCAGGAAAATGTGGTGTATCTAAAATTCAGCATCTACATTTCAGCTGTCTTGATAGGTCAGGGATTCTGAAAACTTACAACTACAAGAATTATATTTTTTTCACTTACGTGTGCCTCTTCCACCATGATGTCAAAATATTTAATAAAGAGCAAATATTAAATTTACAAATCTGCAAACTGAGACGCAAAGCAGTGAAGGGATTTGTCTTACATACATGGCAAAATTTAGTGGAATTCAAACTTAGTCTTCTGTTTGACCCCTAGATGCCACGATACTTAACAAAGTGCTGAGTTTTGTTCATATGAGAGTTCAGTTTTGAATTATTTGTAAAAACTTAAACTAAGAGTCCTACTTTTCTCTTCATAACGGCATACTGATCTTGGGACACAATACTGTTTCACAGCACAAACAGAATCAGTTGAATCTAGAGCCCCTACTATTATTATCCTTCTGGGGCAGCATCTATTTCATTAAGCCACCCTCCATTTAGCTTGCTTTTTTCCTTCTGGCTGCCTAGTAGACCAGCTTCAAGAGGGGAAGCAAATGCCTGGATGAAATAGATAAACAGTAGTGGGCTAGCTTCTGCCCCTTTCAGCCCTAGAATCAAGGCCCATTCCTTTCCAGAGCAAAAGCCATCTCACTCTAACACAGTCCTCTGGCTTGTTCTTCTCCTGGCTGTAGTGACAGAAGTTATAATTTGAAGAGAAGCTCCCTAATAAGAAATTGAAGAAGCTGGAAATTGGAAGATGGTCCCCAAGATGGGGAGTAGCTAGTTAGTCAGAGACACGCAATGGATTTGCAGAGGTTGCCTACTCCTTCACAATTAAAAGTTCATTGTTTAATTCCTCCAATTCATGCATGATGTTGTTTGCTGAACCTGATGATCACTAGCTATCCAACGGGCCATGCTCAAGAGAAGGCTAAAGAGTGCTCTGGGTAATGCTGAACTGGTATCTTGATGGTCAGAATATTTCTGTGGGAAGCAGGACCCAAAGGGTCAAACCCCTTCTGGGTAAAGGGTGCCTACAACTTGGGCCTCCTGCTCCCTTACCCCCAGACAAGTGCCACAAACACTAGGGAATCAGGATGTAGAGTGTGAGGTGCCTCCTCCTTGCCCCTCTTTCCTTGCCAAATAGTCATATTTTTTCCGTGACCCAGGAGGGTCTAGTACTTACCCAGGCATCTCTGCAGCTAGAGAAAAACCTAACATGCATGCTCAGAAAGCAAACACAGGGCAAATAGAGCCACATGGAGCCAAACTGCAATTGCTAACAACAGCAGTTATGTAGCTAGGGCAGTGTCACTTAGGTGTGCAAAAGATTTATCCCCAGGCATACACCCTAATTTCCTGACTGCTTTTACAAGACACTTGTGATCTACAAGGCGACACCTCAGGCCCTTACCACTGGATGTTTACGTCATGGGACAGAACCCAAACTCCTATAATATTTTGATTGGCAGCATCCTAGCCATTTTAAACTGATGTCACCCAAGAAGCCTATTCAGTATTGTAGGAACTGCTGGGCCAGAACAAGCCAGCAGTACATCTAGTCCTCTCATCAACTTTGACAGTGACCAGTGCCACAATTTTTAGAGCAGCAGATTGCTTTTTTGAATTCAGCCTTAATAATCGATCTGATTTTAGAATTCTTAGGAGCTGAGGCCTGGATTGCATTCATACAAAGGAGGGAGGGAGACTAGGAAAAGGCATAGTAACATTGTACCAGGCTGAACCAAAAATTTGGATCCAAGAATCTTGTAATGAAGAATCTATATGCTAAAGCACGACATCTTGGTAGATGCCTCAAGAGCAGCATCACAAGGATGACTTAATTATTCAAAGGTATGACTGTAGTTCATAGATACACCCAAGTCAACCTTTAGCTAGCTTGAGGACTAGCATAGTTGCAACAGTAATAATTAAATGTAGGATATCTGCCCGAGTACTTACCGAGGATCCTAGTTGTGTCAAAGCCTGCACCGAACCCCATGCTGCTGTAACTACACTGTATTCAGTATCCAAGATGGCCAGTTTAAGGTTAGCTCAGACATCCAAAGTTTTATCCACTTTCTAGAATATTTGAAGGTCCAAGACAACACAGTGTCCCAGAAGTTGATGGTGCAGGGAGTTTGTGTTTTGATGGTTTGGTTGCAACATACAAAACTGACACTTACCGTATGAACAATATGAATTGGTACATGATTCAAATCGTCTTCTTCTTCACCGTAGTTTAATGTTAGGGAAGCATAAATTATTACAATGAGGGTGGTGAAACAAGAAAATATGGAGGCAATTAGCATTGCATTCACCTGAGAAAGGGGAAAAACAAAACAAAACTTGTGAGTGTGGAGAGAGGAATTAAAGGACCTCTTTGTCCTATAATGTGGGTCAATATGTTCTGACTTTGTTGCAAAAGGCACATGATAATACCCTTGTGAAATAAGCATGGCAGATGCACAATAGAGCAATACTAAACAGGAGAGACAGGCAAAAAAAGGCTGACAATGGAAATGTATCTGCAATCAATGCAGCAGAGTCTTAAGCTTTATAATTATAGGGGGGTAATGAAGAGCAATAGGAAAAAGCAGCAGCAGGAGGCCATAGTCTAATTCAGCTAAAGTCTATTAAACAACCATTTACATAACATACATTGTCTAATCCCAATTCCCCAAACCTTAGGTTCATCAGTTAGAACAATTAGATGAAGTAAAAGTCAAAGTTCTTCTGGTGATTCACTTTATTAATAAACAGAACCTTTTGGAGTATACTTGGTCAGAAAGAACTGGCTAAGCAGCCATCTGGTTATACATGCAATCACCGTTACTGTTTTACCATAACCACTACAACTTTGTTCAGTGAACTAGAGAACAATGGGAACATCTTTACATTAAAAAGCAAACACTTGAATTTAAAATCCAATCAATTGTGGAATAACTGATCCACAAGAAATCATCAGTTAACACTGCCAGATTCCCAGTTTGTTGAAGAATTTAGCACTATTACACAGAAAAAAACTCAGGGAGCAAGGCTCTTGCTGCAGGATTGAGAACTAGCATATGGAAAAGTCAGAACGCTGCCAACTTAGTGCTGTTTACAAAAAAGTATTTAGGCACCCCTTTAAAGAAATGTAAAAGCTTACAAGAATTGGATTCTTTCTCTGGGAAGAAAATAAAGCTAGAATTCCAGGAACACCCATGACCTGCAGATCAGAAGGAAAAAGAAACTGCAATTAAAAAAACAGCATGTGAAAGAGACTATGCTACTATGTTGCGAATGACAATTTTCTTAAAGCAGAAATATTCCATAAAGGAGTCACCGAAGTGTGATTATAAGCAAAGGCAAGGTTATTTAAGTTCATGCATGGTTCCTGCACAGGACTTGGGCATGCTTCTCCATTGAATGAATGAGAATAGGACTCTGGAGAAGGCTTGCATTTTAGGTCACAATAATTGATGGGCTTCAAACATGGTTTTCTGTGCAGCTGCTGGAGTTCCAAGCAGGGCATCTGCCACTTCTTTAGAAAGTGAAGAGTATTCTGCTATTGAACATAAGTGCCAAGCTAGCAGCTATTCCAGGCTTGCTTTATAATTTGAGGAGAAATGTCACATTTCAGTGGTGTTACACTTGCTTAACACTTGCTTTCCATTAGCCAAAATGGAACTGGCAATTAATATTGCAAGGAATTGAGTGTCATCTGCTTTTGATTGTTGAGAACTCTTTAGGTGGTGCACATTTATACACTGTGCAGTAGTTTAAATGATTTCAACCTCTGTACATCAGTAAACAGCACTGTGGAAAGACTACACAATTCTACATCACCATTATTTTGGGACTCTCCCTTTAATATGGTAAATCCTCAACCAATCCAGCTGAAGTATCTCATACATGTTCCTGTCAGAGAGCTCACAGGTGACAGCAGGTGGAAGGGAGGGCATACGAAGAGTTGGGGAAAATGTGTGGAGGGGTTGTTTGAATGCATTCTGCCACAACCATGCATAGGGGCAGATCCAGGGGGAGGGGTGCAGTTGCATCCCATTTTGATTCCTGCTCCACCCCAAGTTTAAAACTAATTGTAAAGCAGCAGCATTTCTATCCAGGCAGCAGTGACAGATCCAATTGACATTATAATCATTATAATCTACCCGTTTCTTTTTATATTCTTCCTTCCACAGGTATTAGTGACCCTCCTTTGTAATGGTCTTGATGTTCTACTAAATCAAGCTAGCCTCTCCTCTGCAATACTGCTGTCTCTGAGCTGGCTCCTGGTAATGTAATTTCTATTTCATGGCCCTGCAGACTGTTTTTAATTCTAGCAAAAAAAATCAACTCAGACATGGAACTACACTTTCTGTGAAGCATTGGATGCACTGTCAAGATGCTCAGGAAGGCTAGATTTTTGTGTTATGAATCTGAACGAGAGAGATGCCCATTTAATTTGAATGACTGCAGAACTACTGAAACAACATCTTTGTATTTTTTTGGCCTTTGTGTGTTTTTTTTATATATAATATACGATATAAAAAATTAATGCTCATTCCCATACATTTGTGTGCGTTTTTGCTCCAATTCAAAACCAAATAATACAGTCCTAGGCCCCCAGCTTAGTAGTAAAACTTCTAGTGTCTTTTTAATTGGAGATACGTGTGTTGCATTATATGTGATGATGCACCACACCATCTGCTCCCCACTTTCAAAATCCTGCATCTTCCCTTGGCTACGCATCTTAGTCTTCACCCAAAGTGTGGTTTGTTAAGCTGAACTCAGCAAGACCACCCATTCCAAGATGTTCTGCTTCTGGCTATTTTCATTATTTAAATCTAGATTTTGCCAACCCAAAGCAAGTATTTACATTAGACCATAATACCTACTGTGCCCCTCAGTGCATCTGCAATGCCAGCTCCTAAAGCTATGGCCTGGATGGAGTGGGCTTTAACAGACTTACATTCTGGTCATCAGGTGATTTAATGTCAATTATAGACAAGGTGACAAAATTATTATCCAATAAAGCTGTGATTTCTGAATCTATAGTCTTTTATATCCAGCCAGTGCAAGAACTAGCCCCCAGGCCTTCCCCTTTCTAGTTACATATGTGACCCTGAGTCACAATAACTTGCACTGAAGAACAGGATCAATAACTGTGCCTTAAACCATGCAGACAGGCTGCAACTGCAGGCACAGGCACTCACCCCTGCATGAATCTCCTGCCTTGGATGACATGTGGGAGCCAGGCTGTTCTTGTAATCCCACTGGAAGGCTGCAGCCCATAGAGACACCATTAGGTGCAGTCTCCAACTTGAAGGAGCAAAGAGCCAACCTGCCTCCCACCCTGCTTCTAGGTTGTACTGCTTTACCTGGTGTCCAGGAGATCAGGCAAGCAGTGATATATAGCGTTGCAGGAGTGTCTGGGACAAGGAAAAAGGCAAGAGTTTTTGCCAGTCAGGTGTACAGTAAATGTGACAAATCCTAGACTTCTGGGCTGAATCCAATCTCTAATTAGGGCAGGCAAAGTGTGGTACCCAAACCAGACTGGGCCCGCAGCGGACTTTATTGCCCACTAGCCCCTGCCACGTTGTTGTGGCCGGTTTCCACCTAGACCCCAGTAGCAGCAGTGCCATGGCAGTGCAGGGCCAGGGTTTTTATGGAGACCAACCCCAGCAGCACTGGCAAGGTGCACAGCTGGGTGGGGAACTGCTCTGGGGCCAAGGCTGGGATCTTGCAGCAGTGACAGCATAGCAAAACTGCAACCTGCCACCCACACATCCTGGATCTGGTAGGGGGAAAAAGGGGTACCTGGGTCATGTGGGCAGCGGATCACAGCTCTGCCCCAGCTCCAGGCTGTGCTGTCACCGCTGTAAGATCCCAGCTCCCTGCCCAGCAGTACTCCCTGCCAGTGCTGCTGGGGCTGGTCTCCATGGAAAACTTGGTCCCGCGCTAGGCTTTCCATGGAAATTGGCCATGGCGATATAAGCAGAGCTGCTGGGAAATGGAGTCGGCAAGATCCAGTGGCCAGATCCACCATTTTACCCACTCTTCCTCTATCTATTAGAGATCAGGATGAGCCCCGGTTAAGAGAGAAACACAGGTTATTTCACTGCCTTCCTCTGAAGCATCCAGTAGTGGCCGATGTTGGCAACAGACACCAGATTGGATGGACATAAGCACTGATGCAGTAGATCACACCCTATATTAGTAATTCCAAGACTGGCCTTGAAGCTTTACCATACCCAACAATATATTAACCAAGCTTTCAGTGAGCTGCTAACAGTTGCTCTGCAGGTAGGTCCTTGTTCATTTTATGAAGAGAAGGAAACTGAACAGAGCAAAGACAATTCCAGCATAAAAGGAACTTCAAGTCAACTGCTGGGCAGTTTGGGCAGAGTTTATGAACAGGGTGGGGAGGTGATATGCTAACTTTTAAAGGAACTCAAACTTTCTACTTTTTATTATTATGTAGGCATTGGTGGAACAAAACTATTCCCACACAAAGCTTGCCTTATTATTTGTATTAGTACTGCAATCATGTGCTAGTCTTTATAAAGGTAAAGGTTTTATACAATTTAAGTTTTATGAAACTCTTACCTTGTCAAGTTTTACAAAGCTTCAGTAATAAATGTGGTAAAAGTTCAACTCCTCAAATTAAGGTTATATTTACACTCACAGGCTGGTAAACAGTGAAATAAAGACCTCAAATGCCCCAAGCCAGATGGCCTCAGATGCCATAGCATCTGTAATGTACAGAATGTACATTTCGGGGGTTCAAGATAAGGGTAACAGTTAAATTTTTGGATTACCCTGCTAATCTGTTGAAAATTGTGTGCCCATCCCAGAAGTCTAGCTGATTTGAGTTTTAGCCACACTGAAGACAACAGCTTTGCCATTCAGTAAGGCCAGGATTTCACCATTAGAGTATAATCTTTATTTTAAAGTTTCACACAAGCAACAATATGTAGTCAGAAGAGATTTTATGTTGGAGACCCTGTTTTTCTGAACCAGTAGGCCATTTAACAGGCCAAAGACCAATCACTATACAGCAATGACCCCGAATCATTTTATGCCACAAAATGACCCATTAGCCCTTCATTCTATGTATACTGGAAGCCTTATGTGTTCAGGCTGCTCTGACCACCTACAAAGCCTTGATGTGTTTAAATTTTCATTCCTAATCTGAAATTAAAACTGTGCTGCCCCTATTAATAATGAGAGAAACAAGAAGTGGTGGTATACTAATTTTAAGTTGAAACTTAAGCTATGTAAAAATGTGGGCATTACATTTTACCTACCCTCCCTCTCAAGCTTAGTATTTCTAGCTTTACAGATCTTTCTTTTGGTTGCAACCTGAAATTGAGAGTGAGGATAATGTGACATGTAATTCTATACATCAACCAGTGCCTGGTGAAAAAGGCTATATTAGTGTTTCATCTTGTTCTGCTTCCCCCATCTGATACCCTTTCCCGCTCCCTGCCCTCTCTCAGTATTGGTCTATTGTCCTGCTTGCAAAGCACATACTAGATTCCGAGATGTATGATGGAGGAAAAGCCAAGAGGCTTTTCCTCTTAAGGGAACCAACATCCGAACTATAGTTCTCCACATGATAGAAGCAAACAGAAAAGATTTTCCAACTTTACCACTCCAGCCCATATGGGTGCTCTGGTTGTACTCAGCGACGATTCTGTCCTGAAAGTGCCGTCTATTAATCCATTGACAACACACACTGTACTGCAGGCTATTTGGAAGAGACCCAGAATGACCATGCTCTTTTGGTTAAAGATGAAATATCTGTAGCGGTCCATTAGGTAATCCACATGTGAACCTACACACACACACACAGAGTTCAGGAAGAAGCCCAAGGATCCTTCAGAAAGTCAGCCTAACAGATTTTCCTAAACAAAAGAAAGAAGGTGCAAGAGGATTAGCACTTCAGCAGGCATCATCTGACAAATTGTTGACATACCTTACCATTAATAGTATAGAAGATCTGCTGTAGTACTGCAGCTTTGCTTGAGTATATGAAATGATCTTTTGTGGACAGCAGAAATGAAGATGGGGGAAGAAAGTGTGTGTGTGTGGGGGGAAAGCACTTATTTTTGAGAACTGCCTTATACATAATACAATCTGATCTTAAATGTAAATGTTATGGTTCTTCCTGATATTGAGTTACCTATGGAGGCAGTTCTCACTTTTAAAATCTGTTGCCAATCTTTTACTGTTTAGAATGATCAGTAGACAGGAGTACATGTACAATCTAGTTTGTTCAGAGGCCAGACTGCATTCCCTTTCAGTGATTACTAGAAGGAGCAATGGTTACATTGCACTACTTAAAACAAACTGCTAGCAATACCGTATTTACCCAAATACAAGATAAAATTCCCTCCCCCAGTTGGCAAGGGGAAAAAAAGACCCTTGCCTTACATTCACACGCAAGGAAATCTAACTAAATTAAACTGTTAAACTGCTGCCAAAAACATCACACGCTCAGCAGTAGAAACCAACTATGAAGTTGACTGAATACAATTGACACTAAGCACAACTATAATACACATGGCCCATATGGAGCAAACATCCTGACAGAGAGACAGAGGCGACTATGTACGTGTGTGTGTGGGGGGGAGGAGTTGTCCCTTAAAAAACCCCCAAGAACTCCTAATAATGGCATTTGCTCCCCCACAAGGGAACAGACACCAGGCCTGCAGGTATTGCAATACCAGGCTGGCACCAGGAGGGCCAGAGCCAGCCCTGACACCCTCCCTTGGTGGCAAAGATGTTTGATCTTAGCCAAAAGGCTGAGATGCTGATGAAAGCCTTTTTTTTAAAAAAAAAAAAATTATTGTTATTGTTACAAAGCAACTAAAAGAATCAACATTAATACAAAACTTGACAACCTCCCCTACAACAATATCTTGTTCTTCTTGCACCCCTTTTCACTATTAACCTCTCACAAACCACCCTCAACCCAGGAGGAAGCAACAACTTTCACTCCATTCCTTTGTCCTTTTCGAGGAAACACTGTCGTTCTTTCTTCCATCTCTTCTCTGCCTTCTCCCATCTCATCTACATCTTGATCCACATAGTATTTCAATTCATATATCGCCAACTCCAAACATTCTCTTCTGGTGAAAACCAGTCCCTTGACCAACAGTAGTTCTTACCTTCCATATTGTTACTGTGACACAAAATACCATGGTTATCAGTCGCCCTCTCTCTAGTCCTTTGGGCATTAACCCATACAATACCATTTAATATATTAAGTCACAGTTTATATTGATCGGCCTCAAAAAATGACTCAACCCTTCCCATCCCTCTTACACAAAGGGGAAGTCCCAAAATATATATAATCCAGATTCTTCAGCCCTACATACCTCTGAGGCATGCTGCCAATTTTACCAAACCCCATTTATACTGAATGCCCCTCACAGGAAGAATATCCCATATCGTCATCCATATGATATCCCTATGCTCTCCTTTCACTCTATTATCTGTCACTTCTTTCCACACATTTGCCATCCGTCTTTCCATGAGACCCCCAATTATTGTTAGTTTATGTTTCTTTCTTATAATATTAAATTACCTTCTTATGGTCTTTCAAGCATTCTAATCCCACTCCCTCAAGTTTATTTACCCTTATGAAACTCTTCATCTTTGCATAGCAGGTGGGTGGCTGACAATCTCCTCATACATGTCCCATCTTCTTAATGTTCTTCCTGCCAGGTAATTGCAGAAACATGCAGTCTTCTGCACCCCTCCATTGTCTCTTTACAGAACATACTTATAAAGGAACTATACACAAAGCTTTCTGAATCTGGCATTCCCCAGCCTGTTAATTCCGTGGCTTTGTATAGCTTCATTTATAGCTCCATTCTGGCAACTTTTCTCTTTTACTTCCCCTCCCCCACCAAAACGCATATCTGCCTTTGTACCTTCCTTATCCATTGCCATGATGGTGGATACACCACTTCCATGTAAAGGATAATTGGCAAGGGTACCACAGCCACAGCCGCTTTACCCTTGAAAGATAACTTTCTACCACTCCACAATCCTAAGACCTGTCTCACTCTTCTATCTTCTCCCACACCTTTGTTCCTTTCCCTTTAGTGTCCATTAGGATTCCCAAAATCTTGATTATACCCTCTACCACCCAAAGCCTGAAACTCTGTAAATTCTCCCAATTCCCCACACCCATCAATGTACTTTTTATCTTATTTAAATTTTGCCACTGCCACTTCACCATAGTTTTCAGTATGCTTCAATACCCTCTTGATTCATACATTGTCCTGAGCCACTCTGTTCGCATCATCCACGTATAATGTCCATCTAACTTCTCTTCCTGGTATCTTCGCTTATCAGCTTATCATCATGGATTCTCTGCACCAATGGCTTCACACACCGCACACACAAAAAATACAG
>NW_017728913.1:2561610-2568139 GCF_001723895.1 Crocodylus porosus
AATTACTTGCATTTGTCACATTTCTGCTTCCTCACCCTTGAGCAAAATTGACTCCGGCTACTTTGTTTACGCATGACCCTGCCCATGATGATGGTTCACATCTCCACCCCTTCACAAAATGCTTGTACTCCCTCTCCCATGGAATTCCACTCTCTTGAGGACATAGGTCTGCTTTAACCCCACTTAATATTGGCATAATATTATCCCACCTTCTCCTTGATAACACGCTTCTGACTTTTCCAGATGCAATACACAAAGTCACACGTGTCCATTTACATTTCATGCGTCTACCACTTCACGAGTCCTCTACACTCCTGCTTGATGCTGTTGGCTCTAATCCTCCTTTTCTTTGCATCCCCATAGTCTTTACCAGTTGTTTTATCACTTCAACATTTAAGAAAGACTCCCCTTCCCCCTACCTTTCTGCTCCCTGCCCACCTTCATTAGTTCCAGACCACACTAACGCTGATAAGCTTTACATCAACCTATCTCCTTCCCCCAACCCCACTTCTCTGTCCACCTTCTTCTTTCTAAGCTTCATAGCATGCAATTCCTTTTTTTTCCCAATTTGGCAGTCTTCTTTTTCCTGCTCTATCCTCACGCCTTCCTGTATTGTTCTCTCCTCTGTCTCAAAGTTACTTGTTCCACTTATCTTTCCTTCTTTTCCCTCCTCTGTCACCAGCTGCACCACTTCAACTATGAAATTTCACTCTTCCTCACTGGCTCTTCCTTCTTGTGGGGTCTCCTCCACTATCATGCGTTCTGACCCAATGTCTTCTTCCCCATTTTCCCTTGCCCATCTCTGCTGCTTCTCTGTAGATCTGCCCACACTTGCTATGGAGTTTAGGCTGTCCAAAATACATTATAAGCCCCCAGTGTGGCCCTACTTGGATTACTGGCACTGGTGGCAAGTGCATTATCCTGCTAGGACTCCTATCATCTGTCCTCGTTACTACTTGAGCTTTCCATGGACCTGTCTATATACCATATTTATTGCGTACTTCTCAACATACATAACTTTTGGTATATAATTCTTCATTTTTCTCTCTCCATCTCAGGTATATTCAAATAATCATTGTCTTTTCTCCTCCAATAAAACCTATCCCTGTAAGTTTTTCTCTCTTACCCATCACTACATACATCTTCCAAAAATCCTCATAAGCTTCTCGCTCCAGTATAAAATTTTCCAAGACTTCCAGTCAAGAAAGTTGGCCAAGCTATTCAGATGTTCCACTTTAACATTCAAAACGTCAAACTATATTTTTTCCATAAATTTGCATCTATTCTTCATCCGATTTCTTCCCTTGTTACTATTGCCCTTGTTCTCAGACATATATTACCAGCCATTCCATCTCTTGCTTCCTCCCATTTTTCTCTTTGCAGGTCTAGCTTATTCCTCCCTCCAGTCTTCCTCTTCCCATCAAATCACCATTTCATTCCCCATTTCTCCCTCCTGACCTTCTCTTCCCTTCTCTTGTTCTTCCCGATTGGATTTTTCCCTCATTGTTTCCTTCAGTAAAGCCTTCAAAAACACTGATTCCACCACACCTTTCTTCCTTACTTTCCTCATCTTTGTTTCCACTCTCAGATTCATTTCTCATCTCTTGGTCTGCTTTTTCTTCTATAACTGCTACACTTTGCTCCAGAACTGCCACCAATACTGTTCTGGGTCCCAAGAACTCCTCTTCTTCCTCCATCCCAGTGCTCCATCACTATCCCCCTAGCACTTCTGGCATTGATCAAGGCAGTAAAACTGGGCTGCTGCCCTGCCACTACACTTGATTTTAGCCAAGGAACAGCCAAGAAACTATGCTGTTCATGGGAATCTACCAAAAGGACACGTTTGTGCAGTCCCTTAATAAGACACGTGGTAGGGCTTATTAAGTGCGGTCTCCCAGATGGCCAACTGTTTTTCATGCCATGGTGAGCCACAACATTGCATACATTTCAAATTCCTCTTCCCTTCCACAGCTGAACCGTGCCTTTCTTTCCTATTTGCAGTCATTGCTGTTTCTTTACCAGCCTTCAATGCCTGGCAACCACTGAGTCACAGGGATCCAAACAGTTAATCCAGAATCCCTCTGTTCCCCCTTTTCTCAGCCTGATGCAAGTGATCAGTCTGGCCCCACCCTCCATGAAATGAAGCTGGACCAAGTTGTCTTGGGTTGAGTGGTCCCATGCATATAAATTTTTGGAACATCCCAAGACTCATGATGAGAAAATCCAGCTCCAGTCATGAGTGGGGGAGGGGGCGGGGGGGGATGCATATGGATCCTTTTATGTGGGGGAATGGGGGGAGGTATGTGGAAAACATGCATGGACTGAGCAGTGATGTCATTATGGCTTGAAATACACCACTACCCCATGGGTGTATTTCATCATTTCAAATCTGGTAGGGCCCAGAGGTAGAGGTGGTTAGCTGTGTTAGTCTGAAGTTAGGCAGAAGGCAGGGCAGGGTGGCATCTTACAGACCAGTGATTCTCAACAAGGTGTTACATCACCCTAAGGTGCTCTGAGATCCTTTCAAGGCTGCCACACAATGATAGCACTGTTAGGTTTATAAACATGGCTCAAAAAATAATCCAGAATCTTCAAATAGAAATCCATAGTTGTAGTCTTTCTGAATGGTCTTTCAACAATAAATTGCTCTACTATTTTTCTGTAGTTAAAAAGAGACTGAAAATGAAGATCTGGCATTTTCTAAGAGGTGCCATGATAGTAGGTCTTTCCTAATATCCTCAGCCTTGGTGAGAACCACTGAGCTTTCATAGGCTATAGCCTACTTCAGAAAGGCATGATTCAGAAGTAGGCTTGAAAGTTCATGCCTTCTAAACTAGTTAGTCTATAAAAGGGGGTTATAGACCCAGCTAACTACCTCTATCTTCAATCACCTCACCCTGTTCTCAGCCTCATATTTAAAGAAGGCTTAGCATTTCTTAGAAGTGCACAACCAATCTTAACAGTGTAGTGCAGGATGCTCTGCACCATCTCTTAGACACTACCACTATACTCAGAAAACAAAACAAAAACTGCAAACCTTGAACTCTGGCCTCACTGTGCATTTTCATAGAGTGCCTCAGGAATCTCCTTCCTACTGCTTCACAATTATGCAGACTACCCTCCATCATCCAACAATCTCTGCTATTCCTTAGGCCAAGTCCACACCACAAAGTTTTGCCAGCTTAGGTACGCCTGTTATAAAAACGTCACTCCTCTAACCGGCACAGCTGTGCTGCCAAACCCATCCTTATTGCATGTAAACACAATTTATACTGCAAACATTCTTTGTGCTGATATTGCCCCTGTTGTTTGGGAGACACTGCTTTAACTACATGGGTTGACCAAAGCTGCATATCCACCAAGGGGTTTTACCAATAAAGCCATCATGCTCAAACCATTTTAAATGCAGACCAACCTTCATGGAAATGAATATTAGGAAAAGCAAAGTATTTTTACCTGTATTAGCTTGCAATTCTGTAGCTTGGTACAGCTCTTCTTGTTTCTAATTATCAGGCAGCTCTCCCCTGAAAACTGCAAAATGCGCCTGGGGAGTATAGAAAACAGGGCTGGAAAGGACCTTGAAATGTCACCAGCTCAATTCTCCTGTTTAAGCCAGGATATAACCTATGTAGCTCTTCAAAAACAGCCTCTTTAAGTAATTTATTCCAGTGTGTAACTGTCCTTACTTTTAAAAGGTCTTTCCTAATATCCAACCTAAACCTCTTACATGTCCTAGCCCCAGTCAACCTGGAGGACTATTTATTAAACTTCCTATATGCAACAAACTTATACATATGTGAACACTTGTCAAGTTGCCTCCCAATCTTTCTAAATTTAAAATACCTACTTCTTTCAGTCTTTCCTTTATTTTCTAGACCCTTTTTTTGGTTTTGTTCTTGTCTAGACTCTCCACAGTTGCTTCATATATTTCTTAAAGTTCTGTGCCCAAAAATTGAACACTTTAGCTGAAGCTTTATCAATGCAGTGTCAAGTAGAAGGATTATTTCTCATCTCTTAATTTGTAATACTCGTTAATATATCCAAATGTGATTTTTATTTTGTTTGCAGCAGAATGACACTCTTGATTCATGTTCTGTTTGCAATCTACAGTGACTTGTAGATCCATTTATGTGGCGCTGCTGACTAACCAGTCAGTCATTCTCCATCTTGTATTTCTGCAGTGAGTATTCCTACCCAAACGTAGTACTTTGTACACGCCCTTATTGAATTTCATCCTATTTATTTCAGGCTGTTTCTACAATTTGGCATTTTCAATTTTAATCCTGTCCTCTAAAACAAAAACACTTCCTCCCATTTGCAAATTTAGTAAGCGTAAGTTATTCCCTCCTCCAAGCTGCTTCTAAGACCGTTGAATAATAATCCTAGTTTAGAAACTCTGAACTAAAGACATGTACTTCCAAACCAGGAAATAAACCTGGATTTAATACAATCCTTCATTCTCACGCACACACAAACTGCTGTAATGAAACCTACCATAAGGACACTCACCAACAGCAATCCCCTCTCTGCAGCAGTCACTTTAAAGCTGTCAAGAAGATGTCCACCAGACCACAGTTTGACCTAGAGAATCCAACACAAAGAGGTGACTTACTGCTTGGCTGCCAAGAATCAGAGCACTGTGCCAGCCTTCAGAGGTGAAAATGAAACCAGGTGCTGTGTACTTTGTTTTGTTTTGTTTTTTTTATCAGCCACCTCAGCAACACAGAATTAAATTTTAGATACTAATGAGTTGTTAAGATAAGTGAGGACTTTTATTTTTCGTAAACCAAGTATTTTTCCTTAAGAAAAAGGAATTAGTGATTGATGCATGTTATCTTCCAGGCCTAGACGCACAGAATTAAGCACATTACCTCTATACCCCCCAGTGGCTCCCAGCCTAAGCATACAATCTTGGATAGTACAAACTATCATTGTTTCAAACTTGTTTACTCTTTTGTGTAAAGGGGTGTTAGTCATGACATGGGATTCCCCTTTCAACAGGATGTTAAAAAGGCATTCATATTAAACAACTAACAAGAGCAGTTATTCCATAATTACCTTGCTGTAGTTCCTGGCGTTTGCATGCACTGTTTTTAAAACAGCAATGACTACTTAGCTTCAAAGAACACTCTATTTTCAACATGCCAGTAGGTCTGCAAAAGAAGCTCTTTTAATCAAGCATTAATGATGCCAGGTTGCTTTACCTTACCCATATGAGTAAACAATGGAATTAAATGGAACAAAAAAACAATGGAATTAAAGTGTTCACAATCTTTTAACACCCCTCACAGTGCCAACGTCCTTTCTTGGCAGGGTCTGAATTATGGCTGAGCTTGGTGGGGGCTGAATCCCCCCAAAAGAGCATAGACAAGAGCCCCCCCCACACATTTGAAAAAAAATAAAAATCAAATGGGGGGGGGGGTCACTTAGGTGGCCTTGTTAATCAATGAATTGGTTTAACTTAGTGTTAAACCCCCCAAGAGTCAAAGTGCAATTCAGACTCTGCTCCTTGGTATGCTGTTTCAACTAGGTGAAGCCCAGCACCTAGGACTAGCTCAACTAGGTGTCTCTTGTATTTTCTAGTTCTTCATAGGATTATAGAAAATGAGGGTTGGAAGGGACCTCAGGTGGTCATCTAGGGCGGCCATAATAGAGGACATTCTGGTTTTCTGTTACTCTGTCATCTCCTGAAGAGAAAAATAGAGGACATGAAGGCATTGGGTTTTGTATCAATAGAGGACAGAGGACAATGAGATTGTCCTCTATGATAGCCACCCTAAGGTAATCTAGTATCCAACACCCTGAGCAGCTCCAACTAGATAACCCCAGCCAAGGTTTTGGCTACTCAGGTCTTAAAATCCTGTGAGGATGGAGATCCCACAACCTTTTTGGATAACCTGCTTCAGTGCTTCACTCTCCTCCCCGTGAGAGTTTTTCCTCATTGCTCACCTAAGCTTCCCTTGCTGTGACTTGAGATGGTTCCTCCTTGCCTCCTGCCACCAACTGAGAACAGTCTAGCTCTGTCCTCTTTCAAACCCCCTTCAAGTAGTTGAAGGCTGCTATTAAATCCTCTCAGTCTCCTCTTTTCCAGACTAAACAAGTGCAGTTCAACCTCTCCTCCCAAGTCTTGGGAAGCGCTGCCTACCAGGGGGTGCACCAGCGCTCTCAGAGGGTGCAGTGCACCCCTGTGGACCCCCGACATGTCGCCACTGTGTGGAACGTCCTCTACGATGGCCACCCCCTTGCCCTCCTGGACTCTTCACCAGCTTGCCCACATCCCTTCTGGAAGGGGAGCAAAACTGGCCCCAGGCCTCCAGATGCGGCCTCACGGGTGGAAAACAAAGGGGAACCACCGCTTCCCTCCCACCTGCTGGCAACGCCGCTCCCAGGGCTCTCGCAGAGGCAAGTTTCTTGCTGCCAGGCAGGGCGACGAGCCCAGCCGCCTCGGCACCCCACAGCAGCGGGCCCGAGCTCCAGCTGAGGAGCCGCGCAAAGAGCCCCGGGGGGGAGGGGGCAGGCGGGAGTCGCC
>NW_017728913.1:2568964-2578690 GCF_001723895.1 Crocodylus porosus
AGTCATGAGACTATCCAGGAGGGCCTCAAGTCTGTGCAGGGGTCCTTGAGTCCATGCAGGGAGCCCTCATGTCTAAACAGATTGAGAGCCACTGCTCTAAGGCAAGGCGCTGAGCAGGCAGCCAGCACTCACCACCAGGCACCCACAACAGGACACAACTGGGAATCTGCCTCCAGCAGGTGTTGAACAACAGCACCTTTTTTTAAATTCATGTGCATCTATCCCCTCTGTGCCCCCTCCTCCCCCCATTGAATGAGCAGCTCCTGTCACTCTAGGCATCAGCTGGCAAAGCAGGGTTTTGCAGGACCAACACTATTGAAAACTCACCTGAATTTATGCCATCAGCTCCTCCAGGAGAGGCCGGCAGGGGTGGGCTTCTTTGGTTAGGTCGGTGGTTCTCAACCTTTTCAGACTTTCAAGGCAGACCTCTGTAGCTGCCAGATCTTCATTTTCACTCATGCTTTGACTACAGAAAAATACTAGAGCAAGTCTTCTGTTGCAAAAAAGCTCACACCATGATGGATCCCTATTTGAAATCTCTTGGTTTATCTTGTAAATCATGTTCACGCATCCAACAGTGCTAACACTGTGTGGCACCCTGGATGGGAATCCCTGAGTTAGAGTAACTTTGCCTTAGCTGGTATCCGGGCACCACCACTACTTGGGACAGGGCAGAGAGATTAATGAGCTTGACTAGATCCCACAGTGGGCAATTAAGTGGTTTGGCTGCTGGTTTCACATGGAGCTTCTTCCCCTCCTGCTTTTCCTCTCCCCCAGGGGGAACAAGAGAAAAGGCAAAGGCAGATTGTGAAGCATCAGAGGCAGTAAGGGAACTCACTCCTGTTTCTGGAGATCTTGCACTGTTGGGGGAGCAGAGTCATTCCTGCCTCCCTAGGAAGAGGTTGGAAATGACTTGCCTGTTCATGCCAGTTGTAGTTATTGTGCAGACCTAGTTCTGCCTTCCTCTGAGTGAAGCTGAGGTACAGGAGCACACATTCTGCACTGGAATTTCACTGACAGGGTACCAGGGATGCCACAAACCCCAAGCATTGGCTTGGGGCAGAGTGGTGGCAGGGCATTTGCTGCTTGCAGGCAAGCTTGTGTTGATTCTGCTGCTGTCCACATCTTATTCTCTACAACCTGTCAACATGCAACCATCTGTCTCCATCCCTTTAAATAAAACCTGCAGTCATGCACCAAAGATTGGAGCAAAGGGCTTCCCCTGCCCCCCTCCAGCTGTGTGTTCAGCTTGATAATGCTTTTATCCAGTAAAGATTACTAGATTTGGGGTGATGTGTGACCCATGTCCACTTTCTCTCCAAATTTCCTGTTACAGCTGGGCCAACACAACACAGGGATGAGAACACATTTACTGTAGTGTGTAACCCCATCCATTTCTCTGGAGATTTTTTGAATGTTCATTTCAGTAGGCTCTGCTCTTCCCATTCCCACTCCCATCAAAGAGATACTTCTTCCTGTATCATATCACCTGCTCTTCCACTATTTCTAAACCAGTCCCCCTCTATTCAACTCCATCATGTCTCACTGCCAACCTGCATGTGAGCTGCTCAAACTGAACACATCTTTCCTCCCAAACCCTTCCCACAACATCCTGCTGGCTACTGTTAACCCCTGCCATTAGCTATCAACTCCACCTTCCCTACACATCTAATCCAAATCCCAAGATCTTCCTCCAAGACTTCCTTTCACAATGGCTAAAACTTCTATCCAGCCCTTCTCAAGATCTCCCAGGTTGTAAACTTCTACCTTTCTTGCAAGCCCTTCAAAAACATTCAGATGCTGCTGTATGATCATCTTCCTGACCAGGTCATCCCTCAGTTCCTCCAGGGTTTCAAATGCAGAATTAGCTTTAAGGCCATTTGCATCTTGGTTCCTCCCTCATTAACCACTTTCTATGTTATCCTTTAGCTACTGTAAATTACAGCCAAACATGCTACCCATCTCGTTTGTCTCTTACTCCCACAACCTTCCACATGCTTTTTACCCCTGTCCCCACCCCATATCTTTCCCCGTATGCTCAGAATACCCAGCCAAAACAAACTCTAGTGAAAATTTCAGTTCCCTCTGCCACAACAACTGCAACACAGGAACAGCTGTAAATCTCCATTGTGCCTGCCTACATGCAAAAATTGCATCAACCTTCTCAGACATGCACTGTCAATCAGCACAAAGTGGCTAAGAGCACTTAAGCTTCATTCCTAAATGCTGAGGCACAGATGCTCCTCTGGCTATTTAGTTTCTAATCTGATCAGGATGCACCATCAGCTTGGTCTAAGCAGGTCCTGAATTAAAACACTACAATCCTACCCCTACAACACTAAATCTACTTCTTTTTAAAAACTGAGTCTACTTCATTCCCAGAGGTTTGGGATTATGACAGCTGTCCAAAAATTTAACTCACCCATCCTCCTCATCTGATTGTTTTAGAAAAGAACTGCCCTTCATTCTGGTGACTTCATGATTTGGATATAGGACATCACATGAATTTAACAGACTGTGCTGAGGACAGTGGGAGGGTACAAATACTTACCTTTTGCACAGTGGACAGCCACAGCCTTTCAAAAAGCGTTCAGTGCACTTAAGACAGTGATGCCAGACTTCAGGAAAAAGGAGGGAGAATTGGGCAGGGCTAGAGCCCTTTTCCATACTTGCCACAGAAGAAGCATCTGCATGAATGAGTGGAATGGGGTGGGATTAGGACTGGCATGTTGCACATGTCAAAAGAGCCTCACAGCTGCTAGCAACATTGTGGCTACCTAAGGCAGGGAGCCACAGTGGTTTTCCACTGAAAAGATGCCTTTGTTTGCATCACTTCACTAACAATCCAGTTTAAGAGCCAGACTAGCATTCTAGCACAATTTCTATGCTCCTTCAAGCCACAAGGCACCCTTAATCCAGGTCACAAGGAAAGGAGAGAGAGATTGTTCTGTTGGATTGAATATTTTGTTTAATTTCTGCATTGCCTTTATAGCGCAATTAAAGCAATCTTTAAAATTCACTTCTTATTACAAATGTTTGTCAAGTCTATTTTTCCCCAGAAACATTTTTCCTACCTTGCACATACACTCAAACGCACTATAAAAATTCATTCATAACAAAGGAAGGGCAATCATCATTCATGTAAACATCTTTCTTTAGAGTTATCCATTATTTTAAAGGTCATAAATAAACCTACAGATTTTCAATAAGGCTCATAGTTCTAGTACAAATGTCATAAAACACCTATCAAGTACTTTATACAAGTTAAATATCTGTGGGGTTAACTTTTAAATAAATGTTTAACCCAACTGCAGATTCTTTAGCACTTAGTTCTTCAGAACATAGAGACCCAGTAATTTTGGGCTAAAAAAATTGTGAAAATAGCAGACGACCTAGCAGAAACTGTCAAGAGTAATTAACCTACGGAACACAGAATTTTAGTCTAAATTTTAATTCACCCAGTAGTTATATTTCAACATAACTAATTTCAATAGGAAGTTTTAGAGGAGATTTATAGAAGGCAGAGACTGGTGTGTTCATACAATAGATATCACATAGGGACAGCTGAAACTGGCTTTGATATTAAAATAATTTGTGACAGCTATGTGCAATGCTGCATGTTTCCTCTCTCAATAGCCAGTAAGATTATTTGCTATGATAAGCAAAATTTACTGCATCTCCATATTTTTAAAAGTTTCATCTACTTGTAGTCTGTTATTCTTACGTCTTACAAAAAGACACCCTTGGAAATTTGGTTTAAATCATATGGGAACTAGTCTTTTTTTAAATATTCACTCTACCATGAAAATATTTCATACAAACATCACATTACATACAAACATGTTAAAACTTGTGAAAAGGGTTTCCCCACACTTATGGTTTTATGGCTTGAACATTTCATTGCTTTAAATTTGTGTACATAGTTCTTTTTTCAAAAAAATGCAAGAAAGAAATGTCTGTATTTTAAACTCAAATATACTTAAAATTAAATGAGAAGAGAGAAATAGGTCACGTCAGCCTACTGAAGAAAGAAGAGAGCCAGGAGGAGGATCTATTCAATAGATAGAGCTTAGCATTCAAATCTTTGATCTGTGACAGGTGACCATGCAATCGATCTTGCAAAAATTAACTCGTTCAAAATCCAGTTTAGGAGCATTACTTCCATCCAACACATGGTTCTGATGCCATTAGTTCACAAAGAAAACGGACCAAGAAACACTCCCACTGGCATAAGTGCAACCACGCAGGTCCTCTATCAAAGATAAAGCTAGTCCTGAAGTTTCACACTCTCTATACAGATATTCTGAGCACATTGTATTCATGATAGTACCATAAAAAAACAGTTTTTAGTATAGGTAGAAGGTAGGTCGCTGTGGCACCAGTTATTAGTACAGTATTTCAAACTGGGAAACAACAATTTTCCTTTATGTCATTGTGCTTTTAAACAACAATTCTAATTGGTGCCTTTGGAAGAAGCCTCCATAAGTGGGAACGTACATTTCACCCAAGAACAAGTAGCAGGGGCATAAATACATGCTGCTGCTAATTGTCCCCATTCACACCTCTGTATGTGTACTCTGGTGTGGGGCGAATTGCCCTGGCTGGGGTAGGGGAGGCACCTGGGCTGGCCCCAGCAACCTTACCTGGGATCCTGGGGGCCTGCCAGGACTGTAGCAGCAGTGATCCAGGTGCTTGGAGCCTGGCCAGCAGCTGGAGCATGTCTCTTGCTGGCCAGGCTCCGTCTTCTAGCACTGCATGCTGCAACCATGTGTGCCACCCTGCCTTTATTTATTTAAGATACCAGGATTTCCTGGTATCTAATTTTGCTGCCATGCTGCAAATATGAAGTGCAGGGAACACATCCACATGTACTGCATATATTTTGTGACACCTCAAAAGTCTTTGAGGCACCAAAAACTCTAAGTTCCCACTTATGGGGACATGGCCCACAGTCACATACAAGCAGAGACCTTTTGGACACATCTGTCCGAAAAAGCAAGAGAATTTGTTCTAGGGAATCCTGTACCTCCATGGCAACCACAAATAAGACGTCTCCAAATAGACATATAGTCAGGCAAAAATGGCAAAGAATTGTAAGCTCTTTAGGACAGTCACGGTTTCTTTTTGCATTTATAATATGGCTCTAAGCCACAATCTTGGCATGGTATCTTTGGGTTCTACTGAAATACAAATGACATCTACATACAGCATCAGGCAATGCAAACACACTACATGAACCAACAATCTTATTCCAAAGTCTTTAAGCAGGGAAGCCACATTTTCCACTATGCAGTGATTGCTAACAATAAACTATATGAATGCTAACGTTTTCCCCAAAATACATGCTGGAAGTTGACAATTCCTCTTCCAGCCTGGCTGAGTTTTCTTGTTTTCATAAGAGCAAAGCATTAGAATGGTGTCTCTGACAGGTTTTTGGGGGATTCTGCCAAGTGCTCAACATTAGCTACCCTTCAGGTTTTAGCTGTTTAAGAATTAAAAGCTCTATCTATACCGTCTGAAAAAAATGAGATCATCATGAAGGTAACCGCTACAATTATAACCAGTTCAAAGCAGAGCCCAAGGTGAACTACAATCAGAATCATGGAAAGCCAAAACGAAGTAGAGAATGAGCATGTAGTCAAATCTTTCCACCCTCCACTCATTTTAACTAATCACTGACAAAAACCATAGCTTTTATATGTCTGTTTTGATCTTCTATTTTGAAATTAGCTATATAATCTCATGCATCTATTCCCTTATGGATCACTCTGCCTATTTTTGTGAGGCACAAAAGGGAAGAGAGAACTGGTGCAAGTCTCTTAAAAAAAACTGACAGCTCATTACCCAGAGCTCTTTTTCTTCTTCTCTTCTTTTTTTTAAACCTGGAAGTCCTGAAAATTAAGCTGCAGGTTCTAGACTGGGACAGGGAATTAAATGGATACTAACTATGTACTTTGGCTCAAGAACCCTTTATTCTTCAAAAAAACCCATGAAGGCAAATGAAAAACCATCACCAGGTGCTCATTCAATCCAGCAATTTCCACCCCACTGAGAGACCTCTGAAGAAATTAAAAGGATCAATTCCTGACTCAAACCAGAGATGCTGCTGTTGTGACAGATCCACAGAAGGATTATCATGAAGCTCAAGAGATTCTAAGGGAGCAGAGGGAAGTAACAGCACAATAAAGAGACACATTCAATATTCATCATGCCAGAGTCATAATTTCAGGATTCCATAAACTCAAATCAACATAAGTATCAGCTTCCTTACCACCAAAAGGAACAGCTTTTTAAAAACAATAAGAACACAACTGACATCCTGAGGATTTAACCTTGTCTGTAATGTGCAAAAGAACTCCTCCCATTTATTTGCCTTAGAAAACCAGAAAAGGGGTAGGTAACTATCAGGGACTGTAGTCCATGGTTAACACCAGAAGGCAGGGATCAAAGTTAAAGTGGAGACAGCATTTTATACAAGATTTTCCAAGTGATAGGGAGAGAGAGTTATCAGATTATCTAAAATAAGCCATATTAGTTTGCTACCCATTCACAACAGTGTTGGCCCAGATTATTTTTATTTCCCAATGAAACACAAGCCTAGTTCTTCAGATTTTATGGTCATGGAAGAAAAATCCATGAGAGTCACAGAATTAGCTACTATCATTCAAGAAAAAGCATGCTTCTATAAAGCAGCAGTTGCAAGACTGTGATGCTCTTAAATGGTGATCTGTGGGCATGCAGGAATAGAACTCAAGCATTCCTATTTCCATTCAAGACTGATCTGCTGAAGTCGGACAGCCTTTGATAACTCCCTATCATGTGCAAAGATCAGATCTGCCCCTCAGCATGCTGCACTGAGCCAGAAATATCATCTGTGTAGGCCACCCGCCCTGTATACGAAGAGAGAAAGAGATGTGGCTAAAGTGTCCATAGAGAGGAGGTGGATGTTGAGAAAGTCCATGTTCAGATCTGTGCTGGAAGAGTGCCATGGAGCCCTGGGAGCCTATACCTCAATTTCTCCTCCAGCACGCATATGCAAAAAATAGCTTCTGTGCAAGGCCTGAAAAGGCTTTGTATTCAGCTGCAGGAATCAAAGAACCCCAAATAAAAATTAAAAAAAAAAGAAAAAAAAGATGGCCTTACATGAATTCCATAAATTTTGTATGTACAAACAGCCAGGGATTCTCAGACAGCATAAAAGAACATCATCATTTTCCCATCTCTTTGGTCCATCCCAGTGCATTTTGCAATACCATCCAGTTCCATACAGCCAGAAGTTTCCTCCTCTCTTTTGAAGTGGACACCTCCAACACTTAAAGCAACAGATCAAATATGCTACTGTTGCGGTTGAAATTAAGGTCAAATTTCCCCACAATTTTGTATGTTACATATATACAAGCACTTAAACTACGACTATTTAAAGTAAGTGTACTGCAGTTGCTTTTCCTAAGCTACCTAAAAAACCCAAAACAGAATGTCAGAGCAGGACTGCAGACCCAACAAGGGCCTGATTATCTAGACTGAAATGGCACCCTCTTATTTTCTCCCACAACATCAGGTAAGACTCACAAAACGATTGAAACACTAGCGTTTCTTTTTTCTTTTTTCTCTTTTTTAAATTTACACACGAATGCTCAAAAGTACCTATCATTTGCTAAACTAGGTCCATAAAATTAAGTTCGTGCTTTCTAAACTACTGACCAGGAACAACTGATGTTTTTGACATCCTGGTTTCAGTTTTTCAATACAACTGTTTTGCATTTGCTGGTGGAATCTTAGTTTGCTACCAACTTCTACATTAACTTCCTAGGAACAAAACCTGTATAGCAGTGGTCACCACCAGTAGATCTCAGAGCCTCTTGTGGTATATCTTAGAGCCTCTTGGAGTCAATTCGAGGCTAGGGTGGGGGACTGAGTGCCTGTGTGCATGTACATGCATGCCCCAGTCCAGCAGGTCTGTCCATGGGGGAGGGAAGGGGTGGGTGATAGACTGAGGCCCCCATGGTGAAGGACAGTGCCACAAAGGCAGGAGCAGGGTAAGCTGAGTGTGGCCCCAGCCACACAATTTTTTCTCCCTTGGCCTTAATCTGCCCCACACACCTCACTTCCCTCCCCAGACTTACCTGCTGGGGGTTGCTTTTAAATGACAGAGGTGATGCCCTACTTAAAAAGGCTGGAGACCGCTGCTGTATAGGCTATAATCTCTACTCATGTAAAACCTGCAGACAATGGACCTACATCCTAACCTATCATTACAGTCTACCCTCCGATACACACACTTCTCTTAATGACTTCAAAAGGAGAGAACTGCATTTGAAATTAGAATTCTGCCTTAATGAGTCATTCAGGTAAACAAAACACTAAAAAAGAAACCCTTAAGTGCTACCTTGGCAAATGTTCTTTTCCTTCCTGAACATACATCAATAATAGCTTCTTAAAAGTGAAACCACCTTCTCCTCTTTGCACATCTTCCTGCAAATTATCTTTGTGTGTGATAATCATAAATAAGATATACTAGCCCCAAAGGCCAGACAATTATTCCTTTTGGACTCGTTACTAAAACTATTTATATAGAGAGCCAGAGAGACCAACACACAGCACTCTCACATACATACACACAAACCTTTCCATCCATAAGAAAGGTTTTCTCCTGCAAAAGAGGAAGTGTAGAAAGAATGAAGTTCAGACAAGAGGAAAAGGGAGTTAAAAACCCAACCTCCAATACACTAATAAACAAACTGCTCTATTGCAAGATTCAGATCAAAAGGTTTAAAAAGGCAAATTATGCTACTATTAGAGAATATCAAAATGTTACCATTTCCATCACAAATGGCATGTATGCAAAATACAATTGCACAATAATGCCTAGGTTGCAGATATAGCAACACTGAAGTCAGCCGACTAAAAGTAAATGATGTATCCTTTTAAATTTTCTGTCTAATCTCTTGGCATCCTTGCAAATGGTGCAAAAGCATAAGCTATTGAATATCACACCTTGTATAGAATATTAAGTGATTCCTTCAGGTAAGACTGCTGCAACACTAGCTAATTTTAAATCTGCTATGATTAACACAGTCAAATCTAGTTAGTATGCAAAAAAAAAAAAAGATAATCTTCTCTAACACAGAATGAGAGGTTATGATATAACAACATGAACAATCCCTGGTTGTCCAGTTTTCAGTACAAAGATAGTGCATAGATCCAAGTTTGTTTCAGTTTGCTGAACTGAGAATTAGCTTGCATTTCACTTCTGCTGAGCATCCTGGAAGGCTTTCAGTTCCTCCTGGTACCACTCTGGTGCTTCTGGCCCATTTTGCCCCATGGGATTGTGATCATATCCATAAGCCACTGTTAGTTCTTCATCTTTCTCCACAGCTCTGATGGTACGGATACATTTGATTGGCCCAAAACGAGGATGAACAAACCTAAACAATGAGGAATATGCAGGTTAATGTTTTGGATTTACCCAAAGAATCTTGTCTGCCAAGTTAGCGTTTAGCTTTTTAGTAAACTTGAAAAAGTGAGGTGTCAGCCTGCCAGCCCAGGGCTACTCTGACTTGGCTCAATGTGCTGAAGAGGGGCTGGCTAGGACACAAGACTGCTCCAGTGCAGGGCTAGCTGGTAGGTAACCCTGGCACTGAAGCACCCTGGTGCCCCAGCCAGCTGGTCAGTGTCTACATGTGTGCTGCTGCACACAAAAAAACTTGTATTTACATGTACTACCCT